>NC_092505.1:83161625-83501625 GCF_047511675.1 Marmota flaviventris
GAAAAAAAGGGGAGTCTTAGTCCCAGCACAGTGGTGAATGCTCTGAAGGATGAGACAGGAGGATCACAAGTTCAAAGCCAGCATAAGCAACTGCAAGGTGCTAAGCAACTAAGTGAGACCTTGTCCTCTAAATAAATACAAAATAGAGCTGGGGATGTGGCTCAGTGGTTCAGTGCCTGTGAGTTCAATTCCCCATACCAAAAAAATAAATAAAAAGGAGTCTGATATCACAAAGATATAGGGAAGATCAATGAATTAAAAGAAGGAAATAGAAAGAAAGGATGAATGGGAAAGAGGAGTAAATGTTGAATGATTTTGACAAAATTGCACTCTGTGCATGTATAAATATATCATAGTGAATTCTACCTTTATGTATACGTATAAAGCACCAATAAAAAATAAATAAATAGCAGGGCACGGTGGTGCATGCCTGTAGTCTCAGTGACTTTGGAGGCTGAGACAGGAGGATCACAAGTTCAAAGACAGTTTCAGCAAAAGTGAGGCACTAAGCAACTCAGTGAGACCCTGTCTCTAAATAAAATACAAAATAGGGCTGGAGATGTGGTTCAGTGGCCAAATGCCCCTGAGTTCAATCCCTGGTATCCCAAAATGAATAAATAAACAAATGGAAAATCAGTAGAGTAGAGGAAGTAGAACAGTGCGGGGCAGGGGAGGTGGGGGAAAGGAAGCGGGAAGGAGACCAGAACTGAAGTGAACTAAATTAAATTCCATGCATGTATGATTTTATCAAAATGATCCAACTATTATGTGTAAATATAATGAAGGAATAAAAGAAAAACAGGAACATGAATTATTATTAATGTACAAATCATCAAGGCAAATAATTGAAATCACAAGGTGTACTATGAAAAAATATAATTGAAGATAACAGAAAAATTCTAAATCACTCAGCAGCACCTCCTTTTTGTTTTATTACTAATTCATGTCTTCAATCATCAAATATTTATTGGAGTACTAGCTATGTAAAAAATATTGAAATGAACTGTGGTGCAATAGCCATAATTAATCCCATTTTCCCATTGAGGAACTTTAATTAAATGTTGGTTGAGAATTTTAAAGTTGGAGTTTAAAGTTCTAGGATTGCTGCACAATCCAAACTTCTTTAGCATTGTCATTTCATGTTGAGGCAGGACCCAGGTAAGTTTTCCAAAAAAATGCTGTGGGACCTTGAGCAAGTTGTTTAGCTCTATAGGGATTATAAATAATAATGCACCTATTCTATAAAGTTCTGAAGAAGATTAAGTGAAATTGAGCCAATAATAAATTTATAAAATCTGTCACCAAAAAGTCAGTGCTGGTTTGGATGTTGAATGTCCCCGACTGTCCATGTGTTATATAAGCTTGGTCCCCAGGTTGATATGTTAGACAATATGTTGGATATTTAAGAGGTGAAGCTTGAGGAAGGTACTTAGGTCACTGAGGCACAATCTTAAAAGAAATTGTTGTAGGATACCTCTCCCTGGTCCATCCTCTCTTTTGTTGCTTCCATGTGAGATTTGACCACTCACTCTGATACACAACCTGCCCTGGCTATCCACCACCTCCATCAAAGGCCAGTTCAATAGAGCCTACCTAATCTTGAAGTCTGAACCTCTAAACTCTCTGCCAAATAAAACTTTTTCTCTTTATAAAGTTAGTTGCCTCAGGTGTTTCAGTATATGAATACAAAGCTGATTATACTCAATACATGTTAGTTATTACTATTATTTGTAATTAATATCATTAAAGACCATGCCATTATTGAAAATGTTATTATTAGAAGTTCAGATAAAATTTTAAATATTTCAGTTATTCTGAAAACCAGATTTTATATATATATTTTTTCATATAGCAAAAATAAATATATTACAAAATACAGTGTAATGTCAAATATTTATACCTTCAAACAACAGAAAGGAATGGTCATAAACTAAAAAGAATCAAAAAGATTTTTTAAAAATCTAATTAACCCTTCTTTGAGATTAATGTTCCATAAAGTCACTTTTCCTGATCATTAGTGAGGACAGGTTTACCCATAAGAATGGATGAAATAAATAACAGATGGACTGACAGACACCTTGAGGAATCAGGTGACTCAGTTGGTCAGACTGCATATCTAAGGCATAGAATTTATTTGGTAAACTCATCATAGTTGTGTTGGCAATGAAATTTCAAACTTTTATTTTAAATGTGTTTTTATTTGGTAGTTGCTGTCAGCAACCATATATGCTTTTTCTCCTGTGTATCTGATAACTGTAGGGCAAATATTTTTCTTCTGTTCAGTGGACTATGTTGAAAATCTCTCTAAAACCCCCGATGACTACCTTTGAAGGGGTTTAAGCCTTCATAGGATCTTTAAATCAAAGTCATCTTATACAAGGAAAGCATATTCTCAGCCCTTCTCCACCCTATACACACATTGATCATTTTAAACCTCCCTACAAGTATATGCCACTGTCATCTCTATGTCATCATTAAACTTGACATTTTCTTACTTCTGTATATTTGCTAGTTCTGGAATATACTCTGTGAAGAAACACTAGTCTATAGATGTTAGATTTTTTTATTGTTGATTTGTTTACTTGTTTGTTTTACTATTATTTTATTTGCATGGAAAAAGCTTTAAATAAAGACTATATAACACTATAGACTGAAGGGTAGAACAAGTTGCTTCTAGGCAAAATCCTTTAAATATCTTTTAAAACCCTATATGATGACAGGCAACTGAGCTAGTTCCATAACTTGACTATTATGAATCATGCTCCTACAAACATTGGTATGCAGTTCATATGGGAGAATAAAAGATCCAGAACAGACAAATCAATACTGAGCAATAACAGTGATAATGGTAATATCATAATATTTGATCTCAAATTATACTACAAAACTATAGTAACAAAAAAACACATAGTGTTGAAATAACTACAGACTTGAAGACTCATGGAATAGAGAGGAGACAGACAAATCCACATAGAACCTATCATCTAATCCTTGAAAAAGGTGGGAAAAACAGACATTGGAGAAAAGAAATCTTTTTGAACAAATATTGCTAAGAAAACTGGATATCCATATACAGGAGAATGAAACTAGATCCCTGTTACCCTGCACAAAAACAAACTCAAAGTGGATCAAAGACCTAGGGATTAGACCAGAAACATTGCAACTTCTATATAAAAACATAGGGGCAGTACTACAACATATTGACATATGCACCAACATCCCTCATAAAACTCTCAAAGGCAAGAAATTAAACCAAGAATTCATAAATGGGATGACTTCAAATTGCTCTTCTGCAAAGCAAATTAAAAAAATTAAGAACATGAAGAGAGAACATAAAGAGGGTGAGAAAACCTTTGCCAGCTACTCTTCTGACAAGGGATTAGTATCCACAATATATAAAGAAATCAAAAACTTAACACCAACAAACAAGTCATCTAACCAATAATTGGGCAATTGAACTAACAGAGATTTCTTAAAAGAAGAAATGCACATAGCCAACAAATATATGGAAAACATGCTTCACAATCATGCTTCACACTGAGATTTTTATCTCACTCTAGTTGGGATGTCACTCAACAAGAATACAAATAATTAATAAATGCTGATGAGGATATGGAGGGAAATGGACTTGCAAACACTTTTGGTGGGACTTCAATTTAGTACAACCATTTTGGAAAGCAGTATGGGATTCCTCAAAAGACTAGGAACGGAACCACTATAAAACTCAGCTATTCTACTTCTTAGCATTTGCCTTCACTTTTTTACGTTCTAATTACAAACACAGACTTTCAAGTCCATCAGACTAAGTTTCAAAAAATCTAATGTAGATCTTTGCAAAAGACTTTACTTTGCAAAATCTCAGCTTATTTTTCTATTTTTTCCAAAAGATGTTTTAAGGAATAAATAAACTAATAAACATAACATTCTTAATATACAGAAGAGGACTTAATAGTTACTCTGTAAAGCCAGTTTCCTTCTCTACTTCCATTAATCTATATTTGAGCTGCTATATAAGTGTGGCTTACATATAATCATCATAAATCAAAATAATGCTTTTGAGTAGTTAAAATCTCTTTACAACTCTACATTTAGAAAGCCAGCTGGACAACACAGTGGACTGGTATTAGCAAATAAGATACTGATAAAAGTTTGCTGGAGTTTTCTCAGAAAGTTTTGCATTTCCTGATAAAAGGGACAGAGAAGACTGAAACCATTCCCTTCATCCTTCTCCTGCCTTGATGGAAGTCATGATTTTTGGATCTATAGTAAATATCCAGAGATCATGAGAGGCCAATAGAAGAAACAACCTTGTCAAAAATAAACAAGGAAACCAAGGCCAATAAGTACACATTCAGCATTTCTTGGTAAAAAAAGAAAATAATTGTTTAGTTTGGAGAGATAAATGTTGATTGAGTTTTCTGTTATTTTTAAAGTGGTGCATTCCAATAGAGATAGTAAGCCTATCTACAAATAAGTCTTAAGAAACCAAAAGAAAATATCACTGCCATTCCTGATGCTGATTTGAACTTGGTTTTTTATTTTTTATGCATGCTCCTGACCAATGCTTCCTTATTCTTTATTCTAATATCACTGAGAATTAGAATATGAAGTCAAACATGGAGATAATTATTTATTTAACCATCCCTCCTAATCTTCATAATTCATGAATTCTCTTGTTATTAAATACAAATCTTAGAAAAGGAAAGAGATAGTACATATATTATGAATGACATTGAATACTAGAGTGAGATTTCAGGTAAGGTTCTGTTACTACCAATATTTTACAGATGAAAAAAACTGAGAAATCAAGAAACCCAAATTTTTCATAGTTTGTAAGGGGAGAACCTAAGAGACCATGTCCTTTATCAGTAAAATGGTTAGACTAAATGATTCTAAATTTGTCTTTTGTTTTTAATTTTAAACTTCTTTCAGAATATTGACCTCAAATTTTCTCCTAGTTCTGCTGTCCCATATAGTACCATATTATAGTTCTTTCAAAGCACCATAAATTGTGAGTTTAGCATAACCTAGAATGTGGAGCTCACTGTCAAGGCTTCACTTCTGTCCTGGCCACTTTTACCATGGAAAGCTTAGTTAAACTCTAAACCTAGCTTCCTTATTTATGAAATCATACAAAATATGTTGATAGTAATTTTATCTAAGGATTCAATAAGATCATCAATCAGAAGTCACATACACCCTAGTACATAATTCTCAACAAATGTTAGTCATATTTTTGTTTTTGTGGCTGTTATATTTACCTCTAAAAACTTGATTCCAAGCAACTAGTGAATGGTAGTGCTAATATCTAAGAAAACCACCACTGATAAATTTGGTAAGTTTTATTCATAATATTATAGTTTAAAATGTTTTCCTTAAAACAGAAATCCTGAAAAATAAACTTAAAATTCACATTTATTTTACTAGATCTATAGCAAAATAAAAAATTTTAAAAACTCAAAATAAAAAAACTCAAAATAAAACCTTATAATAGCAACTTTCCTTTAATTTCCAACACTGGCCAGTAACTAGATTTGTGATAGGGTGGTAAAACCAGGATAGTTTCACATCAAAACTGCATTAAAAACTGGATTCCATCCAATTATCAGACCCCCAAAACACATATCCTAAGGTACTTAAGGGATTGATTAAAGTAATTACTGAGGCACTAAATATTAAATTATTACAGATAATAATTTATGAGTTTTTGGAGGACATAGTACCTCTGATAGTAATAACTCATCATCTTTTTTTTTTCAGGAAAGGAAAGCACCATTCTAAAAGTAATAAACTATCAGTTTGACAAGGAGATTTCCAAACTTGCTCCTCCTCAGAGACTCTCAAAAACAAATTTAATCTTTCCTGCATGTTTATCCACTCCCCTATTTCAATTTCAATTAAAATTATATATATATATATATATATATATATATATATATATATATACATTCATACATGTATGTACATGTGTAAATACATATATATATGCGTTCATACATATATGTACATGTGTAAATATATATACATATATATTTATATATATATATACACATATATATTTATATATATATATATATATATATATATATATATATATATATACATATTCTTCAAGCTTGTTTTTAGGAAAGAGGGTAAAGGCTAAAAAGGAAATAGCAAACAAAATTTTCTATTATTATAATTAAAAAGATACTAAAAATCTGACTACATTGTTCAAAATCAATAAAGATTAAGTAATGTTTTATTTTTAAGGCTTTAGATTCACAATCTTGTATCAAATGAGAGTACAACAAAGACATAAGGGTATGGAAAGTGGAATTTTGTGCTGTTTTTTTTAATCTTCCATTCAGAGTATTGATGCTTAACTAATAGGGAAACCTACAAAACCCAAAGTTGGGATTTACCTATAATGAGACTGAGTTAATGAGCATCCCCATGATAACCAACCTACAGAATATAGACACCACAGTGCTTTTCAAGGACATTAATGATAGTTCACTAAGGCACTTTTTAAATGCCTTGTTGAAAAAGTCTCTCTAGCTATATAGACAAGTATGATTAAAGGACTAAGTGAGAAGTCTTCAGTATTAAATGAATTAAATATTGATATCTCCCCTGATTTTTCAATCTTTCATCCAGTATACCGGGCAGGTTGTAGCATTCCCATCTATATTGATGACAGACCACCAATGAGTAACCTATAGTTAGACAACTTAATTGATTAAATTATTCTTGGGTGCTTGAGCCAGGACATTAAATTCTATAATCTTTATGGGTTGTGTTAATCAGCTTTCTCTTGCTATATTAAAATACCTGAGATAATCAACTTACAAGAGGAAAGGTTTGATTTGGCTCATAGGTTTCATTCCACGTTTGGCTAGCTGTATTGCCTTTGGACCTGTGGCTGGGCAGAACATCATGGCACAGACGATGTGGTACAACAAACCTAATCACTTCATGGTAGCCAGGAAGCAAAACAGAAAGATAGGAAGGGGTTGGAATCCCCAAATACTCTTCAAAGTTACTCCCTCAAAGTAGGTTCTATCATAAAGGTTCCACTACCTCCCAATAGAACCACAGGCTGGTGAACAAATCTTTAACATATGAGACTTTCAGGGACATTTAATATACAAGCCATAATGTTCTGACCCTTGCACTCAATGACTCATGTTCTTCTCACAATAAAAACTATGTAGTCACTCTCCTTGGTCTGGTTCTGTTCGCCTGCAACTTCCCTTAATACTAGTTCCATGTTCCTGTAATCTCCTATTTCCTGGGATCTCCACTGCCATCTCTGGATTCATTCTCATAGCTTCACTGCATATCACCCTTTCATGGGATGCCTGCAGGAACTCTTAAACCCAACCACACACTACCTGTCCTCCTAAACTTCCCTTTGAAATCTCAGTGGAAACCTCCATGGTCATGTAACTCTCAAATTCTGCATGCCTGCAAAACCAGCATAATGTGAACAATGCAAAGGTTTACTGCTGTTGCAAGCAATGTCAGTGCCTTCTTGAACCCTAGCTGCAGCAGCCTCTGAGTGTTTGGATGGTTGAACACAGCTGAACATGGGAAAACAAATCCTGGGGATATAATTCTCTAGACATCCCTGTTTGGGTAGGGTGCCCAAGGTTCTCTTCTGAAGGAAAAGTTCTTGCAAAGAATTTACACTTTTGTATCATTAAGCCAGTGATTGGCGGGGGGAGGGGGTAAGAGGGGCTTACAATTCCTGAAATACCCCTAAGGCATCTTTCATATGGTCCCAGTGCAAAATATTTAGTGTCTTTTTAACTGTGTTGCTAATATCTACACTATCCTTGACCACACCTTTAAATGTCTTTCTTTTCTGGCCAACCTACAAATTTTTCAAATCTTTCTCAGACTTTGGACTCTGCTTCTTTTTATAAATCTGGCTAAAAGCATCTAGTGGTGCCCATTCACTGCCTGAATGCTATTCTGCTCTGAAATATCCTCTGCCTATTTAACTAATCCATCACCTTTACATTCAGCCTTCTGCAAAACTTAAGTGGTCTCATATTTTTTTCCTTGCTGTAACAAAATGCCTGAGATTCCAGTTCTCTACTAGAGTCCTTATTTCCATTTGAAACCTCATGATCCTGGCCTTTACTCTCTGCTTTTTTCTCAGCATTCTGGACTTTTGAGTGAGACATCACAATTATCAAACACTTCATCAGTGGGTTCTAAGCAAGAAAGGAATTTCACATGCAATATGACTGATCTATAAAAAGTTTGATAAAGGTCTATTTAAGGAATAGACAGGGTACATGTAGCAGATATGGGGTGAAGGAAGATGTAGTAACTCCAGACCCAGCAGTAGATAGAGAGCATTATCACCTCGGGGCTTAAAGGGGCAGGGAGTGAGCACTCCTGACAACACTGAGTTGCTAGTTGTCACCTGAAAGCACCAGGAACAATAATTCGCAGGGAGACAGTTGAGTGTGTAAATGCCTAGAAATCACTCTGTTCCCAGGTATCCCTATCTGAAGACACAAGACTCTATTACCCAGAATCTTGGTGGGGAAGATGTTTCAACTGGGTCCCTGAGGCCAAAAGTTATGAGTTTGAATTTTATTCTTACTACAATGCAAAGCCACTTAAAGTGTGTAAGCTATGAAATAGCATGGGATTCCATTGCTGTTTTAAAAATAATTTTCTGAATGTTCTGCAAAAAAAATTAATTGGAGAAGTCAGGAGAGAAAATGGGAAGATGAATTTGGAATTTACTGCAGTGGTTCAGGCAAGAAGTGATGTTGGCTTGTATTAGAAAGGTGACAATACAGATAGATATAAAGGGTGTGGCTTGAGGCACATTTTAAAAGTAGACTTAAGAAGATTTAATGGCAGATACAGAATGGAAAATAAAACACCACATATGAATCCTAGTTTTCTACACTCACTAACAAGCTACAGTGTATAATTTACTGAGATCCGTTCTGTATGAGCTAGCTGAGAATTAAGTTTGAGAAAAATCTCCAAAGAGAGAAGGAGTAAAAAAATGAAGTGTGTAAAAAGCCATACAAGCTGCATAGTTTTCTAGGAACAAAGCACATTTTATTATAGTCTATTTCAGCATTTTGGAATCTATTCACAAATAGAAAATTCGGCTTTATGGCTCTCTTCTGTCACTGGCAAATGGGAGCTTTCAGGGATGTCTGCTCACCTCTTTGAGATAAATGGTATTAGTAACCAAAGGCAATAAAGTTATTTGTGACAAGTGAATTGAATATTGATTTTATTCTATTTTCTTCTTGTAACTTTTTGAGAAATATTCATAAGAAGCTAGGTTTCAGGCCTAATCAGTTGAAAATAACAACAGAATCAATTTATTGCTTACTAACCCCTTCCCAATATTTCCAGCTTCTGCATTTATCTGGCATTAGTTTATATATTCACCATTACTCAAAATTATATTAACTCTTCCAAAGATTATGTATTCCACAGAGAATCTGAGAAATAAAATAGAGTTGAAAGTTTCAATGACTGCCTTATCCTCTTCTTGAAATACCTGAACATTTTAACTTATCAGCTTTCCTATTAGGAATCTAATCACACCTTCAGTGAGATCTTGAAGAATTCTTGAGGGGAGTTTTTCTCTCTTTCATGCTTGTAAAGTTACACTGAAATATAAAAGAATGTTTATCCCCAAGCTTGATAGTTCAGCTACTACTTCCTATTGTTTTCTTCAAATACCCTCAAATAAGCAATTTTGTCAATAGCTTTTTCAGTATCTTTGGCATAGAGTTTTAGCAATCATAGTCCCAACCAGGACAGATTCTGGTTCAAATTTTTAGTGGTTTCTCATAGTGATGATCACAAATAATGAGTAATTTGTTGTATGCATGTATTATAGCCATTCCACTGACTAACTTCATAGCAAGAAAGTGCAGAGAATATTTGGGTTCCTTGGAGGTGAGGATATAAATGTACAAAAGCTTAAATTCCTACATTTAAGGTTTTAGTATTAAATAGCCCATCATGTCTGATAGTTGCCCCCACTGTTATGGTTTAGATATAAGGTATTCCCAAAGCTCATGTGTGAAACAGTGCGATAAAGTTTAGAGGTGAAATGATTAGGTTGTGAGAATCTTAACATAACCAGTGTATTAATCTCCTGATAGAGATTAACCATGTAGTAACTATAGGCAGGTAGGGTGTGGCCAGGGGGGAATGGGTTATTGGGAGAGTGCCTTTGTGATATATATTTTGTCCTTGTTAAGCAAAGTCTCTGTCTCTGCTTCCTGGTATGATGTTGAGCTGCTTTCCTTCACCACAATTTTCTGACATGATGTTCTGCCTACCCTCCATCCCAGAGCAATGAAGTCAGTCATCTGTGGACTGAGACCTCTGAAATTGTGAGCCCCAAAATAAACTTTTCCTCCTTTAAAATAGTTCTTGTCAGATCTTTTGGTCACAGCAGCCAAAGAGCTTACTGAAACAGAAATTGGTACTGAGAAGTGGGGGTTTTACATGATCATGTAACTGTCCATTTTATGCTTTGAATACAACCCTTGCTGCTCTGCCACTGTAACTTGTTTTTGAAATGGACATGTTTCTTCCCCTTCCTCTATCCCTACTCCTCCCTGGTCTCTCCCTCTCCCTGATCTCAGGGGAAACAGGATTGCCTTTCTTCCCCATCCTAGGCAGAGTCATCTGTCCCTGACTGAGTACATACCCACCATATGAATGAAGGGATCTAGACTTTGGGGGTGGTACCAGAGGATCTCAGAAATGACTACCTGCCAAGTTACAAGTACATTACAACTCCAGACAAAGAACACATGAAATGTAGCCTTTGAGTCAGCTCTTTAAAAGCCCCCTGTTCCTGTTGATGGGCAGAATCACAGCCTCTGGGATAGGAGTCCCCTGTGTTTCTCCTTTCCTAGCAAAGCCATAAACCTTCCTTTTCCTTTTTCTCAAAGCCATGTCCTCTTTATTTGATCAGCATTGAAGACAAGGACCAAGTTTTGGCAATAATCATATGGTTCAGAAGACTTTGGAACTTTTTGAAATTTGTGGGAAGGATTTTGGAAAGTTTAGTGGTGCAAGCTGGAAAAGTTTTAGATTGTTGTAAGTGGAGCTTAATGGGCAATTGTGGTGGCAGCTCAGAAGACCAGAACGACTATAGTACTGTGGACAGTGAAGACTGGACTTGTGAGATTTCAGAAGAGAAGGAGAACACTATTGGAAATTGGACTAGAGGCCATTCATATTATGTTCTGGCTAAGAAGCTGTCTATATTTTGCCAGTGTCCTGAGACTTTCTGTGAGACTGAATTTAAAGGTGATGGACTAATTAAACCAGGAGAGGAGATTGCAAGACCTGCATAGCCTTCAGGGGTGGCTTAAAAGTTGCTGGCAACTTTAAGCCAAGTTTATTTTGATGATCAGGAGCAGAAAAATTTGAAAAACTTGCAGTTTAGTCAGAAAACAGCATAAAACTGGGAATGTGTGGTTGTTAATGACATTACAGTCACTATGCTAAATACTTTAAACAGAGAAAATGGGAAAGATGGCTTAAAGACATCTCAGGAATTGACATGACCACACCCATCTCAGGCTTAGGAACGTAAAAGTAAAAATTCCCTTGATAAGAGACCATGGGAGCAACCTGTTTGCACATGGGGGCCTAGGAAGTATTTTTACCATGCTCAGCTGACTAAGCACTCACAGGCTGCTGCATCCATGGTCTCAGGAGGCTTGGCTACTGCTTAAGACTGTGGCAGACCTTGGTCTTCTGCAGAAATGTTGAAACTTCCACCAAGATTTCAATGAAAGGCCTGGGAGGCCAGGCAAAGTACAGCAGGGTCAGAGTCCCTGCGGGCGGCCCCTGAGAGGGTGATGCATGGAAGAGAAAAATGAAGCTGCAGTGGGGACCCCCAAGATTAAGAAATGCCAGTATCATAGGACATCTGCCCAGGAAAACTGCAGAATCAAGCAGAGACAAGCCAACATAGAGGTCGTGTGGACTGCAACCAGCAAAGCCACAGGGGCAGAGCTTCACAAGCCTTTTGGAGAGAAGATTAAGATATCATATGCCTGAGATGCTGGACATGAAACTACAGGATATATTTGACCGGCCAGATTTTGGTCTTGGTTCAGTTCCATCCCTTCTTTCTATGCCCCTATTTTTCTGAATGGAAATGCTTTTTTATATTGGATTTATGCAACTTGCTTTTGGTTTGGGGGCTCATTCTGAGAGTTTGCCTTGAGTCTTAGAGGAGACATTGGACTTGGACTTTTGGGAAATCCTGAAACTGTTGAGACTATGGGTACTCTTGGAAATGGACTAAACATATTTTGCATTGTGAGATGGGCATGAGCTTTTGGGAGCCAGGGGTGGAATATTACGGTTTAGACATGAGATGTTCTCCAAAAGCTCATGTGTGAAACAATGCAAGACAGTTTAGAGATGAAATATCGGGTTATGAGAATTTTAACATAATCAGTACATTATTCCCCTGCTAGAGATTAATTGGGTGGTAACCGCGGGCAGGTAGGATGTGGCAGGAAGAGGTGAGTCATTGGGGTATATATTTTGCCCTCATTGAGCTGAGCACCCTCTCTGCTTCCTGGAGTGATGCCTTGAGCTGCTTTCCTCCTCTACACTCTTCTGCCACGGTGTTCTGTCTCACCTGGAGCCCCAAGGAATGGAGCCAGCTGTCTATGTACTAAGACCTCTGAAACCATGAGCCCCAAAATAAACTTTTTCTCCTTTTGCTCATGGCAATGAAAAAGCTGACTAAAATGCCCACCAAAAACGCCATGTGAAAAACATATCTAAGGGCTGGTCTGTTTTGAACCGATGGTCATGATTTCATGTGATCTGAAACACTGGCCAACACTGACTGAACTAGGAATAGAGGCTAACCCTAAAAGCTTACCTGTGAGAGCAGACTTGGAGAGTGTTGGGTAGTAGACTGAATCACAGCCTCTCAAAGGGAGTTTGTATGTGAGGAACAAGCAGAAATTCAGACAATAGACTAGACCAGATACCAGGAGCCAGAGACTGTGGATAACAGTTTAGAGGTAAACACAGTGTATAAGGAGAGAAAGTGATGACTCAAGAACAAGAAAATCATCTAGAAATGCTGTTGAACCATCACAGCTACTGTGGATGCAAAGGTAATCAATTTACCTATGAATTCTGCTCCTAAAACTCTACAGACTGGTTTCTGTTCTTTCTCATTTTCTAGTGTATCTTCCTGGGATGTATCTTTCTGTGAACTAGTAACCAAAGTTTTCAAGCAATTCTTTTTTTTTTTTTAATTTGTTCTAATTAGTTACACATGACAGTAGGATGCATTTTGATGCATCATACATAAATGGAGTACAACTTCTCATTCTTCTAGTTGTACATGCTGTAGAATTACACTGGTCATGTAATCATACATTCACATAGGGTAATAATGTCCACTCCTGCATACCCCTCCCTTCACTCCCCTCTGTCTAATCCAAAGTTTCTCTATTCTTCCCTAGCTCTGCCCCCCTTATTGTGAATTAGCATCTACATAACAGAGCAAACATTCAGCCTTTGGTTATTTGGGATTGGCTTATTTAGCTTAGAATGATATTCTTTACCTCCATCTATTTACCATCAAATGCCATAATTTCATTTTCTTTAAGGCTGAGTAATATTCCATTGTATCTATATACCACAGTTTCTTTGTTCATTCATTTGTTGAAGGGCACCAAGATTGATTCCATAGTTTAGTGTTTGAATTCAGCTGCTATAAACATTGATGGGTGGGGCCACTATAGTATGTTGATTTTAAGTCCTTTAGGTATAAACTGAGGATAGTGGGGTCAAATGGTGGTTCCATTCCAAGTTTTCTTAGGAATATCTATACCGCTTTAGTGGTTGCACCAATTTGGAGTCCCACCAGCAATGTCTGAATGTACCTTTTTCTCCACATCCTTGCCACATTTATTGCTGTCCAAGCAATTCTTGATATTTAAGCCTCCTAATAAAAATCCTCTTTTTAAAAAAATTATTTTTAAAATTTGACAAAATATGATGACTTTCAATATAGAAATGGCATACCATCTTTAGAATAGAATGTTCTGAATTAAATTGTGACTTTTATATATATATGTATAAATACATATATTTAATAATAAATATACATGTACAATATATAATAATATATAATTATATATAATATAATTATATCATAAGTATGTAATTATATATAAGTATATAATTACAGATAATATATATGTATAATATATATAAATAATAAATATATATACATATATATATATAAATATATGAATGACTTGGCCTAATTTGTTAACCTCTCTGATCTTCAGATTTCCCATTTATGACTGGAAATAAGACCAGAGTCATGTGTTTAAAGTCCAAATAACATGTCTTATGTATAATATCAAACAAAAAATAGTTTCTCCTCATAAAATACTATATTTTCTAAAGATGTCTAGAATGTATCTAATACCAAACTGTCTTCTTATAGGGTCTTCTCTCTAGTAAGGGATAGGGTTTATTTTACTTCTTATGAATAAATCTTTGAAACTGACACAACATAAAAAAAATGTAATAGAAGTGACAATCTTGACTCCTGAAGCTAGATCATAAAAGATAGTATGGCTTCTGCCTGCCTCTTACTGTCTTGAAACTCTCAACTTTTGAACACAGCAATCATGTTGTGAGAAACACCAGGACACATAGGAGGCCATGTGCTGATATTATTAAAAGCTGAATGTACCCCCCTCCTAAATTTGTACCTGAAATCCAATCCCCAATGTGTCAGTGGTAAGAGGTGGGGTCCTTGAGTGGTCCAGGGTTATAAACAAGTCAAAACCCTCATGAATGGAATTAGTACCCCTATAAAAGAGGCAGAACTAAGATATTTTTCTCTTTACACCATATGAGCATGAAGCAATAAACTCTACCTATGAGTCACAGAACAAGCCCTCACCAGACAATGAATCTACTAGTGATGGCTTGATTGAAGACTTTCCTGCTTCCATACCTGTGAGTATAAGTTTCTGTGGTTTATAAATTACCCAATCTAAGGCATTTTCTTATGGCAGCCTAAGTGGACTAAAATAGTTTTCTAGCTGAACATCCCAGCTAAGACCTCAATTGATAGCTAGCATTAACCACCAGATACGTGAGTGAACAAGCCTTCAGATTATGCCATCTCTCAGCTTTGGAGACTTCCATTTCACAGGTTCATAGACATGGAAGAACAGAGATAAGCCATCTTACTATTCTCTTTCCAGAATTGTGACCAACAGAATACATAAAAACACAATAAATGGTTGCTTTATACCATAAAGAATTTGGCCATATCTTACACAACATAGTCATAAAACATAGTCATCTGTGGGGAATTGGTTCCCGGGTCCCTGTGGATACTAAATTCCACAGATGCACAAGTGCCTATATAAAATGACATGGTGTTTTCATACAACTTATACATATCCCCTGTGTACTTTAAATAATCTCTATATTACTTATACTACTATACTACTTAATGAAATATAAATGCAAATAGTTTTTATACTCTATTGTTTAAGAAATAGTGACAAGAAAAAAAAAGTTTATACATGTTCAGTACAGATGAAATCTTTTTTAAAGATATCTTCCATCAGTTGTTTGAATCCACAGATGTGGAATGCAAGGAGACAGAGGGCTGACTATACTTGATAAATGGTAATTATCATGTGATATTACTATATCAGAACTCTACAAATGTAATATCATTATAATTATCATCAATGCCACCATTAACACCATTATCACTGTGCTCATCATCATTATCATTATTACTCTTTCATTCGTGTCCTACATATTTCCTCAATAGAAATACAAAGTCAAGGGAAAAGCATGACTCCATTTATTTAAACTTAACTTTTCTGGAGCAGATAGTCCATTAAATGAAGAGCGCCTATAGTGTTTATAATGTGTTTTTGCCACTGAAGACCTGAGTCAGGAGAAACTTCCAGAAGTGTTTGACAAGCTATTTGTGTTTGAGGGCTTTATTTTAATTATGCTGAACAATCAAGAGAATTGAAATAGAGTGCTGTAAAGACAAGCATTTTTTTTTACAAGTTCCTAAACACAATGCATGTTTAATGTGTCCAACTTTTTATACCAGCCATAGGAAAGGGAATAAAATGACCTAAACAAGCTCTTTCAATAGCAAATAGATGCTTTTTGATGGTAATTGGCAGCAAGACAATTTGCTCTTGTTTATTTGCAGTGAATTTATAGAATTGCTTTTAAAAAGTAAGCCTTTCATTCTTGAGTACGTGTATACAATAGTACTGTTTTGTGGATACAGGGAGTGACAGATGCTGGCAGTGTGATTGGCTGCCTGGTTGGTTTCAGCACCAAGCTTTTTATGAATACATTTTATTCTCCCACCTTCCAACCTCACTTGTCTTTCATTTCCACCTTCTTCTTGAAACTTTAAAGAAAACACATTTTTAAATATGTAAAATAGCCCTATTTCTTGGAAGAAAAAGTGTCAATGTCAAGAAAGAAGTATAAGAACAAATAGTGGAACTGGAAGCTGTAAGTGTTTTTCATACCTTAAATTAGAATTATTCAATAGAAGCAATTCTTAAGAGCATAACTTGGACTTTTGTAAATTATACTTAAGACACACTATTAGAGTTTGATACTAAATGAATTTCTTCCTAAATTGCTTAGCCTATTTATTTTGTAATGTGAATGTTCAAATATGATTCTTTTTTAAGGTAAGTAATGTCTAGAGTTGAAAATAGATAACACATAAAATATGATTAAAGGTTAATAAAAAAAATCTTAATGCAAAAGATAAAATAGAAACCACAAAATATATTTCAATATGGAAAAATATTTGTCCATTTTGGAATAAATGAAGATAATTAAATAAATTTGAAAGATAGATTAAATGTACAAAACTACTTAAATATATAATAAATATTTGATACATATGTATGTATATAAACATATTTTTATATATAAAGGAAGACAGGACTAGAGCTCCTACAAGTGAGACATAGTAATAAAAAAATGTGTCAAAATGCAAAGAGGCAACTAGAAGAGATTAAAAAAATACTCTAGTAAATTATCTTCAACTCATTATCACAAAACAAAAATCAAAGCAGAATAAGAGTTTTAGAAATCTGTCAGTCATTGAAATGGGAAAATCAATATTCTCATACATTGTATGAGAATTCTATATATTGTACTTAGAAGTAAAAGTGGGCATCACCATTTTGAAGAGTAGTTTTGTAAAATCTACCTAAATGATATTTCATGTCATTTGATACATCAAATTCATTAGGAAATTTTATAAAACTGGGACATTCCCACAAACCAGTGAATATATATGAATAAGATATTCATGAGAAAAATTCATTATAGAGGAAAGAAATTTCCAACAGCAGAGAATCAGTTAAGCAAAGTTACACATTTATAACCATTAAAAAGAATAAAGTTGATCTGTACAAAAAAATCTCAAATAGAATATAAGTAAAACTGCAAATTATAAATTAGTATTATAACATTTAATTTCATTAAGATATATTAATAAAAATAGCAGGGCACAGTGGTGTAACCTGCAATTTCAGTCACTTAGATGGCTGAGGCAGGAGGATTGCAAGTTCAAAGTCAGCCTCAGCAACTTAGTGAGGCCCTAAGCAACTTAGCAAGACCCTGTCTCAAAATAAAAAAGCTGGTGAAGTGGCTCAGTGTTTAAGTGCCTTGGCTAAATCCCCAATACACACATTGTATATAAAATTTTATATAAAATTATATATATATATATATATATATATATATATATATATATATATATATATATATATTATCCACATACAAATATGTGTGTGTATATATATGTCCATATGTGTATATATATATATATATATATATATATATATGAAAAAAATTAAAGACTGCCCTCAAGTAGTTGACAATAGTCAATAGGAATAGGATTATAGAAACTTTTACTTTCTTCAATATCTATTCTATAATGACCAAATTTTATATAATGACCAAGTATTTCCTAATTAAAACTAAAATATATAATAAATTATAATAGAACAAAATATTAAAACACAAACTATTTTATCTGCTTTTCTGCAATCTATAGAACCAATCCATTAATACCCTAAAGAATTGAGGAATTGAGATTTTCCTCAAATAGTCTTTTTAGTGATTGTAACTTATTATATTAGGATTTAGTTCATTTGTGATATAAGCATATGATTTCCAGCAGAATCTTGTCATCCACTCCATAACTCTGAATAAGTAAGTGAAAGAAAAAAACTTACATGAGGATATCTTCTGGAAGTATGTTAAGAGAGTCTCAATAGGCCGCTGCTTCTTAGTATTTAGAATGAAACTTTGTTAAATAGTTATCCAGATATAATTGACTGATCAAATACATGATATGAAAAAAGGAGGGATTTAAACTATTTCAGAGGAACATTTGAGCATATTTAAATAATCCATTTACAGAAAAAGTAAATCTTTATGAAAGAAGAACTTCAAAATTTTGTAAATGTACTCTGTACATATATATTCAGTAGCACAGAACTTGCCACTAGTTGTTCTAGCCTCCTCATCCAAACCAATTCAACTTTGACTGATTGTCCTTTTTTTTTTAAGAGCACCATAATTCAAACTTTGTTTCTAAGTGATAATTCAGGGTTTGAGTGGCTTGCATACACTCTAGAGAGCTCTAAGAATAAAAACAGAAAGGCAAATCTCTACAAAAATATATTGCATACATTGCTAGTGGCCCTCCCAGGAGCATCACAGTAAACCTGTTTCTCCTTGTTCCTCATTTTATAATCAAAGAAGAATAATTTTGCTTTGCCTTGAGCACAATCATTCATATCCCACCTTTTTCTCCCTCCTTTTCCCTTTCTCTCCCCAACCCCTTTCTGTGAGGAGCTAAGAGGAAAACTTTCCTTCTCCAACAGATCTAAATTTACCTTCCAGACTTTATTTTTCCAAACAGGGGTTCCCTGACCTTTGTTCAACTGGGGGCCCATGGAACCCCTTTCCCCTTTTTATTTTTTAAAACAAAGAACAATTCATGTTTTCATAAGTTCTTATGACTACAGTTCTTATGATTCTTCTTATCAGAACATCCTTTCCTCCCAATTTTATAAAATGAAGATCACAAGAAAAAAGAGTGAGTTAAATGTTTCTGATAGTTCTCCTACCAAGGAGAAACAAGTTCAACTGTTCCTGAGATGAGGAAAAGGCAGAGAATGGCTTTTCTCTGTGTTAAATATCAGGGTGGAAAACCTAACTTCTTACCTTGCTTAAACTGCACATAATCAGGAAACAGAGATGAAACAGGTTTATACTTCTTTGTGCATAGCTCATTTTTTCAGGGGTGTAACAGGGATTGAATTCAGGGGCACTAAACCACTGAGCCACATCCCCAGCCTTATTTTGTTTTGGGGGGTTTTTTTCTTTCTTTCTTTCTTTTTTTTTCTTTTTTTTTTTTTTTAAGAGACAGGGTCTCACTAAGTTGCATAGAACATTGCAATTGCTGAGGCTGGCTTGCAATTTGTCATCCTCCTGTATCAGCCTCCTGAGCTGCTGAGATTACAGGCATGTGCCACACGCCCAGCTGTGCATACCTCTTAATGGCAGTTGTGTATGCTTAGCAATCACTCAAAGACTCTGAAACACAGAATATAAAGTCAAGAGCATATAAAAACAAGTGTAACTGGATTTTTACTTACAACTTGCCTTCAGACTGCCTCTAGTTATAATATAAAATAAGAAAGACACCAAAAAAATAAAGAGTGAAAAGAGACATACAAAAAATAGAGAAAGGAAAGAAATGAGAAAGAAATAGAAAAATTAGAACTCAAAAATATTATTGGTATTTTATTTAATTATATACAAATGCAAGTATGAGAATCACATTTAATAAATTTCAAATGTTCAAATTTATTTATAATGAATTTAAATGTCTTTTTCCTTTATCCAGTATTGTCCCACAGGAAAGCTTTCCTGGGCAGTCTTGCTACACATTTCCAATTATTTAGTTTCTTACCTAGCAATAAAGAGTATATGCTCATTAATTTTAAGCTGTTTATTTCAGACTAACAAAGAGCTGACATACAGTGTGTGCTGGAAAGGTTGACATGGAAAGCACTTCATTCAATATTTGCTTTTATTATTATCACCATACTGTCTTACTAAATAGATTACTTATGAATATGGTAATGAATAATTTGGGCTCATAGTTTGCTTTGTTAAACAAAGCATCAGATCTACCTCAGGGGATTCTCCAATATGAGTCTTAGATTTAAACCTCTCTGCCAGTGAGTGAGTGTTGGACTCCAAGTTACCACTGAGCCGCTGAATTGAAATCTCATCAAGAATTTTGTCATTTCCTTGAGAAACAAAGAGACCACCTTCAGAGACAACAATTGCAAATAGTTGTGCAAATAATTGGTACCTAATAATACTACATTGTGCCTCACTATCTCAGGGCTTGTGTTTTGGAGATAGCAGCTGAATGGATGTAAGTGTCCAAATCCACAAATTCTGAAATGAAACATAATGTGTGTCTCATACTTCGTAGGAAAAAATACTTAAGTAAAAATAGAAATAAAGACATCCTCCATCATTCTAACAGTGCACATGAAACCTAGATGCAGCTCCCCAGCACATGTACAGGGAGCCATTTGGGATGATCTGCTGCAAAGAGACAGAGCCACCTCTCCCTGGAGCAACCTCACAAGAAGCATAAGTTAGTTTCTGTTTGAAATCAGAGGACACTGAACATCCTACTCCATTATTCCCACTCCCTCTCCCCCAAAGAAAAAGAGCTCAAGTATTTTCATCAATTTTTGGGACCCACCGAGGGCACTACAAATTCTAGTCCATTTGAATGTAATATCAGTTTATATTTTAGTGCTTTCTTGTCAAGCTCAGGGAAATAAAGTCTGTTTTTACCTTATTGACTTAGTCTGTTTGGGCTGTTTTCCTACAATACCATAAACTAGTAGCTTATAAGCAACAAAAAAAAATTGTTGGTTACAATTCTGGAGACTGAAAAGTCCAAGATCAAGACACCAGAAGAGTCATCTGATGAGGGTTCACTTCCTCAGCCACCTGCCCTCACTGTGTCCTCACTTGATGGAAAGACAGGGCAGCTTCTTGGGACCTCTTTTTCAAGAGCATTAATCGCATTCATGAGAGAGCTGCTCACATGATCTAATCACCTCCCCAAATCCCTAACTCCTAATACCATCCCCTTGATGGGGAATGGGGGGATTTTAGTATATGAATTTAGAGGGGATATAAACATTCAGACCAGAGTTGTTTGTTATAGTTTAAGTATGAGGTATCCCCCAAAAGTATATGTGTAAAAAAATGCAAGAACATGCAGAAGCAAAATGGCTAGGCAATGAAAAGTGTAACCTAATCAATGGCTGGACTCACTGATATGGATTAACCGGGTGGTATCTGTAGGCAGGCAGGATGTAACTAAAGGAAGTAGGTCACTGGAGGTGTATATTTTGTCTCTGGTGAGTGGAGCTCTCTCTCTACTTCCAGCCTGCTGTTTCCTGAGCTGCTTTCCTCTGACTTGACTTTCCACCATGATGTTCTGCCCAGAGCTATGCAGTCAGCTGACCATGGACTGAACCTCAGAAACTGTGAGCCAAATAAAATTCTCCTCTGTATTGTTCTTGTCAGGAATTTTCATACAGCCACAAAAAGCTGACTAAAACAATAGCACTCTATTAATTACAAAACTGATTTCCAGGATAGGTGGAGGAATCTGCTTCCTTGGACTCTTTTTTAAAGTATGTGTGACTTTTTTTCTTTACAATGGGATATCGCAACTTGCATCCACCATGGATCACACTGGGTTGTGTAAGGAGGCAATATACTGTGGTAGATCTTCAGCCTGATCACAGCTTGTGTGCATGCTGTGTGATATGTGACGAGCTATATAACTTCCCAACCTCACTTTTCCTGTCTAAAAAATGGGAATAAAAATAGAATAAAACCCAGGCTGTGATGCTGGAGGATTAAATGAATTAATTCAGGTAAAATATTTAGGGTATTATTAGGTAGGAATTCAGGGACACCAAGATGGCAGATGCAAAGTACAAGAAGTGTGCCACTGGAGGAAAAGACAGGGAGATGAATCATGTCCTGTTTAGGAATCGCTGTTTATGATACATCCCATTACCATGACAAGTCCCACTACTGTAGACTTATCACCATGACAATTCCTGCCACAGTTTCGGTATTTTGAAATGACCTGTGAGGGTAAGGTGGTTAGTATTCTAATTATGTTTTCTACAGTAACCAATGGCAGAAAATTGGACAATATTCTAGTCAGTATCATAAGGTAATCAACGGGAGCAAATGGGGCGAGGTTTTCAAACAGGCCCATATAGAAAAGAGAACAACTCACACCTTTGCATGTAAGAGACTAATTTCCAGACATCATGGCCTTGAGCCTCTCTCTTGCTCTGCCCACTCTGTTCTGTTTTAGAGTGCTACTTCCACCTTCACCTTCAATAAATCTGTACTTTGCCTGTTGCTTCTATGTGTCTTTTTAATTATTTGGGACACCAAGGAACTGGACCTCCAACTGGAACCCTAAGGATAACATAGTGACTTCCACAGGATAAATTCCAAAAAAAAATGATACCTGTTGTGTCAGAAAGATTATTATAGAAAAGCACTTGGCCTAAAACAATCCTGTGCATATCAAAGACCCCATAACCTGTTCATCCCTCTCATTGCAATATTCTGGTTCTTGTCACATTTTCAAATTCTCAAATTCACTATGCATTCTTCTCAAAGCTCCCAAAGCCCTTAGATACCTAAAGATATGCAGTATCTACAAACAAGCTTTCTCTCAGGTGCTTTTAAACTCTTATCCTTGTTAATTTTTAAACACAGACTTTGTCTATATAATGTGCTTCCCATTAGGATACTGCAACAGAAGAAGTGAAAGACATTGTCTCAAGTCTCCTGACTGGGGTTAGGGGTGAAGAGGAAAGGAACAAGTAAACAGGTAGACAATTAACTTCTAGTTTTCTGCACTGCCCTTTCCTTTCATGTACAAATGAGAATATTCCCTGTCTTTAACCTGTCCTGTGTTCCTTCTAACTTGCTGCTTTTGTTATTGTTATTTTTTGCTCTGAAAATCCCCAGTAATGTCTGATGAGTTCCATAATTCATTTCCAACTGCCACCAGGCATCTCTCCTTCCACACTGCTGTCCTGGTCTCACTGCTGTAAGTTTCTCTTCAAACACTTTCAAGTACTCTGGCCAGCTTTCTGATTTGCTTCCCCTCCAGGCATGGATAAGAGAAAACTGAAGGATTTGAGAAAGCAGAGACTGACTATACCTGGGGTTTTACATTATTGTAACCTCAGAACCTATCACAGTGCCTGGCATAAAGAAAAAACTATAAATACCTGGTAAGTGGATGAATGAGTATATGAAAAAATTCATGAATGAATACATAATATAATAAACAGGGCTTTTCTTTTCCTTTCTTCTCCCCGACATCATGGACACTTTAGTTCAAATGTTGACAATAAAGAAGCAGTCTTTTAAAATCAGTAAATATATTAATATCAACAGTGATACCCTCTGCCTGCAAGAAAGAAAACCTTGTTTTATGTTTTCTTACATTTTTCTAATATCCAACATCTCTGTTTTCATATCTGTATGCTTCAAAAGTCTCTCCAAACAAAGGTAGACTCCCCTTGCCTCCTTAAAGGATGACTCTCAGTTTTTATTTCCCCTTACCTTAAATGGGGACAGTAGTTGAAGCTTGCAGAAATGCTCGTATTGGTTCCTGCTACAGGATAGTGGTGGTGGTAATAATGTTGGTCAGTTAACATTTATGTATTTTAAATGTAATACTTCAATATTCCACAACAGGATATATGTGAACTAAGATATGACCCCTATTTTCAGATAGGAAAACTGAGGCTTGCTGAGGATGGAATTAGAGTAAATGCTATAGCCAGGATTCAAATCCAAGTATGCTTGTGAACAAGTCCCACAGCCTGGTAATGAATTGATCACTTAGGTGTAGGGTAGACCAGATTTAATGGGTTGACATGGTAGATACATGAAAAAGAAACATGGATATGCTACTAAATGTGGTACATCATGCCACTCCCTAGTGCTGTGTCTTACCAACTTTCTAAAGGTAAAGTTGTACTTCCCATTCCAATGACCTCCACCTGGTCATATGACTTGGTTTGGCCAATGGAATATGAGCTGAAATTATGCTTGTTGGATCCAAATAAAAACTTTAAATCTAATTGTGTGGTTGATCAAAGCCTTATTCTTCCCTTCTGCCACAAGAAGTGTAGCACCACATATGAGAGTGTAGTCAAAAGTAGGGCCACTAAGATTTAGAATTGCCCATTTGGAATAAAACTGATTGATAGATTATAAGCTTATACTTGTTTGGATACATAGCTCTATTAAAATATCTGGCTGTGAAGGAAAGAAGGGAAAACAAATGCTCAAAGATAACAAAATTCATGAAATAAACTATTTTCAAAAAATTAAAGAGCCTGATCTTGCATCGTCACTCTGTGATGACTGGTACTTGAAGTCCCAGAATGAGAATGAAATGAAGAAGTAAATATATAGGACACACTGGACCCAGTAGGGAGAAACAGATTGACTACATAGAAGAATATCATTACAACTAACAAGCACATATGCTAAAACGTAAGAGATGGAATTCACACAATGCCAGGCATTGTACTAGGCACATCACATTAGAGGGTAATGTCTCATTAAATTCTCACAACCACTCTACCCAACTATGTCTCTATCATAGATGAGGGAGCTGAGACAGAAAGAAATTATACAGCCTGTGAGAGACAGACAAGTCTGAATTCAGGATGTCTGGCTTCATTATTTGTGCCCGTAAACACTCAGCAATGTTGTTTGCTTGTTGTTAAAAAGAGAGAGAGAGAGACCTTTCTTGAATAAAATAAGAAAAACTGTGGAAGAACATGTGCTCAGAAAGATCATTTTATGAGTGAAGAGAAAGATGTTAAAAACTTTTGCCTGATGTCACCTTGAAATGATGGCAGCCTTCTTCAGTCATAACCACCATGACTGACCCAAGGTAATCCTGGGGCTTTGTCCTACTCATTTCCCCAGCATACTCTAAATAAACAGAGTTTTACAACCAGTCCTCAGCACCAGGAATGCTCCTGACTCCTTGATATTAGTTAAGATGAGCCAGACATATTCCAGCTTGGATGAAGTTACTTATGTTCTAATTATCATTTACTCTCCTCTTTCTGACCCATATTGAATGGATCCACTTGGTCCTATTGCTCCCCAGGACCACACTTCTGTCAGAAATTCCCCCAATAAATTTAAATCTATAATTCTGTATCTGCCTCTTTTCTTCAGTCTCAGGGCACCTGGAGGTTCTCAGACACTGAGATCTAGTTGTTCTGGAATACCTGATATTCTTGGCTTTCTGTGAGAGGTAATATAAGAGTTTTCCAAAGGATACTAGTGGGAATGTGACAAGAATAGGAGAGGGCTGGACTCATTAAAGAATTCTATAACAAAGTAAGGGACTTTATGTCCAGTCCCCAGTGTAGTCATTCTTTCAATAGTGCCTAGCATGCCCAGTGGTGTCTTTCCTCCAATAATGTCCAGCCACTCAAATAAAAGTAGACACCACTGAAGACAGGCCTGGTTCATGGTCAAGGGGCCACAGGGCAGGTACAATGAAAGAACAAGGACATGAAGAATCAGCCCAAAATGTTGACCTGCAAATTGTAAAATAAATAAATAAATGTTTAAGACACTAATCTCAGGGTGGTCTGTTATGCCATGGAAGCTAACAGATTCATGGATTGATTGTGTTATTTAAGCAGGTCTTGATTTGAACCTTGCAAACTGAGGAATTGTGAATTTGTCACCATGGTCTCTTTTATCCAGTGTGAATCGTCAGGACAAATCCTACAAGGCAATGACCAACAGACTGGGACATGAGGTCAAGTTGTGTGGTTCATCTTCCCCTACCCTGAAACTCCAAATCTTGTGAAAGACAACTGATGAAATATGTCTATACTAGAAGAATCTGATCTTCTAATTTGGGGTTTTCATGATCTACAATGCTGTGTTATTTTCTGTCAATATCTGCTATTGAATCAAAAGCAGAATGGGCAATGCCAAGAGGAGTCATAGAAGAACAGTCTCTTTCCCAAGGGTAATAATGACAATCTGTATTCAAGAAATTGAAAGGCTATGGGAAACACAGATAAATCTGCTGATTGTGTCTCTAGTGACAAAGAAAGGCAAGAAAGACAGTCTCTCCACTATGGGGAAAAAGAATCAATGAATACACCGAGCAAGGTGATGCACACCTGTGATTTCTGCAACTTGGGAGGCTGAGGCAGGAGCACTGCAAGTTCAAAGCTTGTCTCAGCAACTTAGCAAGGCATTATGCAACTTAGTGAGACCCTGTCTCAGAATTATAAAAAAATAAAATAAAAAAGGCTGGGGATGTGGTTCAGTGGTTAAGCGTCCCTGGGTTTAAACCCTTGTTCCAAAAAAGGAAAGAAAAGAAAACAGAATCAATGAGTAAGTACCAGAGGCATGGAAAGAACATAAGGTTAACAGTGCTTTTTCCAAATGACAAGGCAAAGGCTCTGCAGAAAGGTGGGCACCATGGTGTCTAGTTATAGTAGAACACGTTGGCAAGCCTGGGTAAACTGCCTCCTGAGAGCACCAAGAATTAGCCCACAGTAACTTCTGCAGAGGGTCAAGTGCCTGGGGTTCTAAGTTTGTAAGCCCTGACAGAACAATTAAATTGCAAAGGCTGGAGGTAGGTTCTGGAATAATTTGTGTAAACTGCAATATTATGAGAGGTTATATTTGAGTAATAGCTTTCAAAATTACTTAATTATTACCAAAGCTGGAAAAGGGACTATAATGAGGTTTCTGATTTTCAAGATCAACAACTTGCTGACAGTAAAAGAAAGAGTGATTTCTTGCCTCTTGGGGAAATATGACTCTGTCTCCATTTCCTCTCAGCCACTGCAACCTCTCCTGTCCCTCTCCTGCTGCCCCTGTCAGTAGAATGAGTAACACTACAGTCAGGGAAATAAGCTGGAGTCCCCCACAGTGGAATGTTTTCTTCAGTTTCTAATTGGGCCACTTACTCATCAGCGCTGGCTCTCACAGGAAAGTGATGGCTGAGCATTCCAAGACTGCTGCTTCCTTCACATCGTATGACTTGACACCCACCAGCGAGAAAGCCACCCTCACAGATGCTTAACAAATGCTCTCAACCTGAAAGGCAGGGATGTTTTCACTGGCCTCTGCAATCCTGCAATCCGCTTGTCAAGCTGGAGAAGTGGCAGAGAAAAAGAGAAAGAGCTTGCCAAAACACAATCCTGCATACCTTCTTGTCAAAAGAACTCTAACTGCTCTGTTTGTTTACTAACAAAGATGTCAAAGTCCTTTCATGGCTGAGGTTTTACATACAGATAATATCACAGGGAAAAGACTGATTTTTTTTTTTCTTTTCTTTGCCTAATAGAATGTCATCAAAGAACTCAGGACTCAGGAAGATGAAGACATCGCCATCATGGCCTGAAGAGATTTTACTCTTTGCAAATAATCACACTGAAGAGATATCCTGGGCATGCCCAGATGTGACAGGTGTCTGCTTTCAAAACACAGGCACCAAATGCTCTTTTTTAAATACAAAAATGTTGTCAGCTGAAAGGATTTGGGGTTTCTCTGCTTTTACAGTGCATAATTATATTGTTTCTTAACATTCTTCAACACTGGACTCCAAAGTGATTTAAAACTCATGTTGAAAGATTCCTTTGGCCAGTGCTGACATGCACAAATACACATAACCTACATAAAAGGATTAGTACAGTTTTCAACCAAATAGGATAGTTGAATTTAAATGCTGTCATAGGTATTCCATTGAACCCTTCAAGACTTCATGTGCTTGCAGAAAAAGAAAGAGTTCTGGTGTTGATTTAGGATTCAACTGACCTCTGGTATTGGTTTAGGATTCAATTGTCCTTTATTATGATTTACAAGTGCAATGTCCCCCCAAAACTCCTGTGTGGGACAATGCAAGAAAGTTTAGAAGTTAAATGAATGAATTATGGAAGCCTTACCCTAATCAGTGCATTGATCCACTTATAGGAATTAATTGAGAGGTAACCATAGGCCTGTAGGGTGTGGCTGAAAAAGGGGGGGGGGGGTCACTAAGAGTATGCCTGTGGGGCATATCTATTTTGTCCCTAGTGAGCCAAGTTTATTCTTTCTCTCCTTCCTGGTTGTTATACTTGAGCGGCTTTTCTCTGCCACATTCTTCCACAGCAATGTTCTGCCTCACTTGGGCACAAAGCAGCAGAATCAGCCATCTATGGACTGAGACCTTTTTAACCATGAGCCCCAAATAAATGTTCCTCCTCTACAACTTGTTCTTGTTACATCTTTTGGTGGCCAATAAAGAGGGAGGCAGAAGTTGACTAAAACAAATTGCACATTCAAAATTGATGGATTTGGAGAGGAAGAAGTCAAAATGTAGAGTCCCAGGCCCAGAGTGACTCAGCATTTTCACATGTGGGTTACTAATGTAATCAGTGATTTAAACAAGTTACCCCCAAAAGAGCCTTCTTGAAGAAGCCAGATGAAATCTGCTTTACCCATAACTGGGATGAGCGCCTGGCTTCTTTAAAGAATAAGATATTTTAATTAGCATCTTCTGTTTTGCATTTCTTTAAAAAAATACCTATGTAAGAGCTACATGAGCAGGAGAAAGCAATGTCTTTGCCTTCTATTATAAGCTTTTTTACTATATCCTTCAAATGCAAATGAACATATATCAAAGCATGATTGCCAACATGCAAAAACAGAATTCCCAGACACTTTCCAAATAAAGTGACTTGGCAGTTGGTGGTAGAAAAAATTAACTGTGACTTCACTTTCTCTAGTGAGGAAATAATTCCCCCCAGAGTACTTCAGTGTCCTTCCCAAGGTGATGGAGAAATGGAGAAGTGTTTGGCAGGTTCAGCTATCAAAGACCTGAAATATGGAATAGATGAAGGGATGGAAGACCTACAGAAGGAACTGTACAAGGTAGACAAGGGGAAATATTGTCCAGAGAGTATAGCAGGTACTCACCACATGACACCTCAGAGAGTTCAAGGAAACATCCCACTGGGGAAGGGAGTCTGAGGAAAGGTCAGAGATTCAGATTCCTTGGCAATGTGAAGAGTGGCCTGAGGGGGAGCTAGTGCCCCTAACCCAGTCTCTACTCACCTTCTAAACTGTCTCAAGTGTTTTTAATCTTTTTTTTTTTTTAATGTTCATTTTTTTAGGTGTAGATGGACACAACACAGTGCCTTTATTTTTATGTGGTACTGAGGATCGAACCTGGTCCCACCTGTGTTAGGCGAGCACTCTCCTGCTGAGCCACAATCCCAGCTCCTCAAGTGTTTTTAATAATACCTACATCCTTTAATATGGGTATTTAACATTCCCCTATGTTAAGAGTGAATAAATCAGCTTTAGAAAATTTTGCTATTTTTACTAACTCCCCAATATAAATCTAATTTTGAAAATATATTTGCTAGCCATACACAGCTTTGAATCAATCAAACTCCTTCATGCATTTTTCTATTGGCAAGGTCCTCTCTAAATAGAAAACTAGAATGACCATTGTCCTTGTTTTAATCCTGTCTTGGAAAAATTACTCCTTCTCTTTGAGACTCCCCACTCCCATTCACCCCCATCCCGCCATTAAGGATTGGCCTTTCTAATTTCTATGGTCAAGTAGATAAAATGCTGCTTTTGTTCTCAGGCTGTAACATATTAGAAATATTAGAACTCTGTTTTCACCAAACCAAATCTCAAAACTATCCTGGGCTCACTCCTAATTTGCCATGAGGCTCTGCTTGTACTGATTTGATCTCCTGATAGTTGCTAATCTTCTGATGGAGGAGAAAAAATTAATTCAGTAAATGTCCTCCAGTGACCAGGGGCTCTTAAATGCTAAGCTTTATTTGTTAGCAACTCTATCCTCAGCATGAGTCCATTTCTCTCTATGCACATACCCCAAATTCCATCTCTGTGTCTGCGCCAGCTCCTGGCACACACCCACGCCACCCTCACTCACTATGATCAAGTTAAAGTGTGTATCAAAATCAACCCTAAACATTGTAAAGCCTAACAGAAAATTGAATCCATCTCTATTTTTGTGAGTTCTGCTACTACTGTAAATTTTGTTTTTAACTGATGGATGCCATCCTGTGGGGAAAATTGGTAATGCTGAGCTACCACTAACACCTCTGGTCCACTCTGAAGCAATTAACAATAGGTAAATGTGCATTTTACATTCCACTAGCCCTGGGATTGAGCTAAGAATAAACCCAAGATGTCCCTACCAAAAACTTCAGTTCCCATTGGTGATAGCAGCTTAAATCATTTACTGAAAGGCTTCTAGAAACTCAGTAAAGAAACTGGTTTTGTTCCATGGATGATATGTTTTCTGCTACATATATTATTAAACCTTGTTGTGTCTTTAGAATGTTCTCCTGAGAACACCGTATGTATTGTATTGCATGACTATTTCTTTTCCTTCAAAAAGCAGAAAGAAAAAAACATATGTGGTGTTTTATCTCAGTGAGGTAAGAACTCAATTCTGTTTTATAACTGAGCTTACTGCCCACCTCACCGAATGAATCAACCTGATTAGCTGTCGAGTACAAACCGCTGTGATCCCACCTCAGAGCGGTCACCTTTACACTTAACAGCACAGGAAAATTACAATTTCAAAAAAAAAAAAAACCCACATTTAGTCACTTATTTTAAAATAGCAAATCCAGTCATTGTCATGAGTGTTGCTTAACACAATTTCATGCCCCCTCAGTCTTGCTGAACTGCATTTTCTCTTTGCTGTCTTTGCACAGGGGAAGGTGAATTATTAAACCCAGAAGGCTTACCCCAGGCAACTGCCTGGCAGCTCCTGAAAAAAAACACCAGAGGTCTGTTGTCCTAGAGATGCCACCAGAGGAAAGTGATAAGCTGAGAGTGGCCATTTAGAGAAGCCATATTTGTCCAAGAATGTTTACCCCAGGAACAGGTAAACTATAAATGACTCATCACTTTGTCCTCCTGCCTGGGTCCTTGCAGAGCAACCTGGTGGTACTATTATAAGTATTTCTTTGTACTAAAGTAATTTGTATGCTTTCCACATTTCCACTATTATATTACAAGCTCCTGCAGAGCAGGAATAATCTTATACCTTGAATCTTTAAAAAACAAAAACAAAAATAGAGCCATGGATACATTTAATTACTTAGAAACTTACTTTAAAAAGAGAGAGAATGGGGGAAAGAGCTAAAGAAAATACAATCCCTGTTGCTTAGGGAATATTCCCTTTAAGTTATCTAATTAGACAATTAAAAATTCTAATTTTCAAAATCATCAAGTTTCCCCAATAACAAAGATAACTCAAAACTTTAACTAGGAAGATCTGCAAAAACAGCAAATACCTTTTATGTATGCTCATCTAGCATACATAAAAGGGAGAAAATAAAAGACCAATTGAGTGTCTAAAAAGGCAACAGCTATATCAGTTTCTTTGCTACCTTTTATGGTAGACCAGGATATTTCAAACTTATCACTATTAATATGTTGGGCTATATAATTCTTTGTTGAAGCGGCGGGGGGGGGGGGGGTCCTGTAGGATATTTAGTGGCCTCCCTAGGCTCTGTCAATAGCTAATAGCATCTTGTGCCCTGTTTTGACAACAAAAATGCAGACACTGCCAAATGTCCCTGAGGACAAAATCAGTCTCCTGGGAGAACCAGAGGTTTGAGTGAACTTGTACTTGTGAGAGACTTCCCAAAAGGAAGGATGTGTACAATGGATTTTTACTTGGCGTGTTTTTGCATTTTGGCCATATACTATTCAGTTAACATCTTTTTGAGTTTCACCCCATTTGTTGTTGTTTCTTTTTGGAATCAAATTAAGATTGTAAGGCAGAGGGCAGCTATGCTGGTTCTTCAATACCACAACCTCTTAAATCCATTAAACCATTCCTGAAATCTGGGGACAACTCCTTTATACGCCAGCCTCTGACATGAGAAAGTGTGGCTGCATAGGAAGCAGCAGTCATTAGATGAAGTGAGGTCACTCCAAGCCTGAGAAAGCTATTGCCACTGTCACACTCTGAGGATCTCTGAATTTAAAAAGTTTAAGAAATTCTTTATCAGGTTTATAGGAAAAAATAAGACTACATGACCTGTAGCAGAATGTTTAGTTCACATCTGCTTTCAAAAGTACAGGAATGGTCATCCTTAACATGGAAGCTCCTCAGGTACATCGACTCTGATTTGGCAGATCCATGATTATATTATGGAGGGACCTAATTCATGGGGCCGCAATCCCTAGAGTTCCCTTAAGATTTGTCCTTCTCATGGTACAAGGTACCCATCTCATCTTTCAGATCTATTCAAGAAGGAATCTAACAGCTCTCCAAGTAAGAGCCCTGGAACTCAATTAAGCTGGAACACAGAATTTATGTGCATCCCTGAATCAGTGATTGGACCAAAAGAGTAAAATATTCTGACTGATTCAGGACAACCAGGGCCATTCTGGGATAGAAGGTGAATGAGCAGGTGAGAGATGGATGGAGCCAAAAGAAAACCCGGAGATACTTAGAGGAAGAAAAAGGGGAAATGAGTTTAAAAGTGTTGTTAATATTATCCATTACCATGGTTCAATTGTTAATGCTTACATTAAAGCAAAAAATTAAAATGCAACATATTTACAAGGTAATTGTAGAATTGGTATTTTTAAATAAATATCAACTAATTTACTAACAACCATGATTTATCTATTTTAAAATACATATCAACTCATTGATATAGTTTGGGAACAAAACATTTGAAATGTAAGATGATTATCTATCAATCCTTTATGTTACAACGTGTTATTTTCTCATTTGGGGATTATAGTATGTCTAAACTTGAGACCCTTTTTGAATGTAAGGCCAAATGGACCGCCTAGGCCCCCTTCACCTCCACTATTACCGCCATTACCATAAACATGGACAGGGTCTCAGTTCCTTCTGGTCCTTCAGTTTATTAGTAAGTTTTCAACAACAGTCAAAACATTAGAAGCAGGGTTCATCTTCAAATGATCAAATGAAATATAAATATCCCTGCCTAGAGTGTGTTCAGAAAAGTAAACTCCCTGTTAGGCAGAATTATTTAACAGACAATTTCCATGAAGGTGAGTACACACCACAGTAAAGAGCTTTAGAGATTGGGAAAAGGCTAAAGTTAAGCTGAGCTCCCTGGAGGATTGTTGAAGCAGTTTATTTTAAATATGCTAAAATGTTAGGGTATTATCTTTCTAATAAGATGAGATCAAAGTAGAGTCAACAAACAGAACTAAGAAAATAGATGCTGTTTCAGAGTTCAAAAGTTCAATAGCTTGTGCCTTCCGGCTTCCTACTGATTTCTGAATGTTTGGGATTTTTAGGAGGGCTTGGACAGAAGCCAATAAGGATTTCTTTGATATTTCTAAGCATAAAGGCACACTGTAGCTTCCGCATGGACCACGTTCCCAGAATTCAGGTTAAGAGTTATTTATTTAGGACTCAGTTTGCTTTCTTCCTGGAGACAACTGGGTAGCTAAACCAGTTGAAGTTAAGTTCTGTATAGAGAATTTTGTGAAACTTAAATGCCCTGCTATCATGCTCCTGTGACAAAAAGTATTATGAATCTCAACTTGGAATGGCAGGAGCACACTTCCTACAGAGTAGGAATATTTCAGTTTCAAGTCCTTGAACTCCAAAAGGAAAAGTGTATAGAATATGGGAATAATAGGAAAGCTAAAGCTGAAAGACCTGTGGATCAAAGGGAAGTAAGACACATCCTTCTCTCCTCATACCCCACCTCTTAACTCCATAGGCCTGGACCCTTCTGCAACTGAGGTTTGAGATGTTTATTTTCCTACTGACCTTTTAATATTATCATGCCTGACTCTTCTCCTATTTGATTTCCTCATAAAATTAGCACATCATCATTTTGAGATTTTCATAAATGCTTATATTTTAGCAAACAAGTAGAGAGCAGCTATTAAAAATAATATACCTTCTTGACTTTTTGGGTTTTTTGGCTCAGATGTAGATCAGTAAAACTGCCATGCATCTAAACAACAATTTGTATAATGTTTAAGCTACTAACTGGCTGTAAGAAGTACCTTACCAGCCTTTTGGACATGAGATGGTTGATAAGCCATGCCTCTGAGAAATATTTTAAGTCACAGAAGACTATAAATCAAGAATGAATAACCTATCCTACTGTTGCATTTAAGTGTCTAAGATTCATTTCACATTATCTAATTCAGAACTGAAATGAAAACTTAAAACTGTATATAGTGCAATTACATATAGATATAATCAAGAAAGTCCAGAATTGGTTATGCTAGATCATGAGAGAGAAATTGCCAAAGGGATCTGAAGAAATAGACAAATAAAACAAGAAATCACCCTCAAATAAGGAAAAAAATCCAAAGACAAGGACAATCATGTAGTATAATAGAAAAAAGAAAATAAGTGACTAAGTCCAGAATTGGTTATGCTAGATCATGAGAGAGAAATTGCCAAAGGGATCTGAAGAAATAGACAAATAAAACAAGAAATCACCCTCAAATAAGGAAAAAAATCCAAAGACAAGGACAATCATGTAGTATAATAGAAAAAAGAAAATAAGTGACTAAGAAAAGTAGATGTTGTACAGAAAGAAAGAAAAGATTACTTCAAGAAAAGGTCATAATTCTTTTCTTTCCTTTTCTAAAATCAAATAGGTATTTGGCAAGCATGTATGGATTTCAGAATTGTCAAATGATGAGAACAAAGTAGATGATTTAACTTGGCTCTCATTCTGAAGATTAGGGGCAAGTGTACCGGATTGAGGTAGGAACATCGAAGATGATGCCTACATCATCAGCCAGCCCACCTGCGAAGGGGTTTGGACACTTTCAAAAACTGGAGTTTGGTGTCTTAGAGAAAGTAGAGGTTATGTAGCAACCACTAAATTACTCCTGTTAATGCTACTAATAAGCTTTAATGCTGTTTTCTCAGAAAAGTGAGAGTATGCTGGACTTGTAATAAATAAATTAGCTGAAATACAAGAAAAAGACATGCCAGAATTGATACATGCCTAGGAAATTCATTTAAGAAAAGATGCAATGCATATGGAAATCATCTAATAAAGTTAAACAATGTCTTCTCTCTTCCCTGCTCTAAACATACCCCCAGATCGAGTGCTTATAATTATTTCAAGTCTAAAAAAATCTCAGGGAATTTCTTCATTATGAAACAGCCAACAACATTTTGAAATTTTTTATAACATACAGAATTTTTTGTCTACGACAACTTATAAAGCTATGTAGTAAGCAAGCCCTGCCATTAACATAGACAGGACAGGTTTGTGTCTTACCACAATGTTGGAATTTACTAAATAACAATAAATTCACAAGCTACATAAAGTTCATTGGCTTAAAGTCACAGAGTACTCATGGTTCATGGGGTACTGAGATCATAGCAATAACAGGGTCTTTTATTCCATCCCAATATTAATCACTGATATCTACAACACTCAAGTCACACAACCTACCTTGCACAGTGATATATAGGCTAAGAAAGGGTTAACAGTTTCCACAGAGTTCCAGAGGCAGAAATGAAAGCCAAGGCAGAGGGTTAATTCCTATGCAAAAGTTACTGCAGATGGTCAGCTGTGGTAGGAACCCTGCCAAGCATTTGTTGAGGCATTGAAGTTATTCAAGATTGGGAGCTGTGCAGGGTATGCAGAGCTGTTCAAGGCAAGGCAAGGATGCCAACAGCAAGCAGTTCTGAATTGGGCCACATCATCCAGTGATATCAAGCTGAGATGAAGCCCCTGGGGCATAGTCAGGAGTTCATCACCTGTCTCTTGGGCAGCATTCCCCAGGTAGTCTAATAAGATGACCTGTCAGTGTGCCTCCATGCCATTGTCTTTGGTGCTCCCTATTAATATGTTTCAGGAGAGGGGATAACACTATCCATTGGCCTAGTATATTTGATAATCTGGTCCTGATTTCCCTGTTAAGAATCTGATATGCCCATGCATCCATGTGTTTCTAATTTAATTCAGTCAATTCACAGATGGCCTTTTTTTTTTTTTTTATTAGCACAATTAATTTCTTTATCAGTCTGCACCGTATGACTATGCTGTGCTGCGGGAGGTTATTCTTTTTGAAAAGTTCTGTGTAGCCAACATCTGGTGGTTACCTACTTGCCCGGACAGTTACCAAGTCACTCTGCATTAGTACTGATACTAATGGCAAACTGCTGTTTTCTAAATGGTGTAACTCAGAGCCTAAAAACTGCTCTTCCACACAACATGGAGTAATTTGGAACAAAGCACAGCCTGCTCTCCACAAATGGGCTTTCCAGTCAAGGAAAAAAGACTCAGGCTAGAGTGTGATGGGAAAGGTTTGCCTTTCTCGTTCATGATTAGATGAAAACCGCCAGATGGCACTGTGTTAGGCTTTATCCCTGTAAGTTTCTTGCTCTGAGCAAGGTGCATGTGGTGGGACCTCAGGGAAAAGCAAGACAGCACTTTGGGGTAGTGTGTTAAAGGAAGCAATTAAACATGCCGGTAAAGTTAGTTCTATTGCTGGATTTGTGACTATGATCATTTCTTTACTTTCTGCTAACCACAGTGTAGAAATCCAGCAACCACAGCACTTGGTGCCACTCACTGCCTAACCAGAGAGGAAAGAACCCCTTTGGGTAGTTGGGAGGGAATGTCTTGTGGTTGTTGGACTTCTACGCTGTGGGCAGCTGATAACGGAAAAACAATCTGAGTCACAAATACAACAGTGATGAAGCTTCTTGTAGTTTATCAAAATACTGTTCAGTGTTTCATATTGTGTACTTTATAGAGAGTAGTTCATTGATCTTGAAAAAAAAATCTATGAAATAAGCAAGGAAAGATGTTAAATTATCTGTATAGAGAATTTTTACCAAGTCACAATTTTACAAGAACTCCAGTATCAACCAAACAAAAATTCAGAAATATATATCTAATATTTAATTATCTAGATTATGGCTTGTTAAATATTTGGGATGTGGGGCCTCTGAGTGGAATTAAAAGTCTATGCAATGCTATCATGTGTAGAGAATGCACCCAATTTTAACAGAGCACCTAAAGCTCTAAATAACCAATCTGCTTTGTGACCTTAAGAGGTAACATAACCTCGGGCATAACTACTTCATCATAAATTTAGTAGGATTGAAGTAAATCTCCATTGTATCTGCAGTGTAGTAAAATGTTTGCAAGCATAGTTTTTAGTCAGAAAGGCTCCAGTTCAAATTCTTGCTCTTTCACTTAGCCGTTAAAATTAGAGAAATTTATTTAGCTCTTTGAGCCTTAGTTTACAAACCTCTAAAATGAGGACAATAATAATAATAATACCCATTTATTTAATTGTTTGAAAAAACTACATGGAATAATAAATGTCAGGAACTTAGCATGGTGTGTGGTCACTAAACATCCAATAATTATTAAGTATTATTATTAGCAAATATGGTTCTAGCCTTGGGATTCTTTTTTGTTTTGTTTTGTTTTTGTTGTTGTTATTTTTTTAATTTGTTTTAATTAGTTACACATGAAAGTATAATGATCTTGACATATCATACATTTGAATCAGATGGGGTATAATTTCTCATTTTTCTGAGTGTACTGGTCGCAGAATCACATTGGTCATGCAATCACCTATATACATACAGCAATAATAATGTCTATTTTATTCTGCTGTCGTTCCTTGGGATTCTTTATTGGGCTTTTTTATAGGGTTGGGCATGCTCTAGGATCTATTACTGGTTCAGGCTCTGCCGACTCATCACATGGTGCTACTCAGTTTTTAATAAATTCAGTAAGCAATAGCTTACTTTTCAGCTTCCATTATCTCTCCTGTTTTGTAGAGGGGGTAGGCAGGTCTGGCCAGAAATTTAAGGCAGATATCCAAAGATGCAGGAAGAGTGACTTAATCAAAGTCACAGCTGGTATGAATGTCAGAGCTTTATCTACTGTTCCAAAAGTTTTTGGCTTATAGTAATGTCCTTGGTCCAGGCTGCATCTTGCCAACCCAAGTAATATTTCAAAGGTTGATTTAGATTTGGCTGCTCTAAGCATAGATCACTACTGCAATCTTCATGACATTTCTAGTACAAGACCAAAATTCTACCATCTTTAAAAGTTAGAGCCATAAACAAACAGTGGTACATGGCAAAATTAAAATGGGAAAGGAACTATCCACAGGAGGTCTATTGTAAATGTTTCACCAAAATTAAGCCAATTGAAGTTGATTTGGTGGTATTTCCTAATGAGATCTGTGTTTTGGCATTGAGAAAAAGCCCACTGTGGTCTAAATTATGTGAGTATAATATATAGCTTCTCTATATATACTATATACTTCTATTTCCACTAACCTAAGAAGATTCAGAACAAAACAAATAATAACAATCATAAAGATTTCAGCCATTCCTCAAATCAGAAGCTGAGAAGAATTTTCACTCCATATCAGAGTAGGGGATAGAAGTGAAAAATCACAATCAGATTTTTTTTTAAAAAGTGAAAGATACATTTTCCAAAGTGGCCATTCCAATACATCTCATCCCAATATATCTCATCCCATGTGATTTACAATGTTACACTGACACTCCTTCATCAAAACATGGGGTCAATTTCTCATCCCCTATGAGCCTCAATGGTTATGTACTTTTAACAAAAAGAGTAAAGAGGAGTGGCTGGGGATGTGGCTCAAGCGGTAGTGCGCTCGCCTGGCATGCGTGCGGCCCGGGTTCGATCCTCAGCACCACATAACAAACAAAGATGTTGTGTCCGCCAAAAAAAAAATAAATAAATAATAAATAGTTCTCTCTCTCTCTCTCTCTCTCTTTAAAAAAAAAAAAAAAGAGTAAAGAGGAAGAGTCAGTATGTAACCTCCACAGCTAGGTTAGAAAAGTCAACACCTCTTCCACATGTCTGGCTGTCTCTCTATATATCTTAACCTTGAAATTCAGCCACCATGATATGGGGAATCCCAAGCAACACAGAAAGGTCACTTGCAGAGGTTCTGTCCAACAATTCCATCTAAGATTGCAACCAACATCTGGCATTATTCCCTTAATATATAGATGAACCAGTCTTCTAATGATTCCAGCTCTCAGACTGTGAGATGCCCCAGTTGACACTGAGTGAAACAGAGATGACCTACCCTAAACAGGCCTTTCCCAAATTGCATGTTTATGCACAAAATAAATGTTGTTTCAAGCCACTTTTAGGGTAGTTTGTTAGACTCCAATGAACAACCAAAATACCCTACAAATTGTGTCATATACATGAGAGTGATCCTGTTGTTCTTAAATTGGAATAAGAGATGCTATGATCTCTCATGACTTGTACTATTATTCAGAGAAGCAGGTTCAACTGCCAAATGGACTGTTCTCCCTCCTTAGGCACAGTTACTATTTTGAGAGTTTATCATAATATCACAACAAAAACAATTTAATATCATTCATTAATGTTCACCGAGTAATTATGATTAAGTGTGGTTTTATTTTGTCTGTGATTTCTCATTTAATACCCTCAGCAATACCATACAGTAAATAAGAGAAGTTTAGAAAAGAGACGTATACAAGAAACCTCAGCTATACACAAAGGAATACTATTTAAAACCAGTGTGCTTAATCACATAAAACCATTCTCTACAACCTCTCGTATCAATGAGGAAATAAAAATTTCATCAGCAGACTTTTGGAAAACAATGACAAAGAACAGGACAGAATAAAATCTTATGTCAGGATTTATGGAATGTGGCCACAGTTGTACTCGGAGAACCAGAGAAAAATATACTGCTGTGTTAGTCAGCTTTTGTCATAATGACAAAATACCTGAGATAAACAACTGGCTACAGAGATTTTGGTCCATGGTCATTTCTGACTCCATTGATTCCTGGTAGAACAACATGGCAGGGAACATGTGATGTAGAAAAGCAGCTCACCTCATGATGGACAAGGGATAGAAAGAGAGCAGGGTGCAGGGACAAAATATATCTTTCAAGATTATGCCCCCAGTAACATACTTCCTCCAATTGGGCCCCAACTCCTAAAGTTTAGGTCTAACTTATAGCAACTGAGTAAAATTTGTAGTTTCAAATACTTTTTCTACAAAAAAACAAAAAGTATAAATAAGTGAAACAAAGTTAAAATCAACATAAAAATGGACTATGATACTGATTAGAACATAGATCAAACAAATAGAAAATATAGATGGATTTTAAAAATTAAAGGTAAGTTCAAGAACAGTGTCTTCATGAAAAAAATAAAACTTGTAACAGTGGCTCTACTAGTCAGGGAAGGCTTACATCTAGAGGGAAAAACAACTCCAATTTTCAGTCTCTAACTCAATAAAAGCTACTGGTTGTTTATGTTCTTATCTAATAAAATGGTGCTAGGATTGGGAAGCTCTGCTTCACAAATGTGGCTCTTTCCATTTTATGATACCACCATCTTAAACCTATAAATTTCAAGGATGCCCTGAAAGAGGAAGACAGTAAATGATTGTCGTGGATGATATTTATGGACTAGCCATAGAAGCTATATGTAATGCTTCTGCCTTCATTCTGTTCACAAGATCCAGTCACATAGCCTAATCTGTCTCAAGTTGGCTTAGAAACTCAGTCATTCAGAATGTCCCAGAAGAAAAAGGAATGGGTTGGGGGAAATATACCATTATCTCTGCCACAATCTTCCTTTGTAGAAGAAATCCACTACTCCAGCCCTAAAGAATATTTATCTGCTCTTAATTGTCTCAAGCTGAAAATGGCACGTTACTTTTGTTTAAATTCCATCAGCTGGAACAAATCTCAATGTGTCACCTAGACATGAAGATCTGGGAAATATAGTTCAGTTGTGGATGCAAAAAGAGGAAATTAATGTGATCATTTCTGGCCAATATTTCCCAGTTGGATGGAACACATACATCTATTGTAGGTCAACTCTCAGGGTTTACAGAAAAGATAAGGCAAGGGAACTACTCTCATCAAAAGATGCTAGAAATTCCGTTATTTCCAGCAAAGAAGTGTTTAATACTATGATCCCAACCACTGGAAAAAAAAATGGATACAAGGCCTTGATAACCAGTGATAGACACAGAAAATAAAATTGTGGCCCCCAGAGGAATGGAAATTAGGAAAAGGAACTACAGTTCCAGAAAACTGGGTCACCACAGTCAACAGAACCACAATGTTTTGATTTGAGATGTGTACATCTTATAGAGTCTTTTACTATTTATATCAATGGTAAAAATCAAGACTGGCTCTAAAATATCAAGAACTGTTGAATCTCTATGTGGAAGTTAATCTGCCAAATTTGGATGTATGTAGAAATAAAAACCCAAGTACCATATTATTGACCCTGAAAAAAATTATCAAAGGCGATATTAGAGGAAGGAGAAGACCCATGGAATATGGAACTGGCACTAAAATTTATCTAGTCTCTATATTTGAGAATTTACTCAAACCAAAGGCCCATAGGGAATTAAAGAACAGCTTATACCCAACTATGAGGCAAAGATTAACTGAGGAGACACTATTCAAACCAAAGAAGTCATCCCACTCCATCATTTGTCCTTAGAAGGTTAGCCTATAAATATTTCATTCAAATCCTGTCTCTAAAATGTTGGTAAGAACAGTCAAAGAGCATTAGATAGCATCACATTGTAAAGGGCACTAATTTTATTTGGGGGGAGACGTATAAAATATTAAATAGTTTTTAACATGCTGTAACTCCACTTCAGTTCTATGTAGAATAGATATTATGCTCTCATGTGAACATTCAGGTCTTTTGTCATCAACATTTGTTCTACTAATTAGGAAAGAATGCATATCAAAAATAATAATGTGCAGCAAATGGGTCTATTTTATTCAGTATTTTACAAATGACATTACACTCTCACAGTAGTCATATAATCCATTCTGCATCAGTAACTAGTGATTTATTCTTTTGAAGCTTCAATATGATTCATGTTGCCAGTACTTTAAGTACCCATTAGTTAATCTTTGCTGCTGCTGACCTCAGTAGGTTTTGGGGTAAAGCTTCATATAGCATTTATAGGTCACAAAAATGCCAACAATGTTCATTATGGTCATTTTCCAAACTACCTGACAGCAAAATGTTTTCCCTCAACTCATTTGTATGTATGTCCCTTAATTAATGCTTCACCTCATGCCAAAAAATACTGAAATTCTTGTCACTTCACATGCAGCATGACATTTACACCAATATTTTCTGAATTTATCATGAGCAATGCACAAAGAATTTGTATCCAGTGGCTTGAAGGCAGATAAACCGTAAACCTGGACTCAAATACCTGTAGTCTGAAAAGCATGAAGGAAATTAGAAAAGTGAATATCTTTGCAAATAAATTAAAACTATACCTTCTTTACCATCCTCAAAGGCATCACGACTACTAATTGCTACTAACAAACAGATCTTTTACAATCAATATAAAATCTTTGAGAGGTATTTTTAGAAAGTGATTCCATGTATGGGAAGTTTTTCTTGTCTGAAATACAGATGGAAAAACATGCTTTTTTTTTTTTTATCAGAGAAGGTGTTTGAAAGACTCCTAAAGTTCAAAAATAAAGAAGAGCTTCAATCCATTATGAAAAAAAAAAAAAAAAAAAGACCTTTCTGGAGATGAAGGGGATTGAAGTGGTGCCATTTGATCGTTCAGGGCATAAACATGTCACTGGGAACATAAAAGAGTTCAGTGAACAGAGTTCAAAATTTTGAGATCCAAAGTAGTTTCTGGTTTGGGACTATAAAGCACTTTCTGTTGTGGAGTTGATTCATACAAGATGCTCCCAGTATAATAATGTTCAAGAAGCCTCAGTTTACTTATCGTCTTAAGTGCAGCAGGAGGTGCATGGTGCCAGGTTTCAGAGGCCAAGGTCTGGAGCGAGGCATTTGGGTGTGCAGCTTGGCTCTTCCTCTAACTCCTTGTGTTACTTTGGGCAACTGCTCCCTCCTCTGCATTGCTTGAGTTTGCTCAGTTAGGAAGAACAGGGAGAGCTTATAACAAATATCTCATTCAGTCTCTAAAATGTTGACAAAAACAATCAAATAGCATTAGAGAGCATCACATTTTAAAGGGCACAAATTTTATTTTGGGGAAGGATGTACAAAGTAGTAAATAATATGTGTGGTTTTATGCAGATACATCAGTTTATGGCACCTAATAACCATTCACTCAGAGTTAGCGCTTACTATTAATTCAAACTTACAAATGAGAAAATTTCAGAGCTGTTAAGTGACTCCAAAGGTGCCACAGACATTTTCTAGCTACCACCATCCCTTGAATTCCAGAACCCATCTCCCAGTGAGCCCTATTCCCACACAACTAGTAATTAAAGCAATCCAAGTTTCAACAATATTTTTTATTTTTAACTCTTCATATTTCAAGCATTATTGGCTAGTCTTGTGCTACAAGTAAATGCAATAATTTTCCAACCCACAATCTATTGCCTCACTTTCTTTTCCCTTTACTCTATTGTTTGTAATCCATTGGTTTTTCCTTTTTTAATTGAAATACAGGGAACTAGAATTTGGACAGGACTCAAGATTGCATTTCAGGACTTTCCAAGTGTCAACACTTATTCAGAAAGAGGATGAAATGCCCAGCTCCTGACTATATGTGCTATCTTTTGTGACCCAGTCTTAATCACCCAGATAACAGGTAAGGGATTAACACTCCAAGTTCTATACCTTTGAATCACACGCATCTGAACCAAGGCAAGTCATTACTAGATTATTTGCCCTGAAATTATCTGATCCCAAACTCTCTGAGCATAATCAGGCCAGACCTCTAAAACAACACAGTCTAAATTTATGCAAAAATGACTGATACCTGGTTTCTGGTATCTAGTCTTGATTCTTCTTCTGAACAAAAAAAAATTTAAAAATGAGGAGGGAGAGTGATATTAGACCTTTAAAATTTTTCATCAGATTCTAGTATTTTTTGTTTTTATGTTTTTGTTTTTCTTGCTTTGGTGGTTATATATTTAAGACTGCATGTTCCTACTTGGTGATCCCATGTGTCTTTCTCAAACATTCCAAGTAAAATGATTTTATCTAAGACAGGAAAAACCTATATGACTCTCCAAGCAGGAATTAGCTTGCAAATAACCATTTAATAAAACAAACTATTATGTAGAATACTCATTAGCTGAGGTTTTTCACACAGGGATCTTTAAAACACCTACCTGATAAAAGACAAAATTTAATTTTGCTGATAAAATTAGATCAATTCATCAGTTAGCTAGGTAATGAATGTATTTCATACATAAGGGAATATCAGCTAAATGATCTTAAAGAACTTTTGAAACAAAACAAAAAAATAATTCTCTAAAGCCTTGCTAGATTTCCTTGAGGAAAAAAAAAACAGATAAGGCAATCGTAAGATATTTTAAAAGTTATCATGTGTCTTTATGACATGGATAAGTTGTTTGCCATTTATAAAAGTTATTAACTTCATGACAGTTCAACACTATTCTTTTAGTGAATTAAAAAATGACAGACTCCCTTCAGAAACTGAATATCCCTTTTGTGGTCAGTGTTTATCATGTGTTATGTCAACTCAAAACAACATATTCAGATGTTCATAGAATGTTCTGTGTTGCTAAGTGTGCATGTCATTTCTACAATGATATAATATTACTAGAATAAGATCATTGAAAACACATTGAAAGTAATAAAAGTGACCATAAAATTATGTGTTTTGATGGTCAAAGTCTTTATGCAACATGTATAGAGGTGTTCTGCTAGCATTCATACTCTGTTTGCAAAAATGAGCAAAAATTCAGTGATGTATGCCTTCTGACTCATTCCAAGGTGAAGGTAAAAATAGAGATTATGGAGTACAAAGCACAAGACATCTAAATTCTCCATAAATACATGTTATTATGGATTAAAGGAGAGATGATTAAGGCTTAGGAGAACTTGAGAACAAGGCAAGATTAAAATGTTCCAATAAATACCTATAATATGAAAATACTTCTAAATATTTATAACCTATATGCTACCAAAAATTAAAGGTTTGTACTATGAAGCATCAAGATCTCTTTGAATGCTAATATTTTATAAACCTGTTATAGACTAGGGAATTAAGCATCCTTTCTAGGAGTTGCTTCAATATCTTAACCCAGGAAATAAAAAGAATCTACCTGTCTTTATAATGTTTAATATCTTATTACATTTTTTTTAAAGAAAAAGATCCTAATGTGATTTTGGGCTCAGTGAGAAACAGAAAATTGCTTAACAGCATTATGTAAATGGATGAAGAAAGGCATGCCTCGGAAAACATCAAGGTTTTTGCCACCCCTACTTTATGGGCATTAAGCAGGTGACGGTTGTGATGAATATTATTCCTCAACATTAACAAGTAATTATTTTCTGAGATAAATTTTAGGATTATGTCTGTGTGTGTGCATACACATATAGGTCTTTTCCAAAATGAGTGACTATATTTTTTATAAGTTTATTTATTTATTCTAATTTGTTATACATGACAGCAGAATGCATTTCAATTCATAGTACACATATAGAGCATGATTTTTCATTTCTCTGGTTGTACACAAAGTAGAGTCACACCATTCATGTCTTCATACATGTACCTAGGGTAATGATATCCATCTCATTTCACCATCTTTCCTATCCCCATTCTCCACCCCTTATCCTTCCTCCCCTTTGCCCTATCTAGTGTTGCTCCATTCCTCCCATGCTCCATTCTCTGTTGGACGTGGTCAGTGCCCGCAGGTGTAGGGAGAGCAAAGGATGAAGTGAAGTGGCTTTGGTAGGAGCCTGGAGAAATTAGCCTGCCCATCCAGAGCATGTTCAATCTCAGCTCCTCGGGAACAGATTTCACAGTGCATGGCAAGGAATGTTAGAGAATAGGAGATATTTATTTAAGAGTCAAGACAGAAATACATTTGGACATACATACCTACTGGGTTTAAAATTATATTTCAGAAGACAGTGGTTAGGGAGAAGAAGGAAGGAGAGGGTGAGGACAGCACTCATTCCGTGGCCACTCTAACTTTACTCCACTGATGGGAATTGATTTGAAATATTATTTTCTTGCCTACTTTCTTACCAATTTTTTGAAAACCATTAGACTACACAATATTTAAAATTCATCTTCCTCTAAAGAGTTTTGAGATTTTTAATCTAAAAATATATCTAAAGATGTAAATCAAAACTTTCCAGTGAGCTGCGTTAAAGCCCTTTTCAATAAAGAATTCTTTAAGTCCTTGTTACTTAAATATCTGATCTAAAATTGGATCATAAATTTAAAATTATCTTCTCCATATTCATGATGGAAAATGGAAGTTTAGAAAACTAACCCGCCTAAAAAGTAACACTCATAAATAATAACTTTTCTCTCTCGATTATCAGATTAAGGAAAAATACTGATTGTCCCTCTTTTTAAACAGGTAAAATCAAGTTTAAAAGAACTTGAAGTGCAGCAGAAAGGATGGGTGTTGTAAAGATAAGAGGTAATGGTAGTTTTGTAACAGCCATACAGGTTTGACATGGGGTGAATGTTAGGAGGTAACAGGCTTTAGGATTTGGAAGGTGTGTGAGGCTGCTAGCAGGTAGGTGAGCAAGGGGCCTGGAGGAATCTTCTGGGTAGCCATGGAGGAGGTCTGTGTAGCAGGTCAGCACTTTACAGGCCAGTCACCCAAACAAAATGCCACCAGCCAGCCACACCCCCCACATACACACACACACACACACACACACACACACACACAGCCATACCAACCCAGAACAACCTTCCCAGAACAATGCTAGGCTCAAGAAATTTATTCTGAATTCACAAACCATAACAATCCTGTATCCTTCTCAGAGATCACAAAGCTTATGACATTTTTCTTCCCTGAACTTCCACAAAGAGCAATAAAATGCAGTTTAAACAAAACAAAAACAAAGAAAGAAAACCAACAAAATAGTCCTAAATATGGATCTCAGTCCAAAAACTTAGAAAGAAAAGAAATGAGAAAGTGCCATTAAAATTTATATGAGATATATCTTAATAGTACACACACACACACACACACACACACACACACACACACACACACTTTCCAAACTTTAGCAACCTATAGTACATTTCTACCTGCCTCCAAAGCCTAGCCAAAAAAAGAAAGAAAAAAACCTAAAAAATAAAACAAAAAAGCAAAACAAAATAATAATAATAAAAAACAGATCTGATAGTATTTTTTTTAAATGTGAAAAACTGTCAGATACTACATGATTCCTACTTAAAAGTGGATGTCAGGTTGCTACAAAACTACTTCCTAAAAAGCTCACAGTACAAAACTGACATTTCATTCCTAATTGAGCTTTGAAGACAACAGAATATTTTTCAACTCTGATTTCTGTGCTATACACTTAGTTTTTCCCTGCATTTTTAACATGTCAAGATACAGTCAAGTTAATGAGGTCAACAGTCTCAACGTCTGTGATCAAACTACTAACCAATTAGTGTTTAAACTAGAAAATGAATGTTTAAACTACATTTTCCATGTACTCCTCACTACCAGAAATCGTCAACTTCTTGAGCATATTTTTTCTGCCATGAGATTTTGTCTGCTACTACTGCATCTATGAAGACAGCTAGCTTGTTTTGAAGTTTTATAATTAACCCTGTACTATTGAGTGATACTTAGCAATATAGACCTTGAATTTATTTTTAATAAATTACACTTCACTGGGAAAAGTGAAGATTACATTCAGCCATGTTGAGTACTTAACTACATTGATTATTATCTGGCCATAAATTGAACCAGATTCCCCCACTGCATAAATCCAGACATTTTCCTATAGTAAGCGAGGCCTTGACAATAATTCTAAAGTTCTTTCCAATGTAACTTTTTCAGTATTTAGACTATTTTCATATTTGAAAACATCAATAAAGTCATTTTTGTGAACATTTTGTTCACCTTTTATCTTGGTCTTTTCTCTCTTGCTCTCATTCACCTCCCTTCTGCCCAGTCTTCAGAGGAAAATAAGACTCAAAACTTACATATGATGACAATATGCTAAATCAGGAACTCGATATTTATCAGCCTCAGAGACTGTCCTGAAACTTCTATATAGAAATGGTTCAGGGGAAGCTGGCAGTGTGCTGGGGGGTGGTCAGTGGGAGATGGACTGGAGGACTGGTCTTAAGGCTACAGTTTTAGAGTGTGTTTGGGGGCAGGCTTGGTCTTAAGGCTACAGTTTTAATGTGTTTGGGGGCAGGCTTGGAACTTGTGCTGCAATTGAACCCACTGATAACTTAATGGAGATTTCAGGACTCTGCCATCCAGTGCCAAAACCTTCCCTATTGCCATGACTGCCTCCCATCTCTGAGAATCTCATGCCACTGAGAACCTCACAGAAATTGCCAAAAGACAGAATAAAGGTACAGTGAAGTATCTATGTTAGCAACAAATGAGCAAAGCAGGAAAGTGAATCGAGAAAGTGCAATAACTATACTTTTGATACCGCTGGTTATTGGCGACAAGTTCTGCTCCCTCACATGCTGAAGTATAACATTAGAGAAGCATGTCAAGGCAAGCCTATAAAGTAGGGTTTGTTGAAAAGGATAACATAGACTTCTCCCAGAAGAGAGAAGGGGGCCATAGCTGGTACCCTGGTATCCCAAGAAGTGAGGGTGTCCTGCCTTTTTATATGTCCTAGGCTTTCTTTCTTCTTGTGCTCTCTTCCCCTTATCTCTCTCCTTCCTGCTACCTGACCAGGCCCAGGAGATGCTGGGTGAGATGGTCAAAATGTGAGAAGTGGAAGGACAGGGGAAGGGCAGGAGGGAGAAGCCCAGGACACATTAATTAACAACTTTATAACTCCCTGTATGGAGGGGCAATTCTTGGTACAGTTTATTTTAGCAACAGGTAGGAGCAGGCAGGTTCTTGATAAGGGTGGAGGAAAGCTTCTGAGGGAATTAACTTTTCAATGCCTCCATTCTCTGGATCTGACTCTTGCCTCTCTGCCTATCTAATTCTGGCTTCACTTTCAGCTCTGATTAGTACTTCTACAGGGAAGTCTTGGACTCAGTGAGTTTAGACTGTTCTTGATGCACCGTGGTTCATTGTATGGTTTTTCAAATCTACAATGGAGCAAAAGCAAAATACATTCAGTAGAAACTGAACTTTGAATTTTAGATTTGATCTCTTCAACAAGAGATCTGATACTATCTTCCTAATGTTGGCCAGGAGCAGCCACAGCTGTCACTCACTATATAATCATAAGGATGAACAACCCATACTCTACAGGGTACTGTGTTGCTAAGCTATGGTGTTTGGCAAGTTAGATGCATTAAATGCATTTCCAAGTAGTGCTACTGTAAATTGAAGAATATCTGTATATAACCAGCCTAGTTTAGCAAGTTAGGGAAGAATTCCCTAAGGGAGAAAACACTTAAGCTGTTTTAATTTATCTGTATATTCCATCACATGAACTCGAAGAAGATGAGTTTATTGGTTGATTCCACAATAATTTCTCAAAGCCCTACTATGTGGCAGACACTCTTTCGAATGCTAGAGAAAGTCAGAAGATAAAAATAGAAAAATATCTGCGTCCAGATAATGAAAACTGAACTAAAGGACAAAAAAAAAATTACCAATGGGGTTTACTGTTTGACGTTTATCTCTAAGGAAGCAAATGACTCTTTGGGGTCAGATGTACTCTATGTAATTCTTTGCAACAGTTAGAAGCAATAAACATGTTTTATTGGAACGGTTTCTTAAGACAGTATTGAGTAAAAAAGAGAAGATATAAAATAAGCTTTAAAACATAATACCATTAAAGTAAATTAAAAGTAATTCCTACATAAAGCAAGACTATATAACAAGGATTTAAACATATCAGTCTCAAACTCATAAACATGGCATGTGAGGAATGGGGAAAAGAATTGGAAATGAAGAGGGCAGCAACAAAAATAAACAAAATGTAGATTTTATAAAAATTGATGATAATATTGTGCAAAGAATTTAGGAATATGATTACCTTATTCTTTTAATTTGATATCCTAAAAACAAAAGGAAAGAGGGGGGAAAAGACAAACAGTACACAGGAATCTTTTCCTATTTCACATGTTACTTTGCAATAAATGCTCATTTCAAATATAAAATAATATGACCATATATTTTCAGTTTTTTATGTGGAAAACTTGTGGAGTTATTCAAAAATTAAATTCAAAACTACAGCGTCATAGAGGAGGCTGTCCATGTTCCAAGAAGATAAAATAAAGAGACTCTAAATAAGTCTGCTGCTGGGGGGGTGGACAGCAATTATCTCTATAATTATGCTGCATTTATTGTGGATTACACCCCTTTCTAAAGTGATCTCAATAAATTATTACCCCCTCATCTGTGAAACTGTCCCACTTACTCCCAAGGGGAATAGTGACCTATTATCTAAATTATTCAAAAAATGTTAAGTAAAAAGTCTTAATTATTACTATAATTCATGAAAAATCAATTGTGTGAATTCTTGAAACAAGTCTTTGTGCAAGATGACTGTTCAGTGTGTCCACATCTTTTCATTATCAACAGGAAGGTAACTCAGAGTTTAGATATCTAGATTGCTCAGGGAGAGCTGTGTATACCATATACATTCAGCATCTTAAAATTGGTGAATTTGAGCCCTTTTCTTGGCCACTGAGGTTTCTTTGGGGGAGGTTCACAAACCAACCACATGGGCCTTCACAGTTTGTCAAATTTGCACAACTCTTAATAAGAGGCAGGAGAATTATTCTTTTCCTGATGGGTTGGAGGATTGGGATCCTGTCACTGCCTTTTAAATGGACATAAATGTCTATTACCTATCTAATTCTTCATCCTACTCTATGGTACAAACTGATTAAAGATGCAAAAGATTAATTTTTTTAAAGCTGTTTCTGCCATAGGAAAATCCATTTCCTTTCATTTGATTTTAGTTTTAAAAGTCTTTGAAGGATATGAAATAAAGATTTTTCCCTTCACTTTCCTGAGAGACCTAAGCCTATGAGTTCTGAAATAAGAAAAATGAGACAAAAAAAAGGAAAACAAAAGGTCTCAAAGACCCTTATTTTATAAGAAATTCTAAACATTTTTAGAAGCAGCTGCCCCAAATTAGTAGTTTTCAGATCTTTTTGTCCTGAGTCACTTCACATTCTTAAAATAATTATTGAAGATTCAAAGAGCTTTTATTTCAAAGGGCTATAGTTATCCAAAATTAAAACAGAAGTTTTGGATTTTTTTTTTTTTAGACAAAAGTCTCAAACACAGGCTGAAGGATCATCCTGCCTCAAAGCCTCTTGAGTAACTGGTTCCCCAGACCACAGGCATGTGGTCTAAAGCTGAGGTTTTAGGACATTGGGATGCACAAGTATATTACACTATCTGTCTGATGACATCATTGCATGTCATGTAGCCTCTGGAAATTTCCACTCTGTCTTAGTATGAGAATGACAGTAAAAAAGGCAAATAAGGCTCTCAGTATTATTAGAAAGAAAGCTTTGATCTTCAAAACCCCTTGCAAATATTTCAGGGACCTCTCCAGGAGTCCACAGAACACACTTTCTACTCCATTCTTCTGAATGAAGGAACACTAAATACATCACTATAGAAATTGTACAGCTTTGTATAAAGAAATGTGCTGAACTGTATTTTTCCCCCAATGTGGTTGGGATAGACCAGAAAGAAGCCAAAGGTAAAATCCACTTGGGGCATCCTGCTAGTCATGTCAGCCCTTCTATGCAAACAAAGACCACTCCATTCTTCCACCATGAACTGCTACCAGGGCAGCAACCCTTTCTGACCTCCTTCCTTCCACTTTCCCCTTTTTAAACTTACCTTTCTTTCATTTGCTCTATTTTCTCTGAGATTCCTTCCCTTCTAGAGGAATATGATAAACGAATTGCCTTAAAATTCTCTTGGATAATTGAGAATAATGTGTTTGCATTTTAAACTGAGAACTTTTAAAAATGCCCTGAAGAAATAATCTTCTATTTATAAAAAATTTCTGAGACCAGAGATTGTTGGAAATTTTCACCTGGAAACAAATCACACCAATAGCAAGCTCCCGCAGATGCAAGAACCCTGACTTAAAAGATGCTTTCAAACATCTACAGACCCAACCCGGTGCTTGGTACGTAGAAAGTCCTCATTAATATCAAAGTGAATTCCACTGAATTAACCATCCGTCTCTGTGTAAAAACAGAACCATCTGAAAGCAGAAGAAATTCCCTCAAGCTATTAAGATGCAATCTAATGTGTTTTCTGTGCACTGAACTGCTCTCCAATGCCTGTGAAGAGTTAAGGCAGTTTCCATAGGTCCTAAATTAACAGATTTAGAGAAACAAAGCTTTTTTGCCCCCATGTGATTCTTTCTTCCCACCTTTCTTTGTGTCTTCCTTTCCTTTGTTTTCCAACAAGTGGTACTAGGCACACACCATGTGCAGCCAATGTTCTCAGTAGTGGAACTATGTTTGAATAAAACAGAATCCTTTGCCTCAGAGGTACTTGCTTTCTGTCATACAATATCTTACAGACATATTAATAAATAAACACCATGATATTAAAGTTGTTTTGTGCAATGTGAACTTGTTAAGAGTGAAATTTTGTTTCCCAGAATCACCTTCCCTCTATGGTGCTGGTGAGATTTGACCTACAGCTGAATTTGCAGGAGATATGGAAAGTGGGAGAGAAGCAACAGCTGTTGCTCTCTGATGTCATCCTAATTGGACAACATAAGGCAGAAATGCAGGTACCTGTTCTTCTAACTTGTCCTCACTGCCCACATCTAATTCTCCTTCCTTCAAGCCCTTCTAGCCAATAGCAACCTATGCCCACCACAAGAAACAGCAACAGCTTTGCAAGGATTTATAAGCCAACCCCCTAGCATTCTCCAGATATAGCAAATTGTAGATCACCCAGCTCTAGCTAATATAATCAATAATGAGAAGCAAAAAGGGTTTTGCTGTTGCAAAGAATTTTCCATTATAAAGGCATCCTCTGTGGTAAAGAAGAGGGACCTATTTCAATGAGAACAGTATCAAGGGGCAAATCATCTGGAATCTAATCCAGGTTCTACCATTCTAGCCCTGATTCTATCACATAGTACAGATACCTTACCAAGGATTCTCATCTTTGGCAGTATTAACAGTTTGGTCCGGTGATTCATTGTTGTGAATGTTGTCCATGCATTGTAGGACATTTAGCAGCATGCCTGACCTCTACCCACCAGATGCCAGTAGCACCCCTCCCCAGCTGTCACACCCAGATATGCAACCTTACTAAATGTCTTCTGGAGCACAAAGCCAACCCTATTGAGAACCATTGTGTTAGTGAGATAGTTCTGCTTTTCCTCTTATGAAAAATAAAGGATCATGATGTCTATGTCACAGTGCTGTTTAAAAGTTTAAATGAGATTACACATTCTAAATTGCTCTTTGGTGTTTGTTATTAAAATGAACATAAGTTATGTCTGATTCGTTATACTATTTTTCCTATTCCCATCTCTCTTCTCTTCCCTTCATTCCCCATTTGTTATTAAGGAAAAATAGTATAATGAATCTGACATAACTTTCCTATGTTCATATATGAATACAGGACCACTATAACTCCACATCATGTACAACCACAAAAATGAGAAATTATACTCAATATATGTATAATATGTCAAAATACACTCCACTGACATGTATCTCTAAAAAGAACAAATAAAAAACAGTTTAATGAATAAATGCATTCACAATAGATATCTTTTTTAAATATAATTACTTGCTTGGGGTTTTCTAACTCATCTACCTGTAGACACTAATTAAACATTTCATCTAAAACATATGGCTACAATTTAATCTTTTGTTTCTTTTTTTCTTTTTAACAAAGGTAAATAATCTTGATGTGTGCCATTCAACCAGGCACAGAAGCACATTTGCCTTTCTATTCAACCAATAACCCTCTGATTACGGCACAATATTTGATGCAAAAAATTCATATTTGGCTTTAGGAACACTCACAGGGTAGAGAACTGCCACCAAATTTGACAGTGCCTTTTACATTTGGACATCTCTTCCCCCTAATCTGCATCACAATTCAGTAGAGAATGATCTAGCATAGTGAGGAATGGTCTGGACAAGCTTCTGATTAGCAGGAGGTTCCAAACAGCAGTGTCTCTGCCAGACAGATGTCAGCAGAATCCACCCTCCAACCTTGTCGCAACTGCGAACAGGAGCTGCCTAACCGCGGTGCTTTGACATGCCCCTCATTAGTTAAGATTTCATACAAAGACTGTTCAATAATAAATCCATTTTTTTCAGAGGTCAATATGTAGTGGCCCTTCCAAACCACCCTGGCATCAATCCCAGGACATAATTTATTGCCTAATAAGCAAGCAAGCTTTTCAATTATTTCCTCTCCCCCAAATCCCACTCTCAGTGATTTGACTGTCTTGCTGCCAACTCCCAGAAACCTGAGGCTAGGTGGAAAGGGGGAGGAGGATGGTTCTTAAAGAGACAGCTAGTGCTACACAAAATGTTTGGGTGGGGAGAGGGGAGGAGCACCTGTACTGGATTTTGTTGTGTTCACTGATTCACACTGTATCATTCTAACCCTCTTTTCAGAAGCCTGAATCTGTATGAGCAGCTTTCTACTTAAAGCTGTCTTTTCAAGCCTAGTCCCTATTTCTTTCACCCAGAAATCCCCTCACTTAAACTCCACTCACAGACTCCAGTCTAACCTCCCTGGAGAAGTTCCTGAGTTAAACAGGAAGTTTTTAGCTTCTCCTGGCCAAAGCAAAGTGGCAGTTCAGACTGAAGGCTGTCTTTAACCCCTTGCATTCATTCTTCCACCTAGTCGCTTGCCCTTCCTTCTGTTTACAGACCCTGTCACATGCCTGTGAGATCTGTAGTCCTTTCTCCAGCATTAGTGTCAAACTTCTGCACTATGCTTCCCTGACCTTGTCATGTAGGAGCACTCTGACACCTGGTTCTCACTGGTACTTTAAATCACCTTCCTAGTGTATGTCCTTCATTTGATATCACTGACAGTCTGAGGTTAGAATATTTGAGGCGGAATGTAATACTGAAATAGACTCCATTTGACAAGATATTGTAGCTTCTTAACTTTTGGACAATTGAATAAAAAGAATTGTATGTGAGGGGGAATATACCTCCCTTATCATTACAACTTACCCTTTTAAAAGTAAGTTGCTCTGTAAGTATTCCCCTTCTAACATTTTATCAACTTTAATAGCTTTCTGAAAACCACTAAGGGAAGAAGGCTAAAGAATGTGAGAGAATTTCTAGCTTAATAAGTTGTTATTCATATTTTTCCCTAAATAATCTACTTTTGGAAAAGAAGTTTTTCAAAGTGTGATGATGTTTTATACAGGTTCATCAATACTTTTTTCCCTCACCAACCTGATCCTATTCCTGACTGGAATGTAATTTACACCTGTAAATAAAATCAAGCTTAACCTACTGCATCAAGGTAAAATCTGAATTTAATTTCATTAGCACCAAGTCTCAATGCTTAGAAGGTTAGAAGGTAAAACCAATTTCCTCAGATGAGACTGAGAGGATGCTATGAGAAACTAGTAAGTAATCTATGTCAACATATCTAGCAAAGTACAATCATGCATTGCTTAATGACAGGATGCATTCTAAGAAATGCATCATTAGGCAATTTCATTGCTGTGTGAACATCATAGCACATACTCACACAAACCTAGATGGTATAGGTCAATAACTCAGCGCAGCATCTTGATGCAATCAAGAGACCCAGTAAACACAAGATATATGAGGCTGCTACTAGGGTAACAGAGCATGTTCTTTTATAAGAGGACATATACTCTAAAATAATGATAAAATGTACAGTAAACACAAACTGGTAACAAGATCATTTATTGTCATTATCAAGTGTTATGCACCATACATAATTATGTTATACTTTTATTCAACTGGCAGCTCAGTAGTTTTGTTTCCACTAGTATCACACATAAACTGTGAGTAATGTGTTGCACTATAGCATCAACATGGCCACAATACCACCAAGCAGTAGGTATTTTCAATATAGCTATACTGAAAAATACCACAGTTGTATAGACAGCCTGTCATTGACAAAAAAAAAAAAAAGTCATTGTGCACTGCATGACTATATATTTATAGCTATATATCTGTATATACAATATTTGAATATTTTGGTTGCTAGAGAGGTTTGTTAGAAAAATAAGTATAAGAGTAGATGTTGGAAAAACTCTTTTGATAATTAAGAGAGCAGAAGGATAAGGTAGACACACACACAAAAAAAAGGAAAGAAAAAAAAAACTGTTATTCTCACCTTCTGTTATCTGGACACAAAAGAAAAATCACTGCCAATGGTAATCTCTGAAGTGGGAATTAGAGATATCCCAGGTATAGAAATTCAAAAAGAAAAGGAGAATTACCAAGCCAATGCTGCAAGAACGATGAGAGATTGTCTGAGCGTTGCCTTGGGAGATGGAGTAGGCTGCCTGATAAGAGGCCTCACAGGATGCCACTCATTAGCTCTGTAGAATAAACTTTTCCCCAGACTCTGGACCTCTGCCAGCCCCCTTATTTTGTGTGGACATCAAGAGAAGATCCATCCCTCAGGGCCAGATCCTTATTAACAAGTTTACAAAGAGGATATATAAAAACAAAGTTGGATTACAACATAATGGATGCCAGTGTGTTATTATTCTGTGCAATGGATTCAAACTAAGCAATTCAGCTAAACTGGAACCACATTTCCCATAACTTCTACATGATCCAGAAAAATCTTTTTGCATTAATTTTAAAAGATAGATTCAAGGGAGTAACCATATTGCTTTTGGACTCAGGAGGGATGCAGGGCCTGACACTGATTAGCATGGGGCAATAGCTAGACCCAAAGCTGCTCCACTTCCCCTCAATTGCCTTTCATGTTCTCTGTTTCCTAACCCAGCTGTGGGCATTGCTCTGTTACAAGGAGCATCAATTTCTTCTGCATGTCACCTATGCCATCAAAGTTGGAGGCAGTGATGACCCAGGTCCCCAGTCATCTTGATGGGCTCCAGCTTGTGCCACTGAGTTCTAGTTTTCCTTGCTCTCCTGACTTCATGATTCTCTTTTGTTCTTGACTACCTGACGTATGCACTGAAAGCTCTAGAGAAGATGTAAAGACAACAGCTGTGCAGAAGCTAGTTTCACAATGGCATAAAGTATAATTTCTCTAATAAATGCAAATGATTCTGTTTCTCTGATTCTACCCTGATTGTTAAACTCTTTTAAAAAGAACTCTCAGGAGTCATTGGTCTTCTAGCCTATGTGACCAGCATATTCATTCTCTGTAGACAGAACTAACTGGGAATGAAATAATGACCCAGAAGTTGGTCTTAGAAGTTGGAAACAGAACAGTGGATTTATTAGATAATGTCTGATATAAAATGGATACCTTAATATAGGATCTTATTGTCAGTGGAGAAAGATTGCTAAGAATTCTATTATCTAAGACTCTCTCATCTGAACTATGTTAGGATAGAAATTTCCAAAGTAGGTCTCTGTGCTTTTTTTCAATAATTGCAAGAGAGACCAATTTTATACTGAGACTTTTTCTTCCTTAGATGTATTAATTATTCAATCACAGTTCATTCTATTTTTGTTCTGGTCAGCCTAAGGTGACTTTGCATATCTTTTTTCTGATCAATTTTCTGACCCAAATATTGACCAAAAAAACACGAAAGTCCAAATCTCCTCCCTATAATTGCAATTCTTCACTTCATTTCCTAGATTTTGCAAATTAAAGATAAAGTTAGCTTCACAAGCAATCTCTTTTATGAAGTAAATACCCTATGGAGACTTGCAGACTTTCTCATCTTAGCGTGAATTAACTCCATCTGTCTGCTTTCCTCTTGCTGTGGTCAGCTGTGCTGAAAAAAATCAGTGTTTTAACAGAGGATTGGAAGGTTGAGAATTATTTTAGAATGCAGGGAACTTGAGGAAAGAGAAATTCAGTCAACTCATCACAGGGAAAAGTGGGTAGACACAGGCAGCATAATTGTTCAGGGCTTCTGAGGAAAGGAAGAGAAGGAACACTCTCAAGATACATTCTCTGATTCCAGATTCTGCAGTCCTAAGTACTTCAGTAGACAATTTAGACTCAGCAATAGATTCTCCCAAATCTCAGACCCTTGATTGAGAAAATTAGATGGTGAGTTGTAGTTCAAACGCTAAGCATGCATATGAACCACTCTCTCCCAGCCAGACACCAATGCTGGCTCTATGTATGGCTCTCATTAGATGTCTTTTCAAAGGCTTTGGCACAAATGTGTGGCTGTCACAGATCTTGATAATTTAAAAATAATCAATTTGCAAGCAGTAATTACTGACAATATATAAGAATTGTTGTGTTTTTGTTGTTGTTAACTTGAATACAACCTCTAAGTTAAATGCCAAAGGGAAAGTTCTTCTTTTCACCAGAACTCCAAATACTGGAGTTTATCTGATTCTTAAAAATAGTGTTTTCAACCTTGGGGAAAAAAAGCCTGGAATTATTGAAATAAAAAATGAAAGAGTATATATAATCATATTTTATAAAACTCCACTTGCAAGCAAACTTTATGAAGCATTTTGTTTTGTATAGAAACTTTGAAATAGCCTAAAGGCTTTCTTTGACCAGCTGTCTATCTATTAAATGTCCTCAGAGCGAAAAGATTCCCATAGCAGAGGCACCTGCAGGATGTGCAACGATTCATTTTTACTCCGAATATTGGTTCTGTGGAAGCTCCAGCTCTACTGGCTCATCATTTACATTCACAATGGACATCTGGAGCCAGCAAAATGAAACATTAAACTTGTTTGTGTTGTCAAATTAAAAAGGGAAAAGAGAATGGTTTAAAGTTCTGAGAGTCTCTGTACTATTTAATTATGCTTTCAACTGCAGTCCAATCAAAAATATGCTTTTGCAGGAAAATGGGCACTAAGAAAAAGCATGTTTTGCTATTCAGACTGTTGCTGGGTCAACCTCCCAATCCACCGGCCCAGAGAGAAGGAGCTGCCATACAGTTATGGAGTCTTGCCACTGTAGAAGCCAAAGAGCTCCACCAGATTTTTAGTCATACTATTTCCTTCACACTCCCATGAGATTTTATTATCGATCCTTTCCTAATTGAGGACCTATAGCTGTTAAGTCAACTAAATTTAAGAGGTTAGCTGAATTGTGCTATGAATGAACACCAAGTCCAGGTATCGCAGGGTGAATTCAAATCCAATTCATATGACTGGATACACAACTGATAGAGGATTGTTATACAGCCCGAAGAATAACTTTTTGATAATTGTCTTACAGAAATTCTGTTTTACTTTAGAACTTTATTAGGTAAGAATTTTACTAATTTTCATAAATCTTTGCTATAGAAAGTAAAAGGCCTTGTACAAACAAGGAAAGAAGTAGCTGAGGGCAGTAATAATAACTGGTGGCTTCCTGGTGGTCTTTACGCTGACTATTCCTAGTGAAATTGTTTGAGACATTTGGCCATTTCTATTTTAGTCTCAAGTTATTTCAATAATCTGTCTGCTGAGGCAGATAATAATATTGGTGAAAAGAATATTTTTCTAGTTTATCCAGCCATTACATAAACATTTATCAAGCCTTTACTGTGTTTATTGCACCATACTAAAGATCCAGGAAATTTTAAGTGGAGCTTATTTCCTAGCTAGAGAAAAAGAGAGAGAGAAAGAGAGAGCACAATGGATAAAAATAGAACGATTTCTAAAACACACATATTTCACTGAGAAGTTGATTTTAATTACTGATATCCCAATTAAAAAGTTGATTTTAATTACTGATATCCCAACCACAAACCCACTCATATTCAATATTGCTTTTTTTTCACTCCCTCCCGTGCCTCTCAGCCCCCTCCCACAGCACACACAAATCATAGATAGATCTAATGGGCCAATTTTTTTTAAAAAAAATTTGACTCTCTGAAAGATAATTCCATTTTAAGAATTAAAAAAACTCTTAAAATTCAGGTTTTTGAAAAAATCAAGACAAATTAATAATCATGATGCTGGATACCAAATTTCCAAAGTAAGTATTTTATAATGCAACATATGATACTATGAAAAACTTTGTCATATGGTGATTGTTTGCTGCTTGCCATTCATATTTAAAGTGTTCTTTAAAACACTAGCAATTTTGAATAAATTTGCCTTTGTCCTGAGTAACTTTTCTTTTAATTTACATTTAATTCTAAATTATTTTGATATTACACTAGACCTCATTTTTCAGGGGGTTAGGATTATTTGTTTTTGGTTCTGACATTTCTACAAACATTATTATTCATTGTAATTCATGTCACCTGGTAACACCTCTGTGCGGCACCATGTATTTTTATTTAGCAAATGACATGGTTTGGCACAATGTTCAGGCTTGAAAATCTGTTCCTTGCTTATTCATATTTTTTGACATACCAACAGCTAGTTCTTATTTTTTTTAATTCAAGAAAGTATTTAAATTCTATTCTTAAAATTGTTTTTTCTATAGTTTTGCTCCCTGTACAATATGGAGATATTAAGATGCAGAATGTCTCTGCCAAAGTAGGATATAGCTGTGATTAACTTGCTGCTGCCTAAATGTCACACATGGGTTCAAGGGAACCAGCAGGTGACAGCTTCTGTGGGCACGGAGGCTTCTCTTCTGTTTCGTGACCCCAGTTTCGGCACAGCTGCACATTCTGCTAAGTTGATGCAGTAATCCAACCTCCCCAATCTGTATATTTGCCACCCAGAAAGTTCAAGCAGATTTCCTGGCAGGAAAACAGGTTTGAGAGCCTAAAATTATCATGAAAATTAATGTTTTAATTCTTCCTATTACCCCCAATTGGTTATACCATGGAAGTTACATTGTATTTCACCACCCTTTTCCCATATCTTGACTTTGGCAGGATAAATAGGAAACCTCTGTAAAGCTGGTACTTTCCTCACTTTTCTAGCTCAAAGTTTGGTTCTCAAACTTGAGTGCTCACAGAATTACCTGGAGCCTCCCCTTCCGACTTTCTACTAAGAGAGTTCTGGGTGGAGCCAGAGAATTTGCATTTCTAGTGTGTTTCCAGATGACATTTCTGCTGCAGCCCCAGGAATCAGGCTGTGAGGACCACTATTGTCCTATAATTTTTCTGCTTCTTCTAGGATCATACACAATCCCACAGTCACTTTAAATCACAAAATGCAATCTCCGTTATATTCATCCCAGTTCAGTGTGAGGGCTGTTCAATGTTCCTTCATTAAAGTTTGCACACAATGGGCTGTCTGCCTTCTGGAAAAGGGTGTGGGCAGCTTCTGCTCTCTCCCTCCACACATCTCCTCTACACTTGCAAACTATTGTAGTGCATCCTACTAGCTGGGGTGGAGGTAGCAGGATGAGCAAGGAAAACAGGAAAGGGAATAACATTAGAAAGTTCTTAATTGGCAGTTGTATGTTGCTGCCCTAAATTGGCTTTCTGCACCATGGGCCTGGGCAGATGTAGAAAGTTGATACCATTTCCTGGGAACTTTTTAGGGTCCTCTGGAGTCCTGCCAGCCCCCAACCTCTCTGACTGGAGTTCCCCATGACCTCAGTGGTGACTCTTCTTTACTGGAAGCTGCTCTCAAAATCCCTATTTCTCTAGAAATCCACTGAAATCATGCATCTTCATTGTGGGAATCTGCTCACAGTCCTTGGGGCTTCCCTTGGGCAGTTTTTGAAACAGTTTCAAGTCAATGCTTTGTTTCCAGAACTGAGACATTGAAAACTCTAGCACATTCCTTGCCATTGTGTCAATGGGGTGTTGTAACAAAAGCAGCAGCTCTCAAGTTTTCAACCAGGTTGACTTCTCAGGAGTGGAGGCAAAGTACAGCCCATCTTCAGAGAAAACAGGTCAGGTGCTCCGAGTGGACCTGAGGAGCCTCCTCCTCACCAGACTTTGAGATGAGGGACAACCACTAATTCTAGCCCCCTCAGGAGTGATGGATAACATAGCGTTCAAAGCATAGCTTTCTCCTAAAAGTTCCTCTCCACACACACAAAATCTCTTTGACGTCTTTACCCTCTTCCTTTACTCTGCTTGTTTCTTTCACTTCCTTCCTCCAAGTACTCATTTTCTTTGAAAGTCTACTTTTTGATCTTTCATCACACTAGGAATTCCCTCTTTTCTTTCTCACTGTCTCCAACTTTCACTTCTAGCATCCTATAACAACCAGAATTATATATCTAAACCCAAACAATATCCAGCAGCAAAACTGTGCTTTCCAGAAAATTGACTTGTGTAAATGCATAAGTGACCAATGTAGATTTTATTCAATATGTCACAGGGGCAAATTAGCAGTCATATGTCAGATTCTACCTGTGAATCACATGATAACTTCCTTTGGCTATTTTCCTTCCCTCAGGTCTTTATCCACTGAGGATCCATCTCTTACCATTCCTCTACCACCCTGGGTTTGGCATCTCTTTCCCCTCCCCCAGCCTTCAGTTCCCCCTTGGGAATGTTAAATCTCTTTCTCTCCTTTATTATGCAGAGCCATTTCCTTCTTTGAGGGGGCAACCTGAACTTGGCAGACATCAGCTTCTTCCTAGCAATCCTCTCTCAGTAAAATCCAGTTGGAGCCTCTCTAAGTTCTTTATTTTTATTCCTTTCTGTTGTAGCCACATTATCTCATTTAACCATCATGGAAAACACTGTTAAGTGAAATATTGGAAAAAATTAATGTTATTGATGATCAATTAAAAATGCAGAAATATTAAGATATTTGCCCAGTTTCCCCAAAGTAGAGAAATGGCTAAATTTACTTTTTTTCTCTATCATAAGAGAATGAATCTTGTGCCAGAAGGCCTTATCCATAGCTTTTCTTTTCCATTTACATAGGCACGTCTGGACAGGATAATTCCAGAAGTAGAAAGAATTCCAGCAGATGACCTGGCACAGTGACAACTTAGCATCTATCTACTGAAATCAACACTCTAAGGAAAAATGTCTTTGCTTTTTAGCCAACAATTGCGATCATCACTCTATGGGCCACCATTCTAAAAGATTAATTTCAAATCACTTGTACTCCAAATTCCCACCAATTAGCTCAGACTGACACAAGTCTGCAGCATGTTGAAACAAGAGAGGGCAGCTGTCTTCACCTGTGGAGGAACAAGGGATTTACTTCTGAAGCTGCTATTAGCATTAATGGGAGTTGTGAATTTACCTTGTCTCATTTCAGTGGGAGGAGAGAGCTAGCTGGATGATGAATGAAGATAAGATTATTCTATTCAAAGCATTGCTGGCAATTTCTATTAGCAGCCATGGTTTATCTCCTTGTATGTCTTTATGAACCAAATTTTGCTCAAAAGTCATAATGCCTTAGATTATCAGCTATATCAGGTAATGTCACCAATGATAAGTGCCTGCTGTTAAAATAAATGCTGTACTCTATTCTGCATCTCAGCTTGTTTTTAATGCAGCTTCCTGGGGGCTTGTGCAACAGTGGGAATCCATTTATCGGTACAAAACAGCCTCTTGTTTACACACGATCACTTGGTAATCATACGGCCTGTGTACAAGAAGTCAAGAAAAATAATAAGCGTGGCACAATCTGCAAGGCTGGAACAAGGGGGCTGTCTTTTGACAATCAAGCACTATTTATGAGGATTAATGTGGCTTTTGATAAACTGCCAAACCACCACAGAGGCCTGATTGAGAACAAGGCCCACAGAAGACCTTTTGGGCTCTTCATTTTCATAAACTCTTCACAGGGAACATTGAGCAATTTCTTAATAATTGGATATCGAATGTATTAAAAAAAAGAATAGCTAAGTGTTTTCCCTGCAAGCCAAGATAATCTCATTTATTCTCTTTCTCATAACAAAGAAATTATGTTCTGTAATCATAAAAGGTGAAGAGATTATTCTCTTTTCTCCATGAATGCATTGTCCCTAAGTCACATGCACACTTTGCCTAAATTTGAATATGATGCATCTCGTATAAGGAAGCAGCTACTTATGTGACATGGCTTCAGAAATGCTACGAAGCCCTGCCAACCTTCAACATTCTATGTTCAACTTCTCCGCTGGATGAATGGTATTAAAGCAATATTTCCAAGGCTAAGTGTTAAGAGACAGCCCTCCATGTATCTCTCTTGCTCCTATACATCTTGCTAGGTGTTTTGGGGATGGAAGACTGTCACTGTTCCTTACACAGGTTATTTATCAGAACTATGGCGCATTGAGCAGCCTTGAGATATGAGGTAACATCCTCCCCACACCCCCTCACAAAGGGCAGGCTTGCTTCCCACTTACTATAAAAGTAGTGATTTCCCACATTATTGTTCCTCAGGTGTGATACAAGCCCACTGCATGGGAAGCATCCGTCTGTCCCACATCACACAGGACTGGGGCAGGGCAAGGGGAATTGATGCCCATGCACAGCTGTCCCCGTTACCTGCTGTGTCATGAGTATTAAAGTCATTTGTCTCTGACAAAAAGAGTCTCGTGTCTTATTCCGGCATCCACAAAATAATAACCAGATGACTTATTAGCTTATAAGTGAGGTGAAATCACATTGTAGGCCTGATACTAGATTATTATCTGCTGAGCTAGATATTCAGAAGACCATTGCTAAGATAAGGAAGGAAAAAGCTATTAAGAGATTAGCGCACATTTCTTTATTGTATTTTTTCCTTCCTTTCGTTCTTTTCTCCGCTTTCAGTTCATGACCAAGTGAATCTAATCCCTTTTCTCCTCAACTCTAGAACTGGAAACATGATCTATCTGGGTCATTCTATCCCCCTGCTTACAACAGTTGTTTCAGGGATGTGGCTCAAGCAAAATAAGTGAGATTCAATTTACTGAGCACCACGTACAAATAGAGACTGTTCTAGCAGCTACCAATATATTTGGAAGGAAACCAGAAAAGATTCTTCTTTGAAAAAGTTTATCCCTAAGTGCAATTTTCCTGAAACTATCAGGACAGAACTGTTGTCCCAGGAAACACCAGGAGACCATAGGACTGAAGTTATCATGGCCATCCTTGGTAATAAATTCATCCAAAAGAAAGCATATGTCAAGACCGATCTCTGATGGCTCATGTTTACTTATTTATTTTTTAATTGACAAAACTTATATATATTTATTGTGTACAACATGATGCTTTGAAATATGTATACATTGTGAAATGACTAAATTGAGTCCCTCAATAGAGGTATTACCTATGTCTCATTTTGGGGGATAGAACAATTAACATCTACATCCCTAGTGATTTTTCAAGTTCATAATACACTGTTATTAACTAGTCTCCTTATTGTACAATTGATCTCTTGAATTTATTCTTACTGAAATGTTGTCTTTGATGCCCCGTTTGTACACCTGTATGTTGCCATGCATGCCTGAAGCTAATCTACTCCTGGATGTTTCATTATATAAGCAGATCAGTTCTATCTTTAAACCAAACCATTGTAAATTGTGTTTCTTTTACCTAAAGTCAAAAGCTCTAATAATACTAGAATTAGATAAATCTGTGTTATATTGAGGAGTACAGAGTTAGATTAACATTTAAAGTCATTAGAAATCCTATTCTTTCAAAAAGAAAAAAAAAAGCTTGCTTAATTTTGTTTAATATGTTTTGTTTTCTATAGATCTTTATGCTTATTTTTTGTTTTAATTTTAGTAACACCTATCAAATTTTATAAAGCCAGTGTTCCATGAACCTCACTTGGAAATTGTTGGAATATTCTTTTTCCTGCAGATTTATTTCAAACTTGTCAATCAGTGAATCAATCAGAATAAAGTGAAAATGTACACACTCATGAAACCTTTCATGTTTATATTACTTATTCCACATTATTTAAAGAGAACGTATTATGAGTTACACATAGTAGAAGGCAGTGAATACATGAACTCAGGAAGACTGAAACAGAGGATTACATAAAAATCAGTGCCCTCCCATTGGCCATAGAAACATTATAAAAATATCTAAAATAATGCAATGTTTTATTTCCATAAAGATGTTTAAAATTAAACCCTATTACAATAAAACCCAATTAAAACCTTGAAATGTCAATTCATTTTCTTGATTTTTATTAGAAATTACAAAGCAAATTCCTCAGGTTATATATAGTCACAATCTCTCAGAAGATAGCTCTAGAAACAACTGAAATATATAACCTATTTAGAACATGAGGACAATGGGATAATGTAATTTTTGTAATAGGAAGTCCAATAGTACCAGATTTACAACCCAATTTATAGTCTAAAGGGTTCCAATTTGATCAGGAAATAAAACCAAAGTCAATAAACAGCTGTATATATTCTAAACAATGAATGAAAGCTGCTTTGTGATATGATCATGTGGAGGAACATAAAAGAAGGTATCAGTGGAGTGTAATGTAATCTTGAAAGCCAGACTTTCCCAGAAATAAGTTATGTGAATCAATTCAATTCAACAAGATTTTTGTTGTTGTTCCTACCATTTGTCTAGTTCTGTTCTAGGCATTTGGGAGATATTTTAAAATGCAAAAATTATACTATAGCATCCTACAGTCATCTTATGTAGTTTGCATAATCAGCTTGGAAGGCAGATTATCACTTTTTACCTGCCCTCTAAGTGCCCATGAAAAATCAGAGAACAGAAATACAGACAAGCTCTAAACACAAAGAAATGAGGAAGGGAGAGATGAACTGCATCAGAATAGCTGAGAAAACTTCTTAGATGATCTCAAGAGAAGACATTAATAAAAGCAAAACTATTAGAAGTTCTCTTTGTTTTGCTTTTATTATTGGTTTATAAACTACAAAGCATTCACAGTACCACTGCTTTGCCTTGGGCTGAGGGGTAATAGTGACAGGTAGCTAAAGTTCAGGCAGAAGAACAGGTTTAGTGATGTCAGGTGATTGAAAGAAAAGGCAAATGTTTATTTTGACAATTTTTTTTTTTTTTTTTTTTGGTAACTATTTGAAAACATACTGTGGTGCTTATGGAGAGACTACAATTTCCCAGCTATGTCACAATAAAGAATCAGTAAATTAGATACAGGAAATAGTTCAGTGAAGGAGGCATTAGCAAGGGTCATGAGATTGGTACAAATAAGTGCTACTGGGCCAGGTTTAAAATGGGGTAGGCCCATTCCCGTGGGAAGTTAGACGAGGCTTGACATTCTCTGAGCTCTGAGGAATAAAGAGAGCTGGACAGGTGGAAGAGCACATAAGGAGGAATTGGCAGAGCTTGATGATACTCCGCAGAGAGAGAATGTAGCACTGTATCTAAATGAAATAATGTCTGTGAAATCACCTTGAAAATGATTAGGCACAAGACCCCTGAAAAGAGCTATTCAGGGGCCTGTGTCAATTCACTGCATGTCTCTGAGCCTTGGTTCTTCAACTGTAAAATGGGAACAGTCATGCTTCCTCTGTCCTTTCCATGTGACTTTCGTAGTAGTTTAATAAAAGAATGTGCGGACCTTTTTTTTTTTTGTACTTATTTTTAACAGCTTTATTGAGGCACAATTTCTATTTAAAAATTACATATTAGTATACATAATTTAATGAGTTTGGATCCATGAAACTATCACCATGATCAGGGTGACAAACGTAATCATCACTTCCAAAAGTTTCCTCATGCCCCTTTGTTTTTCTTTTTATTTTGTGGTAATGATACTAATGATATCGACCCTCTGACAATATTTTAAGTGCATAATGCAGTTTACCATCTATAGGCACTGTGTGACACAGCAGATCTCTAGGGCTCATTTGCCTTGCAATACTGAAATTCTAGACCCATTGAAGAGCATCTCCACGTTTCCTCCATTCCCCAGCCCCTCTCAACCACACTTCTACTCTCTGCTTATACTTTGGTTACCTTATATAAGGGAAATTTGTTCCACAAATGTATTTTTTAAATTATTGAATCCCTTTAAAACTGAAGCTTCTTTATGACTTCCAAACAAAAACCTGGGCATATGTCAGTAAATGTTAAATGAAATCAAAATAAAAATGGAGGGAATTATTATTTCCAAGGAAAATCAACAAAACTAAAACAAAAAAATCTTCTGACTAAAGATGCAAATAAGAAAACTAGAAAAGGAAGGCTTAAAAGAGAAAAAATGCAGTTGAGTATACCTATTCCACAGCCTGATTGCAATGCAGGTTTCTGCCATAGCCTCAGAGAAATTCTAATGTGTTTTGACATATTTATCTGTGGGACTCTGCCATTGCATTAGCATTCTTCAAATTATTTTTACATTTAAATTGATTTCAATTACATAGAATTTCAAAACATTAATATTCATTTGAGATATTTCTGATATCTTCTCGGTGTGCTAAACTTTTTTCAGGCACTGGTTCGTAATTAACCCACTCCACATGTAACTGCTAGAGAACAACCCTATGAAATTCTGATTAGTATAAGAGCCTTTTTGCATATGCTCAAAGTTCCTAAATTATAAACATTCCATTGACAAAGAGTTCACACAAAGTATGCCACCAAGGTTGCACTTTCAAATATCTCTCTCCTGTTGTTTGAGAATAAGTAACTCAGGTGAGAAAAACTTCAAGCAACAGACACTCACTAGATTTTTACTGGACTGAAAGGGAAGAATTTGGTTCTTTCAGGGAGGAAAGGGGATGGAAACAAGAAGTGTGTTGGGGGGTGGAGGGGCCCAACTTGATACCTTCCTGTAAATCCTCTGAAAGACTTGGTGAAAATGGAATAAATTTCCTACAAAAATTTGTATTAAAAATAATAAATAAATTTGTGCAAACAGAAGCACCATGTACAATTTCAGGAGCCTCAGGCAGAGTCAAGGAAGCAATGTCATAGAAATTTCACCAAGCAGAGGAATCCACAAATGTTATGTGGAACACATGAACATTAAATGAAATAATATATAAATACTTGGCACTGGAAAGACTTAGAAACAACAGTTGCAGCTATTTTAACATTTTATTTTGGCTTCACAATTTATCTAAACTTGAACTCAGTGAAAGGCTTGGGGCTGCCTTTCCCATGACTGTTGCAGGGAATGTGAGGCTAGGCAACACTGCCCCCTTGTGGTCTGCTCTGTGTTCTGGGAGGAGCACCCTTAGGAGCCGACACCTAAGTGAGGTTCAGCTGCATTGCTGCATTGGATTAGGGGTAATTTGAATTTGTTTTCCTTTGGGGTTGTGATCTTATCTGAGGCCTGGAACTTTTCCTCAAAGCTGTATTACAATAGAGAGAATCTCTAAAACATCAGAGGAAAATCTACTGTGAGTGAAGGGTGGTCCAGATAAAGCAGCAGGGAGGGGCTACAAGGCAACCTGCAGTTCTAGCTAAAGGTCTGGGTAGGCTTGACCAGGCCTTAGCCTCTAAGGAGTTCTGTCCTGTGGGGGATGAAAGGGGAGGGGCGGGTGTACAATTATTAGATGAAGTCAGCATCACCAGGGATGTAGATGTTAGAGTTAAAAACATCAGGTGAAGGAGACTTCTTGGCTAGGAGAAGAGAAGAAGCTTAATAGTGTTGGCAAGGTAGAGGAAGCTGATAGCAGCACAATTCAAGCCTCTGGGTGTCACAAGATCAGCACAACAGGGAGCTCAGTACCTGAATGAACAGAGGCTCAGCGAGTAGTCCAGCAAACATAAAAGGAAGGAGACTGCTGTTCTGCTTGCAGGACTTTCCAGAGTTTCCCAGGGATCCCAGAGGAAATAGAAAGTTGTAACCAACCTGGACAGTAAATAACAAAGCCTTAAAAGAAGACGCTTCCCTGAGTTCTCTTTTCTACTCAGCCAGGGATCCTGGAGGAAACAAGAAAGAGAACTCAAGGAGGCATCTTCCTTTAAGGTTTTGTTATTTAATGTCCAGGTTGGTTACAACTTATATCCATTTAATAGATACAAATACTGAGATTCAGAAGCTTGACCAAGTTCTTATTTTTTCTAGCATAGACATTAGGACATGGATCCAGTGATAGTAATTTCTCTTTTATTTTACTGACCTGTCTCTCTTTGTTTAAAAAAAAAAAAATATTTGGGGTTTCCAATAGATATCTCTTTCTCTGCTCTTTTCAAACAATAAGTAGCCTTTGCCTGAGCCTTTATGTTATTACCTTTTAACAATTTAGGGAAAAATCTCTGAGTTAATCAGAGGGTCACTTTGTAGTCTACCAACAGGTTTCATTAAAATAAAGGAAATAAAAAAATACTTTATATACTTCAAAGTGCTTCAAAAAGAATATCCTGAAAGTTTTAATTATTTGAGCTTGACGGATATTTTCTGTTATATAGTTAATATAGAAGTTAGCTTTCCATTGCTATGACAAAATATCTGAGATAAACAACTTAAGGGAGGAAAGATTTATTTTGACTCACATTTTCAAAAGTTTCAGTCCCATCACTTTGGGCCTGAGGTGAAGCCAAACATTGTGGTGTAGAGTGTACAAAGGAGCATGCTTCTCGCTTCAACAAGGCCAAAAAAAGCAGAGAAAGATGATTAGAGAAAGAAAAAAAAAAAAAAAAAACAGAAAGAGAGAGGGAGGGGCATGGGACAAGACACATCATTCAATGACAAGTCCCCAGTGACCTACTTCTTATAAGAGGCCCCACCTCCTAAAGTGTCCACCACCTTCAATAGCACCACCAGCTGGGACCAAGCCTTCAACACATATTTGGGAAACATCTAAGATCCAAACCATAACAGTGAACTTAAAAATTTATGCATATTTCAAGGAAACTTATGTAACAAGATTATACTCTTAGGATGAAGTATTTTCTTTCAGAGATTTTTAGTCTAAACTTTTAGTGAGACAAAAATAAGCAGAATTGAAAATAATGACTGAGTCACAAGAACATTGTTAACATATTTAATGTAAGAGAATTTTTTCCATAGCAAATATATAAATCCAATCATCAAGCTCCTTTGGGAGAAAGGAGGCCAACAATTTTTTTTCTAATTTTTCATAGGATGACAGTATGGACAATAATAAACTTAAATTAGGGTAGGATCCACTGAGTTACAGCCCTGGCTGCAATAGCATTTTAACAGTGCCTACTAATGCACCTTTGACTTCTGGATAAAATTCAAAATGTTTTCTTTCATTCATTTACCCATAGAAGTTGATTTTTTATGTTATTTCATGATCCCTTAGGAGAATAAAGGCAGTCCTCAAATAATTGACATTTGACTTTTGGATTTTCCACCACAGGATGGCTTGTGCAATAAAACTTAACTTGAACCCACACTATACCCCAAAAAGGGTAGTAACCCATTCCAAAGTTACCATATTCTGAGTGTAGGCAAACTGGCACTCAACGTCCTGAGAAAAATGTGTAATAGAATATGTGTGTGGAACTTGACAAAGATGTTCTCCAAATACTCCAATAGTGGATGAGTTTATGTCTGAGTGGAAGATACATAATGAGCAGTCAGGATTTGATCACTCTAGTATTTTAAGTAGAAAGATAATTAATAAGAAGTTATATGTACATGAAACTGCCAGACCCACGGGAGTAAAAGAGGTCAGGAAATACAGCCTCTAGCTCTCAGGGATCACCATTACATCAGAGATTCAGAAGTTTGCAAACACTGATGGCAGTCAGAGCTGCTTCCAGCACAGAGGTCGATTATAACAAGGACAGTACTTAGTGGCCTCTGCAAAATCTCATATCAAGTGAAGCCCACATATCTGACCACTACTGCCAAGAGGAGCAATAATGAATTTCTGCTTCTGTTTCACCTTCCAAATTGCATACAAGTTCTACTAGTTGGGGGGGGGGCGGATCTACCTCTCCTATAAGTGAGAGACTGAAGTTCTCAGGCTGTGTCCAGTTCTGTCACTATAATGACTTCTGTCAGAAAAGGACTCTGGGATCCTCTAAGAAGCTCTGATTATAAAGAGCCAAGGGATCTGCACAAAGGACCCAGGCTTAACAGGTAGGGCCCAAGTGGTTATGTGGTTGAGGCTTGGTTCTGATGCAATGTGTAGCTTAAATTGGATATTCTTTTTAGTCAACTAGGTTGGACTCCAGAAACAATAGCTGAATATGCAAGTATGAACTAAAAAGATGCAATTCTAAGAGAAAATGGGAACCATCCATGACTGAAGAAATGAGATTTACCTTCACATTTACCTGTGCAAGAATCTGGACTAGAAAAGGCATAAATGCAGTGGTGAACTCTGACAAACTAATTTACCAAAGTGGCACCGCACAGCAGCTACAGAAACAACCACGGTAGAAAAATGAGTCCCACTGGTGAATCAGTCAGTTCTCCTATTCTTTCTTGGAGACAAGATTGTAAGCAAGATCTGCCCGGTAGACTAAGTAGTCCCCTGATGCCACTGAGCAATTCAGAAGAAAGAAAAAATAGACAAAAGACACCAGAAGTCCTGTGTGTTTCAAATTATAAAATTGAATTGATGTTAATTTAGAAATTTTTGAAGTTTCCAAATAAAGAGGGTAAAGTGAAAGCATTTTATGCTGTCTTCTAAAAGCTCAATAAACTGTGTATTTTTAACAAAGGCATAAACTCACATGGACAAGAGGATATTAGAAAAAAAGGCAAAACCAACAAAGCTTTGGAAGCAACAGCAGCTGGATGAATGGCAAATTGCTTGGCAAATGTGGGAATGCTGAATCCTGAGCCAGCCGTAGGAGAGGCTGAAGAGCTACCTGATATAAGTAACAGATCCCCTAGAGACCCACATTCGTGGACCAGGTACCCGTGGAAGGACTGTCAGGGGAAACAATGATCTAAAAAAAGAAAGAAATCCACACGATTCTTTGAAAGTCATTTTAAAGAAACAATTAGACCCCCTGGCTCCTCCCCAGCTTCATAAAGCTGGCCAACCAGGCCTCGCTCACTCTGGCAGAAGATGAGGCACATAACTCTGAAAAGAGAGTAAAACCAAGGTTTCCTCTGCTGGAGAAGCACCAGACAGAAGGGCAGGCAGAGGTACCATAGAAAAAAAAAGAAGAGTTAATTACCGAGAATGTTGAGGACCCCCCTCCCCAACTCCCCAGCATTCTTCTGCCACCTGAGGCCCACACTGCCCACTCTGAGGACTGTGCCATCCAAGTGGGAAACCAAAAACACCTCTCCCGAGCAAAACTGAAAGTTCAGGAAAAAAACTTTAAAATTCTTCTCCTAAAGGATTTTCTAAAGGAAACATACCAGTCAACTTACTCTGAAGCCCCTGTGCATGCACATCCTACCACATACACAAAGCTTTCAAAGTGAATTTTTTTATGTACTCTTTTTAAATATAAATAATCAATATAGATATTTGAGGCAAATCTATAAGTGGCAGACAGTGGACGGACTAAATACCCATTCATAATAGCAACCCGAAGGAAAATAATGCTATGGTGGAAGAAGAAGAATACATTTAAAAGATACCAATAATAGTCCCAGAGAAATAAAGGAAGATATTTTATCAGTGAAATAAACCAGAATGATATTTGCTTTAAGGTAACACTTAAATGTAATATTGATTTCAAATAATTGTTATAGTAGAAACACCTTGGCATCTCAACTGCTTAACATTATCAATAGGAATGGGATAGGAGGTGGCTCTGCTCCATGGAGTTACTCAGGGTCCCAGGCACCATCCACGTTTGTCTTCTCCATCATTTTGATCCTTCCAGGTCTATCCATTCATCTGCCAGATAATGAAAGAAATCTTAAAGGATGCATACTTTGTTCCTAACTCATTGGTCATGAAAAAAACATACACTACTATTACTATTTCTGCTCAATTTCTACTGGCACAATGCAAGGGGAATTCAGAAATGGGGCACCTACCTGAGTAGTTACTTCTTATCAGCAATCCATTTTAAGGAGAGGCATACTTGTGCCACACTATTGCAAAAAAAGTATGTGCCACACTATTGAAAATGAAAGAAAGAAAAAAAAAGCCAAATAAAATATCTCTTGGAAAATAGAAGATATAATACCAGTTATTAAATAATCAATGTAAGAGTTAGAAGATACAATTGAGAAACCTGGCAAAAAGTACAGCAGAAAGACAAAGAGATACAAAATACGACAGAAACATAATATAATTAGACATTCATCCCTAAAGATCAACAACCAAATAATAGGAATTCCACAAAAGAAAAGAGAGAAAAATAATCAAATAAATAAATAATGGCAAATTCAGAGGACTGAAAAACATGAGTTTGTTATGCTCGCATTCGGGACCCCCAAAAGACCACCAGAGACCAAGATCGATGTAAGCAGCAAAGAGGTGTTTATTGCTAGCTAGCTCTGTCCTCCGCGCTCACACACAGCAACTGGTGATGCTGAGAGTCCCCAAGCCCAGGGTTTGCAGCAGTTTTATACATTCTTTGGAGAAGGCAGGGACCCCCACATACATCATAGCATCTCTTAGCAAATCATCACACACCGTGGAAAATCAAACAACAACTCTAAAACATTATTAGCGTATCAAGTGGCGGGAAAGAATCTGGAATTGATTGGTTTAAACCGTGAGGATGTCGCAAGGGGTGGGGGGTACATGCCAAGCTGCAGGGCTTCTACTTTAGATATTGATCACCACACCTAGGTGGGGGCCATCTGGAATTTCAGATATTTGGATATCTTGGCCTATCTTAGGTGATCACCATCTGCAGCTTTTCCAAGAACTGTTTCCACAGAGCTTTTCTGTGGTATTTTCCTGACTTTAGGACTGCAGTAGGTCAGAGGTTAAGTTTCAGAGCAAAATGAGGTCCCAAGTAGAATGAGGTTGCTTAGGTCTTTCAAGTTACCAGACTGAAAGATCTTAGATCTGACACAATAGATAAAATAGATTTATATCAAAATACATGACACGGTGTTTTAGATCACTGGGGAAAACAGACATTATTTTAAAAGGTTTAAGGGCAAAGATCATATTACATACAATTAAGAACTAGAATAACATTAGATTTTTCAACACTAAAATGGAAGCCTGAAGATAAGGGAGTATTGTGATCAGAATTATAAGGAGACCTTATTTCCAACCTAGAATTGCAGACACAGCCAAACTAGTAGTTAAGGATGATGCTATAATAAAGATAGTCTCAAACATGGATGGCCTCAAAAAGTCTACCTCCCAAGTCACTGAATTGTGTTCCACCAGAGCACAAGATGAACTTAAAATATAAAGAAAAGAAAGCCAGGAAAAGAGGATCTGGCACAAAAGAGAAGCAAAGAAAATCCTCAGGGCAATGGACAACAGTGATCTCAAGAGAGTCACTGTGCATCAGGCCATGAGATCAAATAGTTTTATGGACACAGGGAGAAGTTTCTTTATAAAAATGAAATTGACAGCACACCTGCAATATTGACATTATATTGACATTATATGAAATAGCTGAAGGAAAAGTTAGAAATACAGCAGGAGTAATAACAGCACCGGCAGCAATAGTGATGATGGTGATATGAAAGAAATCATTGTGCCTTAAAAATATCCCAGGGAAAAGAAAAACTGTGAAGGGAAAGAATAACATCAAAGAACACAAGTACATAAGGGATATTCAGGTAAAACTGCAGATTTTGTAAAATGTCTGACCCTCTCTTAAATAAATATGTTGATTGTTTTAAATTTTCACATCTACTTTGTTGGATTTCAGGAGCATATGAAGAGGACTTATGTTACCACTTTGCAGATTGACTCATATTGTCTTTCCAGATGTGGCTTATGTTTCACTTTCTCATAATTGCTCTCTTTAATAGGTAGCATTGAATTGAAATCATTTAGTAGCTTCTGTAAAAATATTGGCAACATTTTCGAAGTTTTATTAAAAGTTTAATCTTTTAAAGTTTTAAATTATGTCCTCAGAGGGAATGTATTGGCAACTCTCTGTGAATGTTCTGCAAAATAAAATTAATCTTTAATAATTAAGAACAGGAAACTAGGAAGTCCACAAAAGTAGGGACTTACCTATCCATCTGGTACAATTCGTGCCAGCCATACCAATTAGTACAAATTTTATACAAGAAATTTTCCTCAGAAAGTAAAAAATAACCCATATTACCTTGACCTAACTTACTAAATTTCAGGAATCATCTTTAGTATTCATGTCATAGCAGGACTTATGTGAGAGGAAATCATAATCTCTACCTTGTTTAGGCCAGGTATATGCTTCTTCCCTCAGTACCAAAATACACCTTCTCCCACTGCACTGCACATTGCAAGACTGGGTCAGACAACACAGCAGGAGGCTCTTATTAAGGGGAAATGTTTTGCTGAGTTTCTCAAAGGCCAACCTAGAAATCACATACCTAAGAATTGCCCTCAGTCTTGGTTAAAAACATAAACTTCTGGGTCCTTCCACAAGATGACTTCCTGGAAATCTCCATGGAGGATCTGAAAGTCTGATTTTTAAATTAACATCCTATGTGCTTTTTATGCAGTTGAAATTTGAAGATGCACTGATGTTGGGCATGAGATCTGAAGATCAAAGCACTACAGGTGTTTCAGTGCCTCAAAGTTCAAGCAAAGGCAAGGGACCGTCATAGAAAAGAAGTAAGCCTTGAGGATAAACCACTTCAGGGCAGATAATCAAGATCAGACATATTAATGTAACTGAAAGCTGAGTCCCTGTCCCCAATGCCAATCAATGCCAATTTAAAAATGAAGACACGGTTTTGAGAAAAAGGGGGGAAAAAAGGTTTATTGTTTGGGATACAGCAATTTGGGGTGTGTTTTGACATCTTGAACAGCTGGGATTTGGTACAGCTGAAAAACCAGCCTCTACCTCAGAGCAATGCCTGTCCAAGGAAGGGGGTGTGACCTTTGTCCTTGGAAAGACCTACAGAACACTCCTAGGCACATACCCACCCTGCTGAGTTGTTTATCTACAAATAACAGGAGAGATCTGCTGCACCAGGTGTCCCTGACTCAGTCAGGCTAAGTGGGGACCCATAGCAACCCCCTAGCAGCCACCAATCATCATGAGACAGGGAAAATACCTGGGATGCCAGATGACCCTCCCAGTAGTTTATGGTGGTTGATAACATGTTGGGACACCATGTAGTTTAGCACAAACTCCCCTCATGGCTTAAACCAATCAGTTCAAACAATCCCCCTCTTGTACTGACTAATCACCCCTACCCAACTTGTTCCCGCCAGTGAATGTGCTAATCATGTTTTAGAGTTGTTTTATGATTTTCCTGTAGTGTGTGATGATTGGCTAAGAGATGCTATGATGTATGTGAAGTCCCTGCCTTCCCCAAAGAGTGTATAAAACTGCTGCAAGCCGTGGGCTCAGGGCCTCTCAGCATCACCAGTTGCTGTGTGCACAAGGAGGACCCAGCTAGCTCCCAATAAACACCTCTTTGCTGCTTACATCAATCTTGGTCTCTGGTGGTCTTTTGGGGGTCTCAAATTTGAGAATAACACAGCTACTTATATTAAGAAAATAACCCTAACTTAAACAAGATGGGGGTTTTATTTACCTCTCACATAAGAACTAAGTAATCAGTTCCACAACTTCTCCAAGGGCCTTTGCTTCTTCCAGGTGTCTGCATTAACCATCCTGGTAGTCTGGCCTTTGCTTATATTATGGTTGCTGGAGCTCCAGCCATCACAAATTGTTCCAGGCCACAGAAAGTTTCAATGGCAAAGATACGCATATAAGCCAAATCAGTCTCTTTTTAAAGAAGTCTTCCTAGACATCCTATGCAACAATTTTTACCTACATTTCAATTAATAGTTTCTATTTATCCAAAAGATCTCTTGAAATGTATTTAGGGCTGTTAACACAGCAATCTCCAACAAACTGGAGTTCAGGGAGATGGGGAGAATGAATATAGGCACTTGGAAGTCTAGATTCTCTTCTATACTTAATATTTGGCTGTGGGTAATTTATACATCTTCCCTAGAACTCAATTTTTCATTTGTAAACTAGAAACTAACACTTACTTTTCAAGATTTTTATAGTGTTTAAAGATAATGTTATGTAAACTACACTATAAAGATTTAATAAACTAAAACTGGGCATGGTAGCACACACCTGTGATCCCAGCAGCTTGGGAGACTGGCGCAGGAGGATCACGAGTTCAAAGCCAGCCTCGGCAATTTAGCAAAGCCATAATCAACTTAGCAAGGCTCTGTCTCTAATAAAATATAAAAAGGGGCTGGGGATGTGGCTCAGTGGTTAAGCACCCCTGGGTTGAATTACCAGTACCAAATAATAATAATAAACAATTTACCAAAAAAGCTGTAACTTTTAAAATACATTTTGGACTTATTGAGCATTATTTTTTTTATAATTTCATGAGTATTTTCTTCTTATTTTATTGTGAACTTATATATATATATATATATATATATATATATATATATATATATATATATCTTAACTTTATTTATTTATTTTTATGTGGTGCTGAGGAATGAACCCAGGGCCCCACATGCGAGGCGAGTGCTCTACCACTGAGCCACAACCCCAGCCCTTATTGAGCTTTATTGTAGGAAAGGTTAATTATCTGATTACGTCAAATATTGGGGCAACATCATACTGTCTTGCCAGTGGAGCTCAACCATTTTATATATCTCATGTCATTACTCTGGGGAAGAAATGATTCTGAATTAACAGACTACTACAGAGTTTGTCCACTGCTAAAGAAAACTAAGCATCTGGGAATAATGTAAATCATTAATAATAAAAAGATATGTGATAAATAATCCAAATCCATACAACCCTGTTCTCTGCATCAAAACAATGATCTCATTAGCCGAATAGACATTTTGCCTTAAATATATAGTCCTCTCCTTCTTAAAAATTGAAAGCCCAGGATTCTTCAGTAATATTTCTGCAAGCAGACTGTAGGATACAAGCATGGCTAATTCCATCTTTGTTTATTTCTCTACTTGTTCTTCATAGATTGAAAATTATGACTACCAAGACCTCCAGTAGCAGTATGCAGACCGCTTTGCAATGTGATTTATTACTTTCTCCTCAGAAGTAAGAGTCTATTCCCCTACCTGTTGAATCTGGGCTAGTCTTTTGCTTTGACCAATAGAAGGTGGTAGACGGGACATAATGTAACTTACACCAACAGGTATGTCTCAATAGGCTTTAAAGCTCTGGCTTTGCTCACCTATAGTACTGCTCTGAGATTGCCATGCAAGAAAGCAGGTCTAGACCATATTCAGGTAAACCTACATGCCCCAGGCAACAGATTCTACCCATTGCCAGAGAAGTTACTTACACTCTCTGCCTCCTAGCCCAGGAGACCCTCCAACTAAATGCAGCTACATCACTGAGTCCAAGTGAAATCAGAAGGGGAGCCACCTAGCCAACCTTAAAAATGGTAAGACATTATAAGTTACTGTTATCATAAACCATTAAGCTGAAAGAATTTGTTATACAGCAACATGAAATAAAATAGTCTCACTGTATGAAGAGATTCAGTCAAGCTTTTACTTACCTTACAGTTGTCTTTGACCCTGTAAGGTATTAAAAACACACTGTTCCAGCACATAGTGGGCTTTCAATAATTACTTGTAAAATGAATGAACGAACTAATCATGAGCAAGCTACCTTAAACTCAGTAAAGATCTGTGGTGTACATTCTGTATTGCCAAACCTCCACCAGCATAAAGCTCTGAGCGCCATCTACTGGCCAGTTATATAACTTGAGGAAGCAAAACAGGGACAAATCCTCACTCCTTTCTTTTTAAAATTTAGTAATTCAGTAAGACTTCTGAATGAGCCACAAGCTTGCCAAAGAGAATAACATCACATAGACCCACTGGTTTTGTCTCCATCTTCTTTTTCTTGTATAAGAGGAGCAGCTTCAACATATGGTTTCCACTGTATTATTGCTCTTTAAAAAGCTACCCCAAAACAAAATTCAACTTTTGTGCATGCAGGCTATTCAATATCCACTGGGGTCATTTCTAAATTTTCTTACATAAAAAATAAAATACATTTGATGTACATTTTGTTTTAGTTAATGATTGGAGTCCTCAGAAATTTACATGGCTCAAAAGTAGGTGTTTAAGAAATATGGAGAATTTTTTTCATGGCCACAATGGATGATCTATTCATTATCCTTTGAAATCTTTGAGAGCTGAAATCAGTATAATTGTGCTCTACGATGTAGAACATGAGCATATCAATTGCCCCCACAAGTGTTGGGATAAAACTGAATTGCCTTTCTAGGAAAATCTCGGCCTTGTGTACAGAATCTCCCTAGCACACATCTATCAGGGATCATGTGACCTCCTGGTTAGACAGAAGCACTATTTGGAAAAGAATATTCTCCCTTCACTGCTGGCCTGTATGCAGCAAGTAGAGATGAGAGGGACATGCAGCTGTGCTCCCCCTGCACAAGCCATTTAGTACCTTTTAACTGGCATTTTCTAGACCTGTTCCCTGCTTGAGCAAGCAGTCAGGGATCCTTCTATAAAAACCGACTTCATCTGTGGTTAGAGGTCTCCTCTTTAAAGAACTTTTTTCCCACTTTTTCTAATGACAGGAGACTGTGTGGCAGGAGTTCCTTGTCATCCAGGGAAGACTGTGGTTACCTTGTAACACAACAGTGCTTTGCACAGAGGTATCTTATTACAAAGAAGTCTTTGAGCCAGATGTGATACAGGTGGGCTGTGAACATTCTCAGAAGATCAAGGGCGATGTGGTCTTAATGCTTAAATATCTGATTTATTGAAACATGTATAGAATTTGAACACTTAAATTTGTGTTATTATTTGGAAAAATAATCCAAGATTCTTTCTATTTAATTTTTATCAAAAACATAAAAGATAAAGGAAGATTGAGAAAGAGAGTGAGACACAGAGAGAGGAGACACTTGATGGATTGCCTAAAAGTTATTTCATACTCCCATTCCTCTAAATATTCTAAAATATTTCCTAGCTGAAGCAAGATAATGAGAATATATGTATATTTCATCATTTGTAACCATTGCAGAAATTCATTTACTTTAAATAACTGTCAACCTTTGTCAGGATTTACAATGTCCCCATAACTGGTCTCCTCAAATTCATTGTCACACCTCTCTAAATCATTTTCCATAAACCAATGAATTTGATCTTTGAAAAGTGCAAAGCTTATCTTGTCGCATCTCTGCTTAAAACTGACAGGGGTAGATTATGTTGTGGGCATATTTGGTTCTCCCACAAAACCCTTCCATGACTTTCCAACAGAATTAAAAGACAAATCCCTAATATTTTTCTTACGGTCATGCATTGTCTTGGCCTTACCTGCTTCTGTTTCCTTTCTGAGCAACTTGTCTTCTTTTAATAACCTGATGGAGTTATAAGGGGAAAGACCGTAAATAATATTTTTCTCCACAACACAAGATCTGAACCAACTATTTAGGTAAAAAGAGACCATCGCTCATATATTAAGTTGATACTGGACAGGATAGCTTTTAAATACAGGAATTTCTAAATGCTAAACCTCATAATTAGATTTACTACCTAGGAGAGTAGTTCTCTTCATACCAATGGGAATGTACTCAGTTTTACTCAGGGCCAACTGCCTGCAATGCCTGGGCTATGATGCAGCATGAAGCCATCCCCAAATCTCAGTGGCTGGAAGCCATATAGGCAAATTTCTCACTCATGTAACACATCCATCACAGGTCAGCTGGAACTATACTCTACATTCACCTTTCTCTGGATACCGGAGTGAAAGAGCAGCCATCTCATATATTACTGACTGTCACTACAAAAAGATAAGTCAAAATTCTAGAAAATCTCTATTTGTCTTTCTAGTAATCATATATGCATTGCTCCCAAAGTGAATTATATCATTTTCAGTTTTTAAAAAATGGCTGGAACTCACCCACCAGTGACTTTAACCTTCCATATGCCCAAAGAAAGGGATATTGGTGGGCAGAAATAAGTACCTCCATGTCTAAGAGCAACTGTAGACAGGAGCTCTCTGCAGACATGGTGGTCTAAGATATATGAGAGTGGAAAGTCCTAGGATACAAACATGAAACTTGCTGCTCAGGGTTTCATGGTAAGGGATAAAACTTCTTTAGGGTGAAATTCTTCCTCAAGAAAACAAGGTAAACAATGGGGAACAAAAAGAGTATTCAAAGAAAAAGCTAGAAAGAAGAAATGAATGAAAGCAAGATGAATGGTGAAGAGTTAATCCCCTGACAAGATCCAATGTGAAAACCTGAGATTTGGTTGAATTGGGATTTAAAATTAAGCACACACACACAAAAATAAATAAATTCAAAAAAATAAAATTAAGCACAATTTGAGTTACGTTTCTCTCTAGGACTATGGATGGCATCCCATGGAAAAACACACTGAATACAGCTTGCCAAGTATGCAGGAGACACCCAACAAATGGTGCTTCCAAAGGGGGTTCTGGGAATTGCAGTCTAGCATCATCAATACCCAGGGAATGAAGAAAGTATTTTTGCAGCCCATTTTTTCCATGACTTTCTCATGGTTTCCCAAAAGGGGGGATCTGAGACAAGGAACTGTACAGTAAGCTTGTGTATCATGGCATTTTCTTTTTTGTCAAGATAATACATGTATACAGAAAAGTGTACAGACCAGAAATCTGTAGTCTGATTCATTGACATAAGATGTACATATCCAGACAGTTAGCATCAAGATCAAGAATCAGAATACTACCATCTCCTCAGAAGGTTCCCTTATGTTTCCTTTCATTCCCTATCAACACCTCCCAACCTATTGACTATAGATGTGTGTTTTATTGTTGGGGAGGAGAGTAGGAATTAAGGAATTTTATTGTTTGGGAGTAGAGGGCTGGATTTAAGGAATTTTCCCATTTTACCATGTGTTGCTATAATTTTGTAAAATAAGACAATATGAATATATGGCTAAGAATGTGGCTTAGTGGTAGGGCATGGCTTATTGTACATGAGGCCTGAGTTTCCATCCCAGCACTGCAAAAAAAGGAAAAAATTACAAAGACACACACACACACACACACGGAGAGAGAGAATGAAAAACAAAGAATAATTTAACTATATATTTTCCTTTGAAATAAAACAATTTTTTAAAAAGTTGCAGCCAATTTAGACACTCCTATCTTGACCCACTGATTCCCCCTGATGATCTGTATTAGCAGGTTTCATCCAGCTACAATGGTTGAGAGCAGGGCCTTTGGAGTAATGCAGAAATGACGTCATTTCTTACCAAACAAGAGTAGTTGCTGGGCATTAGTCAAATGACTAAAACTGCTCAAAATCTGAGTTCCATGATCAATAGAATTATTACAATAATAATTAATTCATAAAGGAATGAAGGAGATAGTCTTTGAAAAGTACTTAATGTAGTAACTGAAACATACTAAGAGCTCTATAATTTGTACCTATTATTATCATGGAGGACAACAATATCAGGTCATCGACCTTTGAATATGGAAGAATATATCCTATTTCTACCATTACATTAAAAATACAGTCATTGCCTTTTTATTCAGAATTGCTGATGATAAAGAGGGATATTCACTATTCCTAATGCCTGAGAAATAGAGAGCTAGCTAAAAGAACTCAGAAATCATCAGATTCATGTATTTCTTTATTACACAAATGAGTAAACAGAAACCAAAACAATGATTTACTTATACTCACACCATTGGTTAGCAAAATAAGCCTAGAACCAGATTTCAATTTCTCTGACTTCCAGTCCAGTGATCCCCGCTACTGTACCATGAGCCATTCACTCAGCCATATCCTAATTGAGCTAACAGTTATTGAGTGTCTTATAAGTACAAGCCAGGAAAATTCAGACCAAAATGCCTATCCCAGGGAGAGGTGGAAAAACACTTTCTATTAGATGAGGCTGACTTGCTTCCACTTTTCCATCAGTAGCTCTGTACGTATTGGAAGGCACTGCAAGGAGATTGCCTATGTATTAGATCACTAATATATAATATTAGATATTAATTCATTTTTTAATATGTTGAACAAGAGTGTCTGCTACTGAGTCTTCTATTGTCCTGGTTACCTACATTTATACTACTGAAAAATCAGCCCTCTGGGCTCCAAAAATCTCTCATTCTTCTCTCTTCCTTACATACACCCTAGCCAAGGAAAGGGACTGAGATTGAAGTTAGACAGCACAAATTCAATTTCAGTGGACAAGTGTAAGTAGACAGAATTGGAAGCTGAGGAAGAAAGGGACTAGGTGTCCTACAAGAATTTTCTCAGGAATATATGGCTTTTAGTTGGGGACACGGTTCTTGGGATTTCACTGAGAAAGAATTTCTGGACTTGTATTTGAATCCTGAATTCTTCCAATTGAATCTGGCTGCTAATTCTGTGGCCTTGTGTTAGTCCCTTCCCTTGGCTTGATATTCATTTCTTCATCCCTAGAGTACCTTCCGTAAGTGGTCTGGGAATCTGTAATGCAATTTTCACAAGATATAAAATGAGAAAATTTCAAATTTCTTAAAACAAAACTTAAATTTTCTAACTTCTCAACATACTACACAGCTAAATCAGCCCCATAATTATGACTTTTATTATTCTCTTTTAACTCTTATCGACAAGCCAGGAAAAAACTTTTTCCTTTAAAAAGATTTAAGACTGGGAAGAGTACATTTTCTGTATTTTATTTAAATAAATAGAAAGTGATGCTGTGATCAGCAAAGAGGATGCATTAAAGATGCATACATTAACAGATCAAAGAAATATTAATATTTAATACACAGACATGAACATAAGGGAGTAGAAAAACGAAATTTTTCTTGACAACGACATGCATTTTATCAAATTACCATATATTTTATGTTCTTTCAATAGTATAACACACGAAGATAGCATCAAGAATTCCAAATACCTCCTTTGTTAATGGATCTTTTATTTTTCCTCAAACAGTAGACACAGGGCAGTTGTGAGATGACCTTGCTGTATATTCTTGAGCAAAGTTAGTATCATCCACCCCACCGCCATCGTCTTCTGTAAAGCACTTCAAAGAGATGCATTCCCTGTGTTTGTATTCATGATACTCATTCTCAAGAATGAAATGCTACTGAGAACACAAAAATCAGTGTCAAAACAACTTTAATTTTCACCTGAATCCTCTGGCACATTTATAAACAAGTAACATTTTGAAGGTATCTTATTCAACAAAACATTAATAAGTTGATTACTCATGATTATAAAGACTCAATTAATCCTTAATATAAACCTCCCTTTTTTCTCTGTTTACATTCTTCACAGTAAACAGATAGGTTGTGTTTTATCATTCAAAATATAATAGGTTAAAAAATTCATTCTAATGTAATTCCTAACCACTCAACATGAAATACACAAAATGTACATGAAAAACAGGTGCACAGTGTGGTGAATGGACATAACAGCCACAATCCAACTCCAGGGCAGAGAACACTGATGGCCCCATAGAAGCCCCATCTGTCTCTTCCTGAATGTATCCTTCTCCCCACAGAGCAAAACCACTGCCATAGCTTTTATTATATCTTTTTTTTCTTTATATGATCATTACCAATGTTTTCATCTCTAAAAATAAGGAGATGTTTTTTCTGTTTTGATCAGGATGCATTATTTTGTGCCTTGCTTTTTTTTCTTAACATCACTTTATGATTATTTCATGTTGCTGCATAGTTGTGGTTTGTGTATACACTATGCACAATTTCATCATATAAATGTATACAATGCATTTTTTTTACTCTATCGTTTACAGTCATATGGGTGGATTTTGTCCAGTTTTCAGATATCACATTCTGCCCTATGTATTCTTGTAAGGTATTCTAGCATGCATATGCACGTTTTTCTAGAGATGTAGAATTATGAAAGATCTGAGATTATGTCCTGCTTGCAATCTAACAAGTTAGGCTGCCAAGTTCTGTGGATACTGATATAGAAGGCATGAGATGCTAGAATCAGAGGCAAAGCACAATTTGTTACCAAAATGGGAGTGGGCAGAAGGCTTACATTTGCCCTTGTTTCCTGAATCTCAGTTCCTATAGGAATATAGAAAGAGGGCCTGGTGGACACCTATGAACAAAATGGACAATATTACAGAAAAGGAACCCTCAGCATAGGGAACTAAAGTTTTCAAAAGGAACAAGATGTCTAACCATTTTTCTCCAGTAGGGGCACAATTTTTATTTTCAAAGTTCTGTTTTCTGGACAAATATTCTTGAAAAGAAGATCAGATAAAAGGCAGGTAATGCCTCTGCCCCCCAAAAATATTTAGACTGATAAAACCGTGGAGAAATATCAACATTAGGTAAAAAATAATTTTTAATCAGGAGACTATTTGAGTCAGCTTTTTTTGCTGCTGTGACTAAAAGACCTGACCAGAACAATAGTAGAGGAGGAAATGTTTATTTGGGGACTCACAGTTTCAGAGATCTCCGTCCATAGAAGGTTAACTCCATTCCCAGGGACTCAAGATGAGACAGAATATTATGGCAGACAAGTGTGGCAGAGGAAAACAGCTCACATGATGATCAGAAGGCAGAGAGGGCTGGGATATAGCTCAGTGGCAAAGCATCTGCCTTGCATTAACAAAGTCCTGGATTCGACCCACAGTTCCAAACACACACACACACACACACACACACACACACACACACACAAGAAAGAAAAAAGAAAAGAAAGCAGAGAGAGAGAGAGAGACTCACCAGATACAAAATACATACACCAAAGGCATGCCTCCAATAACCCATCTCCTTCAGCCACACCCTACCTGCCTTCAGTCACTACTCAGTTAATCCCATCAGGAGAGTCATTCGCTGATTAGATTAAGGCTCTCATAGCCTGATCATTTCTCCTCTAAACCTTCTTGCATTGTCTCACACATGAGCTTTTGGGGGACACCTCACATCCAAACCATAACACTAACCTTCCTATCAACCATCTACTTTTGATTTTAAGACATCTATGGGAAGTACTCATAAAGGTACTGAAATATCTACTTAAAAAAATATCTTTAAAAACACAAATTAATAGAGGCAAAACTTTCTTTTTAAAAAGTTTAAATTGCCAGTTGAGTTGTAACCAACATGGTCACAGAAGTAGAGCTACATAAGCCCTTTGGAGAGAATATCATCATACCATGTGCCCCAGATGCTGAACATGGAGCTACAGGATTTCAGTCTTGCTTTGGTCCTATCCCTTCTTTTTATGTCCCCAATTTTGTGAATGGAAATATTTACTCTGTACCATTATATATTAGATACTTGTAAATTGCTTTTAATTTGATAGGAGCTCACAATGCAAGATTGCCTTGAACCTCAGAGAAGACTTTGGACTTGAACTTTGAGCAATCTCTGAACTGTTGAGACCATGGGATCTGTTGGGACTGGACTAAATGTATTTTGCATTGTCAGATGAGTTTGAGCTTTCGGAGGTCAGGGTGGAATGTTTGGATGTGAGGTGTCCCTGAAAAGCTCATGTCTGAGACAATGCAAGAAGATTCAGAGGAGAAATGATTGGGCTATGAGAGTTTTAAGCCAATCAGTGAATCAATCCCCTGATGGGGTTTAACTGAGTGATAACTGAAGTGGTTGGGTATGGCTGGAGGAGGTGGTAATTGGGGGTGTGGCTTTGGGGTATATATTTATATCTGATGAGTGGAGTTTCTCTCTCTCTCTCTGCTTCATGTGAGCTGCCATACTCTTCTGCCATGTTGTTCAGCCTTACCTGAGTCCCAAGGAATGGAGCCTGTTATCTGTACATTGAGACCTCTGAAACCCAAGCAAACTTTTCCTCCTCAAAATAAAATAAAATAATACTGGCTGGAAAAATAAAATAAAATAAAAAGTTTAAATTGTGTGACTACAAGACATTGCAGAATAGGATTTTTTCTCTGGAAAATTCTAATTCCATGTTCCATTCTGTAATCCATATTATGTAACATTTCATCACTATAAAGGCAATTGTAAACTCATTAGAGGTTTGCACAGAGAATAAAAGTGAGTCATCATACATAGGAAAAAATGTGCTCACATTGATCAAGACTGAATCTATTCCCAACACCTCAGGTGATTGCAGCTACCTGCCATAGGGATCCCCTGAAAATCTTTACTCGAGTTTCTCTCTGATTCAAGCCTTCCTGCACAGCAATGTCAGGGGCCCTGGCCTTGAAACAGATTACAGGGAGTCACAGCTGTGTTCTAGCACTCACATAATCTAGCAAGTGTTACCAATTGGGCTCTTGCAGTTGGTGTTGTTTTTCCAAGAATTATTTTTGAAGCTTTTAACAATTATATTCAGTGTATATGTTCATATGGATGCTTTGAAATCTTGGGGCCTTGCTGCCACTGGACAGGAATCCCACTGGCAGGTTTGCTCTTTTCTAGAGATGAGCATTCCTTTCATACACACAGCACCCAACCCGCAGAACATATCCCACAGCCTCTTTTGTCCAACTGCTCTACTCTCAGCAGTCATCTGCCTACCCCAGGGCTATGTACCAGGTAATGAGAATAACCTATTCTCCAGGTCCCACCAAAATTTCTCAAACTAGCCACTTCTAAAGCTATTCATCCTGCTTCTCCCACTCCTTCCCACAAAAACCACAGGAAGTCTCTTACCCATGTTTCTTCTGCTCCCTCTGGATGACTCTGGTGCTTCTGCATGTGACTTTTCCAAGCATTCTACGCTTCCTGCTTCTAGGAATCTGTGGGTATAATCCCTTCTTCCCTCAAGACACTCATTTCTCTGTCTCTGTCTCTTACCATACCTGATTGAAATGAATCCTAGGTATATTTTAAAATGCCAACACAACACTATGGCCATCAACCCCAATTATACCTACACAGATGTATTTTTACAGTCACCAAAATGTCTTTCTGCTGTTGCTTATTTTCTCATGTTGTTTAGAAATAATAAAGATGGAGAAAGTAAACCTTTAGACTACATTTTAAATACAGGAAAGAAAGAAGGCAATAAGGGTAAAACAGCATGAACCTTGACCAGTGAAACTTACCACCAGGCTATATGTCAAGGAAAAATTCTTTTAAGTATAATTACCCACCATGGATTTCAAATAGTATAAAAGGGAGTTTAAAATTGGGGTTCTGGGGGCTGGGGATGTGGCTCACGAGGTAGCGCGCTCGCCTGGCATGCGTGCGGCCCGGGTTCGATTCTCAGCACCACAGACAAACAATGATGTTGTGTCCGCCAAAAACTGAAAAATAAATATTAAAATTATCTCTCTCTCTCTCTCTCTCTCTCTCTCTCTCTCTCTCTCTCCCTTTAAAAAATAAAAAAAATTGGGGTTCTGAGGATAAAAATGATGTTTTCCATGAAGCTATCTCTACCACCGCTATATGTCCCATTACCTTTGTGGCACACAGAAATGCATAAGTCTTTATAAAGTTGAAATACTCATGTGATTAATTTCTCAGAGTTCAATGTGGTACCATAGGGTTTTCTAGGGTATTTTAGGGTTTTCTAGGGGTTTGAAGATTTCTTGAAGGGCAAGGCAGCAACAGCATTCCTTCCCCTGGGCCTTGCAGGGATGATGCACATTTCATATCATTTTTACAATTAAGGAAATGCATCCCACCATATAGCTGCTGTGAACTGGAGTTGGAGAGTCCCCCTCCAAACAGAAGAAACTGCCTAACTAGCATCCAGGGGAAACCCCTGTTGTGAAGAACTTGATAACATGCTGCCCACTTTCATGAACTTATCTTTTATGATGCATTTTTGTTGAAGTCGATATTGACTCTGGTTTATAATAGAGCTGTTTTAGTCAGCTTTTTGCTGCTGTGACTAAAGGATATGACCAGAACAACTAGAGGAGAAAAAGTTTATTTGCGGGCTCACAGTTTCAGAGATCTAAGTCCACAGAAGGCCAGCTCCATTTCTCCGGCTAGAGGCGAGGCTGAAGAGTGTGGCAGAGGGAAGCAGCTCACATCACAGTGATCAGGAAGCAGAGATAGAGAGAAAAACTCCACTCACCAGATACAAAATATATACCCCATAGCTATACCCCAATTCCCACCTCCTCCAGTCACACCCTACCACTTCAATTAACCCCATCAGGGATTAAATCACTGATTGCGTTAAGACTCTCACAACCCAATCATTTCTCCTTTGAAACTTCTTGCATTATCTCACATGTGAGCTTTTGGGGGAATACCTCACATCCAAACTGTAACACAGCCAAATTCATTATGGAGAACCTGGGAGGAAACAACGAGAGGCTAGCAAATGATTTTCACCCAAGGAAAAGATTGAGGGAAACTGATACCTAAGAATGAGTGCTGTCCATGGTTGTGGCTGTGTTACAGAAAAAATGAAAATCTCCAGAAAAGAAAGGGAGATGAGGGGAAAGAGGACAGACAGTTATTACTATAGACTCCTCCCAATCTCTCATGGTGCTAATAAGAAGGAAACCCACTGAACTGAAAATATTACAGGCATCCAAGAAGGTCAAGATGTAGGTCTCTGAATAAATAGGTCCATTGAGGAGTATTCTAACAAGAAATCAACTCCTTCCAGGTCCTGGCATATACTCCTGTTTGGGCTCCTTGGGAGGGTCACTGTAACCAAAGCTTTTCACCATAAAATAGTAGAACACTTGTTTACTCAAAATGTGCCAGAAGCAGAAACAGGAAGGCAGTGGCGAGGTAGAGTAGCACTACATTTAACCAAGTCTGAGAAAAAACTTAAGAATCCTGCCTACAAAACAAGACAAATGGGAGAAGAGCAGAAGGGCAGTCAGGCGCCCACTGAAATACACAGGAGAATGACTGCCACTGAAGAGACAATGACTGTCTCTCTCTAGTGTGAGATCACAGACCCTGAGGTAATAAATTGAGGTTTTGTTTTGTTTTTTTTTTTAAGAAAAGTGGCAGCAACCATTTTAAAATAAAGTTTCCCAAGCCTGCAGCACAGTCTCCCAGTCTAAGACTTTAGTGCTTTCAGTTGCCAGGAGCCATGAGGCAACCCAGGAGCAGGGAGAGGAGGGATGGATTCTGGGGGCAGCTGAGTGCCTCCAGGTGTAACAAAATAAACATGTAAACATGGCCTTTAGTTTGACTTTCCCTGTCATCCAAGCAGCTGTTTGGTCTGGATAAAATAAGTCATGACCTTGAAGTTCTTCGATTTGTACAAATAATATTGAGGGCTGATGGAATTGAAATAGTATTCAGAGATTTCAAAGTCTCAGAAATGATAATCTCCAATATCTCATGTTCATTTTCTGCCTCGATATATCCACTTGGGGTACATCCCTTCCTTATTCTATCCTCTCGTCTGCCTTCTTCAAAGCCAACCTTCAAAATTTTGCTCCCACTACCTCCTTGAGGTCATACTTTTTCCTGTATTCATATCTGCTAATTTTTAAATTTTATCATTTAGTACTATAGAGGTTATGAACAAAATTGTTCCATATATGCTAGTTGCCATTTTTTTAATTACATGTCTTTGAAGAAAGATATCAGATCTTTCTCCCCAAGTCTTTTTAATTCCCAGACCATCTGAAACTGCCCTAGGCACAAAATAAGCCCTCACTAAAGGAATCATCTTTACAAGCTCCTAAATGAAACCTTCACCAAATGGGATGGTAGCGTAACCTGAAAATAAAACCTAACTTAAAAAGAACTTGACTTGGGCTGGGGCTGTAGCTCAGTGGTAGAGTGATTGCCTAGCATGCACGAAGCACTGGGTTTGATCCTCAGCACCACATAAAAATAAAAATTTTAAAAAAGAACTTGACTTCAAAACACTTAGTCTAATTATCAGAGTTTTCCTGACCTGACATGGGCAAAGTTTGCAAAGTTTGTAATACAATTCTAGCAAATAATGCTGCCCTTATGTGGAATTAAGATGTATGGTGATCGGAATAAGATTTAAAGGTAGTAGCAGTAGTCTGCACGTTAAAAAACTAGTTGCATCACCACCCTGTGATGCCACTGAGTATAGTCACATAACCATGGCAGAACCAACTCCCCCATTTGAAAATGAATATTAATGGTACCACCTCGGGAAGTCCATTTGAGGATTAAATGAGAAAATACATTTTATGAGCTTGGTGTTTGGCATGTAGTACACATTCAACATGTTGGATTCTTATTCACCTGCTGGCATCCCAGTCAAATCTGGAACAATTACAGATTTTAGTCAGTATCAAAGGTATTGACTCAGTGTTAAAATAATAAGATTACTAGGTAAAGCTATGCTATAAATTTGGTTCAAATTCAGAACAAAATGCAAAAATCAAAATCAAAAGGCTTTACTATTGTTCTTCACTGCCATGTGAAAAAGTCAATATTTGTTTAGCATCCACATGTGTACACAGAAATGATTCAGATAAAAGCTTTTGGGTATATACAATAAGTGAAATATAAAAATAGGCTCTGGAAGAGTAAAAAGAAAAGTATAATTTCTGAATATGTAAGCAACAGAACTCTTGCCAACCAGAGAAATCAAGAAATGTTGCAGGCTAAATGCCTCAATTTTCTTCTGACAGAAAGGATAACGAAAATCTGGGATTTAGTGAACTTCTGAAGACAAGGAAATTGTGAATGAAGTTATAAATTAAACAACTTTTAAGTGTTTTCATTTTAGCACATATAGAAGGGCCAAATCTATGATACAAAAAGTAAGACTGTGTGAACTCCCAAGATTTGAGGCAGTAGCAGGAGTTCAATGATCAAAAACTGGTTGTGATTAGTTTATTCTTTGCCAACTGCTACTGTGTAAATATTCTCATGATGGCTGATTTCAAACTACTAATAAGATGTCACTGAAGACAGAATTGAGAAGAGATGTGTAGCACAGCTATGTCAGAACTTAAGAGTAAAGTTGAAGAATTGACTGAGTGGGAAATAGAAAGTTGAGAAAGTTACAAGTGGAGAAAAATAGCTGGAATTAAGCACAGCGTATTAAGGGAGATGGTATGAAGTCAGTCATACTTCATACCATCTCCCTTAATATGTATGAATAAAGTACAGGATACATGTTAAGAAATGGTGAGTTTCAAATTGATGAAATGAAGAGATAGCCCACAGAATGGGAGCAAATTTTTACCACACACATCAGATTGAGCACTAATCTGCAGGATATATAAAGAACTCAAAAACTTAACACCAAAAAAGCAAATAGCCCAATCAATAAATGGGCTAAGGAAATGAGCAGACCCTTCCCAGAAGAAGACATACAATCAATCAACAAATTTATGAAAAAAAGGTTCAACATCTCTAGCAATTAGAGAAATACAAATCAAAACCACTCTAAAATTTCATCTCACTCCAGTCAGAATGGCAATTATCAAGAATACAAGAAACAATAAGTGCTGGTGATGATATGGGGGAAAAGGGTGCACTGAATCATGGCTGATAGGATTGCAAATGGTACAACCATTTTAGAAAGCAGTATGGAGATTCCTTAGAAAACTTGGAATGGAACCACCATTTGACCCAGTTGTACCACCCTTGGTCTATACCCAAAGGACTTAAAATCAGCACATTACAGTGATGCAGCCATTTCAATGTTTGTAGCAGCTCAATTCACAATAGCTAAACTGTGGAAACAGCCTAGTTACCCTTCAATAGATGAGTGAATAAAGAAACCATGGTATATATACACAATGGAATATTACTCAACCTTAAAGAAGAATGAAATCATGGCATTTATGGAGTTGGAGAATATCATGCTAAGCAAAGTAAGCCAATCCCCAAAAACCCAAGGTTGAATGTTTTCTCTGACAAGTGGATGCTGATCCATAATGGGAGGGGGACAAGGGAAGAATGAAAGAAGTTTGGATTGACCAAAGAGGAGGGAGGGGAAAGGAGGGGGTGAGGGAGGAGGTGGAGGAATGAGATGGACATTATTACCCCATGTATGGGTATGATTGCATGAATGGTGTGTCTCTACATCATGTACAACCAGAGAAATGAAAAGTCATGCTTCGTTTGTGTAAAAGAAAAAAATTTAAATCAATAAAAAAAAGAAATGGTGAATTTCAAAAGGTGAGTTTAAACAAGCTTTGGATAATTTCAAGTAGAATAGACTAAAGGGACATCTGGTAGCAGATGAGGATTCACCAGATTTTCAAGGACATCATGACCTCATGGATGTAATTATTTAAAAGTAGCAATGGGCTTGTTATATTCTGTAAGCATCAAAAAGAAAAGAGCAGACACCTGTGCAAGATGGGGAACACCAGGTCTGCAGTGCTGGCAATGAAGATGAAAAGGCAAGAAAGTTGGGAGCAACGTTATAGGGAAAAAGTCATTTTGAATTTGAAGACTTCTTAGATCTGAAGGATAAGAAACAAAAGACAATGATAACTATAACCTCTCCATAAAGGGGCTACAGTAGAGTGAGCATCCCATGGAACAATTTAGGAGAAACGACAGAGAAGTCAGTTTACTGAGGAAACCAATCACTGACTGGAGTTTTACACACATCTACCCAAAGGCCAGCACTGTCTGCTCTGCTCTCTGCCTTCAGAATCCCATGGGCCACACAGATCTCTGGCTTTGACCCCTGCCATTCTCAAAGCCCAATCCTGACAACAGCCTCTCTCCAATTAAATGATAAAGCTGAGATCTTAATTTTTTTTCTCATTGAAAAAATTATCTCCTCTCCTTCCTCCTTATTCCTGTCCTTACTTATTTTCTTGTATCCAATTCTGAGGATCTTTCTTTTATAGTAAATGTTTTCATTAATTAAAATTTTCTCCCTCCTAGTACATTGCTATATTAAGACAGTGTTATAATTTGGAATACACTGCTTTAGATATACTGATATATTTATTATTCCATCCAGACTTCTAAAAAATCCTATGAGATAAGTGAGGGTGGCTATAATTAACCTCATTCTGTAAGTGGGGAACCAAGGCATAAGAGATAATTAATATAATTAAGTGAGTGATTCAGAGGCAATCACTGGTTCAGGATTTCCACCTTAATATCCAATCCAATAAACAAAATGCTGCTTATAATCTCTTTCTTTAAAAGAAAGATGTTACTCAAATTTATTTTTGTTGTGTGTGGTATCTCTAGTTGCATCTCAAACAATTTAAGGTAAAATCTAAACTAGAATTAAGAATAAATGCCTCCTAATAAAAAATTCCTTGGCCTTGTTCCAAACCATGTGTTTCCTAGGATTATCTACAACTTCAAAGTGAAGGCCACTAAACAAAATCCTAAAGGAAGATAATCCTAATGCTTTTTGATCTTGTTTGCCATAATTTGCTACTTGGATAGAGTAAATTAGAAACTAAGAACTTAGATTTCATTACCATCTTTTGCCTGGACATAAAACCTTACAATTTTTAATATATCTTTGTAGGCAACAGGGTGTGTTTAAATATGAACAATAGGAAATAAAACAAGGCAGTTTCAGACCCAAAAGGTGCTTACTCTGTAAGTGTCTCAAACTGCAGTCTCCTCACGTCTCAGATCCTTAGCAAAAGGCATGCAATCAAGCCTCCATTCTGAGCTGAATGCTTCTAACTTATTAATTCTAACAGACAAGATAAGAGGAAAGAAAACCTCTGAAGCATGTAAATTCCATTGTTTTAATGTATAAGTGGTTTTAACCCTGAAGGGTAGCTCACCAACCATTGAGGAGCTCTCAGCTACTGAATGATATTCTTCAGTCCCTCCTTTGGAACGCAACATAATTATTCTGTATTGGAGCAACTATTCCTGAAAACTCTGGTTTAAAACTTAGATCAGTTTCCAATATTGGGAAGCAGATCTCTGAGAAGCAATAGTGCTACAAGGTCTGAAACAGTAGAATCACACTGAATGTGGACAAAGGGAATAATATTCTGCACTTTCAGAATGAGGGTAATTTAGAGCTACACTCACTTATAGTGTTTTTAGAACAATGAACAAAATAATAAATAATCTATTAATTCATAGATTTTCAAAGTGTGTATTTTCCAATTAATGAATATAAAAATGTAAGTATATCATGATAAATTCATGATATTTTTCTACTATATAAGAATTTTCACTCTTAAAAAATGCATTAGGGGGCTGGGGATGTGGCTCAAGTGGTAGCGCGCTCACCTGGCATGCGTGCGGCCCAGGTTCGATCCTCAGCACCACATACAAACAAAGATGTTGTGTCCGCTGAAAAACTAAAAAAGAAATTAAAAAAAAAAATGCATTAGGATCAGTTACTTCAATCTTAGGGTAGGCAGAGTATCATACTCCTGGGGGATTATTATTACGATTTTATGTTTTATAATACTTTATTTTATATTTGGGAAAATATTTTCATAAGAAAGCAAACATGGGAACCAAGTATAATAAACAAAACATGAAGAATAGAGGGGGAAAAGTTAAAAGGACTAGTCAAATTTGCTCATTACTGTAAACTGTACTTAGAATACATGCCACCTAAAAAAATGCAGATATGGCTATTTCACAATTTTTTTATTCATGGGAATGTTTTTCAACATTTTAAATTTCCATAATAACAGTTTAGTAATATCTATAAAATGCTTTGAACTCCTTGGAGGAGGGCATGCTGCAAACGCAGAGCATCACTGTTATTACTCTGCAATAAATCCCTGCTAACATTATAAGTAATTAAGGGAGAAATCTGGGGAGTAATTAAAAGTAATTGATATCTCGCCATCTTTGCAAGGTGCTGTTTTTGGCTGTTCTTCGATACCTTGAAAGTAGTGTCAAGTACAAAAAATAAATAAATGATTGTTGGTTGAAAGCCGAAATCTGTCAAGGGCCTTTATTTCCAACCAGGGCATTCTGAGATACAATCCTGAGAAGGGTTTCCAGTAGTTCACAGATCTTATTATTAACAGAAAGCAAATAAGAGGTTTCAGACTATACAATGGCAAAGAAGACCTTTGCGCTTCTCACATGGTGGATGCCTGATAAAGCACTGACTGGAGATAGTGTGAACACTTCACTGCTCATTTCTTGGGATGAGGGTATAAAGCAAGGTGTTAGTGCTCAAAACACATATTGTGGACTGGGGATGTGGCTCACTGGTAGAGTGCTTGCCTACAATGTGCGAGGCACTGGATTCAATCCTCAGCACCACATAAAAATATATATATTTAAGTAAAATAAAGGTATTGTGTCCATCTACGACTAAAAATTATTTTAAAATACACGTATTGTTTAGTAGTGTGAAGGCTGGGGAACTGAAAATTATGACCATCGGGACCTCTCACAGAGGTTCTTCCTGCCTCTTTCACTTCCAGCTACAATTTCATTATCTGGTCTTTCAAGTTTGAATAAGCTCCAATCATCCCCAATGATATGAGCTTGCTCATTTCTCAAGACTGACCTGTCCATTTTTCTTAACTTCCTTAAATATTGCCCATCATTCAAGCATTATATCCTATGATTTTATTTTTCAGACAGTGTTGAAATGTGTCATATTAAGATTGTATTTAGAATTTCTTGCTCCAAAATTTTTGTGACTCCTAATGACATTAACCACACAATTGCAGACAGTCCAGGTATTTAGGAAATATTTTCTGACCAAAGTTATAGCATGCTTCTGGTATAAGGAACCAAAAGGGGTTTAAAAATCTTTTGGTGTTTTTTTCAGACATTTATGATGTTAAGTCATTAGTAGTCATATACAATTATACTGGGATAAGGCACCAGATTAAAAAAAAAAATTACCAGGGTCAAAAATCTTGTTATGCAGGAAGAGCCTCCCATATCGTTTTAGCTTTGTGTGAAAGCAGGTCTATCATAACTAGCACAAACCAGTAATTCTGCCCTGACCCCGCATTTCCAAGTTGGCCTTAAACATTCCTCCAATGAGTTCGTTTAGCCTACAGATAACACTCCACATTTAATTAGCAACACAGATTTTCTTCCAGCAATAACCCTTTCACTTTCTCCCCTGCTATATCACCTTGAGTTAGCTATGAATTTATAGTATCAATGAAGCCACCACTTCCACTGAGAATGTGCTCTGCCCAGGCACCTCCACCATTGGCTCTGGTGTCTGGCAGAGGCTGCCCAAATCCACAGATGTTCAAACAAGTCAGAATCTCAGAAATTTAGTTGATTTCCAAGTGAGATTTCCACATGATGATCAGATAAGGGAGATACAAACAAATGAGAAACTTGCATTTGTAGGATTTGTTAAGCTAGGTCTAGTGATAGTACATCCCTATTTCAGCCAGTCCTTCCTACTATCTGGTTGAGGATATACACTCTTGGAACAGTTAAGTAATTTTCTCAAGGTCAGCACATTTCAAAGTCAGAATTATAATTCAGGTCTGTGTCATTTCAAAGATGCCTTCTTTCCATTGTACATAACTTTATAATCTGTAGTCCAAAAGGCACCAACTCTACTAAAAGTTCCAGAATAGTGAGCAATTGGGTAAGCACTGGATATTGGCTCTTTGAACTGCATTTAAGGTCAAGTGCAGAACTTGTGTGGTTATTCATGGTAACTGAAAGAGTGAATCTGAAATTCAGGGAATATGGGACCAAAAAAGCTGGAATTTCCTTCCAAATTTGAATGGAAAAAGTTAAATGAAAGGAAGCCAACATTGTGTTCCAATATTCTGCAGGACCCTTCTAGGTCAGTATATTAATGGCTGCTATAGATGAAGGGGTCTCTGCTGTTGTGAGACAGTTTGTTGCCTTTCTCATTATAGCACCCCTTAAGTTAAAGCACCATGAGAGAGGTAGCAAACACATGCCATCAATCAGATATTGGCTTGCTATTTTCTATGAACTTGACAATCCCTGTTTTCCCATATGCCTTGCCTCTTCCTGCTACACATTGCCTTCCCACTCTCCCTCCTCCTCTTCATTTGTCACCTCCTGTTCCTTCCCCTGCTTCTTCTGTTTTTAATTTAGTGAAGTTAAATGTTTTAAGTGTGAAATAATATGCATTATTCTGAGGGTCTTCAAGAGAACAATAGAAAAATATGTACCAACATGCGCATGTATATGATCATGATATATGATGGATGGTAATAATATTCACAAGAATAGAGTACAAGAGCTGAAATAAATGGGATGGGTGAATTAAGATGTTATAAAAACATAAAGTATGTCTCAGGGCACTCTAACTGTCCTTCTTTGGACCTTGATATCTGCTGCTATCCATGTATCATTAGGAAAACACTGGCAAATGCAAGAAACTCTGATAACTAGTTTGCAAAGTAGTATAAAGGTCTGCATGGCTCTGAATGTTTCAAATATATATCAGCATGACAACATAGCACCCACTTGGGTATTAGTAAGAATGTAGATAAATTAGATCATTATACACTGTTCCTATGTTAAAGAACCTCAAAACACTATATAGATGACTGCCAAATTTACAGAGATATCAGGCACAACAGTAAATAGTGTCCTTTATACAAGTAATCTGTAAAAACCAGTGATCTTAGAGGCAGAGTTTATAGTACAGTGATACCTGGATTAAAACAAATCTCTCTGGAACAAAGCCTCCAGTATGGACATGGTTGGGATTACTGTTGCTGTCCTCGGCACAAGGTCAATATAAGTAGCAAACGAGGGGATGAGATAGAAATGATTTTCCCCAAGCATATCAGTTCCCAGCCTGGATGACACAAAGGCACATTCTATGGCATTGCAGAAAGTCCCTGTCACTGGGAATTGCAGGGCACTGGAGAGGCTGGGTTCGATTTTTTTAATATCACTTTTTATTCCCCAAACATTTAAGGGACCACAAATACACGTCCATAATAGTTCTTACTTGAAATCTCTATTATTTAAAATTTTCTCACACTCAGAAATTCTTAGGAGCCTCTCCCCTTCCTTACCATGACACCCCCTGCTCCACACACACACACACCCTCCTGCTTCACCTTCCCCATGCTCCCCTAGTTCTTCAGCACCCAACATCCTCTCTCAGCCCTCTGCAGCACGCACTACAATATATTCTGAAGGACCTGCCATGTAACCTCGAGGAGAATAAAGGTTTTTTTGTTTTTGTTTTTCCACCACCTTTAATGTTTTTCTTTGATTTTGTCTGGTTCTGTATTCTTCTCAAAGAGTCGATGTGGGTAGATTTTTATTTTCTTGTAACGCAGCTGAGTTTGTTGGATCAATGTTCTCACAGAAAACAAACAAATAAAAAATTCCCATCTCTCAGGGATCACTGTCTTTAGTTCTCTAATGTTAATATCTTGAATTCTGGCCACTGTTTTCTATGATGTCCTATTTTTTTCTTGCTTCAGGTAAGAGAGTGCTACGGTTAGAAAGTGCCCCTTTCATAACTCACCTGAGGCCAGTATGAAAGTATTGAAAGGGATCTGCTCTAAGAGGTGATTAGGCCATGAGGGCTGCTCCCTCTTATGTAGGATTAAATCCCTTTTTAGAAAGAGGCTTCATTAAGCATTTGGCTAGTTTACTAACTTCCTCTTACCTCCTCTGTGATGTGAGGACACAGCAAGAAGGGTCTCACCAGAAGCCAGATATTGGCACCTTGATGTTGGGCTTCTCAGCCCCCAGAACTGTGAAAGATAAATTTCAATAATTTATAAATTACCCAGTTTTGGGTATTTTATTGCAATAGTATAAATGGACTGAAGTAGAGTAAGTCAGATCCCTGTACACCAGAAACAGCAAATGGAAGAGACACACAGGGCTAGTCATGGAGTTGGAGAAGGCAGAAACTCCTATGGGCTCTGGATGGACCATCCTCCCACACCTGGAACATATGTTCACTCACCAGGAAGTTCCTGCTGGGTTTTGATATTGCTGTTTTTCCAAGGGAAGCTGGAATATCCAAACACTTAAGGATTGGAAATTCATAAGCAAAAAGGAGACACGCACAAGAAGAAAAACTATTTCCCTCAGACAATTAGAGAAGGTATCTACATCTGAACCATTTCCCAATCACTGTTATATTACCTAGAAGGAAGAATGGTAGCTGAGGTAGTCTTAGCAAGAAATTACAACTCAATATGTCAATGCTATAATGCAGATACGTAGCAACTGCTATGGTGGTAGGCAAGAGAGTTCTTTCTTTGATTTTTTAATGTAAGAATTTTAAGAAAGAGTCTAGAGAAGAGGTTTTGTTAGGCAAATGAGTTGGAGTTTGGGCACAAGTGCAGGGTAGAAAATTCAGGGGTTAGGAAAGTCTAAGTACACTAGGAAGGTATTTAACAAATAGCAAGAAAGTCAGCCACTCATAGGACATGGCAAGCTATGGGAAGTACTCAGAATAGAATTTCGAAATGTATGGTTAAGTCACATCTGAAAATATTTTGTAAACCAATCTATACAGTTTGAATTGAGAGGCAATGTTGAGTAGGAGAGTAAGAGGATCAGCTTTTTATTTTTAAAAGTGAGTCAGAAATCCGCATAAGTCACAAACAGAAGGTGATGGTGAGAATGTTTGGAAAACAAATGAAGTTACTAAATGGCTACCAAGTCAAGGTAAGAGATTATAATAATCTGACTGGTACCATAAGTATTAAATAGAAAGACAGACTGAAGAGACACTTAGGAGGGGGAGATATCAGGTAGACAGACTGCATATAGAGTGCTAGAGAGAAAGAAGGGACAAGTAGGACATAAGGTTTCTCTGCTTATAGCCTTCCATCTGATATCAGCAGGTCCTCAGTGTCCTCCTCAATACTTTCACTTTTAAAACTGTACTCACAGTAAGTCAGCTAGAGTCATTGTCATGCCGCCTCCCTTGTGTTCCTTCTCTCTTGCATGGGCTCCCACTCACCCACATCTGCTGCCTACAAGGCAACTTGTAGCAGCTTCCCAATCTGCCACAAAAATGTGCTTCATCAATGACCCACATCCGAATCATCCTGAGGCTTCCATATTCGAAACTTCAGAATGATTCTGAGTCCCAGGCCAAGTGTATTGAACTCGGTATGGGCTTGCCCATACAGTGTCTATCCCATCAGAGTGTATGCTCTGTGAGCACAGAGGATTTTTATCTGTTGCATTTACTTTGGTGTCTTTTGTATCTGACAAAGGTTCTTGGCTTTACCAAACTGTAGTTAGGCTCTTGAACCTTTTCCTAGACCTATTTTTGCACTTCTTTGTAAAATGTAGTTTTAGCAAAAAGAAATCTGCAAAGTCAGTGTAGTAAAAATTCTCTGCCACTACTGCCCTAGTACCCTCAATATCTGATAAAATTCCTCACTCCCTACACTGGAGTATCTGTATCCTGGCCTGCCTTCCACAGAAATTCTGTTAGGTCTTCCATTTGTCTTCTTAGCAGGTTTTCATCCATTGACTCCTCCTCTTATTGGCTACAAATCCTCATTTGTCCCTATGGTATTCAGAATGGAACCCTGTTCTATACTGGGGACCATTTTCCCCATTGCAATAATCCTGAATACAATTTGCCTTCACCACTTGAATTTCTGTTTACCTCTGGTTTTCTTTGACATCTATAGTAATGCCTGCCATTTGATATACCTTTAGCAATTTTTTTTTAAATTTAACTTTGTATTTTAAGATAGTCATAGACTCAAATAGTTATGAGAAACAATACAGAGATACCCAATGTACCCTTTAGCCAACTCTCCAATGGTAACATCTCAGAAAACTATAGTGTAATACAACTTTACTATAGTTAGATCATTTCCATGATGACAAAGTTCTCTCATGTTGCTCTTTTATAGATACACTCACTTCCCTCCAGAGGAAAGTTGTCCCAAATAATACTGTCAAATGTTGTATATAAGAAGCAGCTATCTAAGATTGGAAACAAACTAAATGAATTATATACTCAATTGTTTTATGATCAATATAACTTTTACACAAGTTTTTTTTTTTTAAAAAAAAAACATAAAGGTAACAAATTGAGGCTGTGGTTTAAAGAAAAAACAAAAGACAAAGAATTCTATAATCAGTGCAGCTAAATAGATCTGGGCCCCAAATAAAAAGATTAGCAAATCATTTTTATTTGTAATATTTATGTAGATTAAAATAAAGTTTGATGATATATACATATGTGTGTGTATGTGTGTATACACACACACACTTTGGTGTCTCAGGATAATATAATAATATATATATTATTCTTTTAGGATAATTATTCCATATATCATAAACCTTTTGATGAAGCAACTATAGGCTCCAACCTTCTTACATAAAAGGTCTTCTACACTGAAACTATTGCTGTGATTATAAATTTCCTTCTCAAAATGGGGCATGATCTGAGTGCAAGGGAACTAGTGGGGGACAAATGGCCTGTCTCCCTCCTAATTCACTTTTCTCCCTTTTAGTTTTTCCTTTATCTCAAGGTTTATTCTTCTTTCCCAATTAAAAAAAAATTTCTACAAATATGATGTGAGATGTTGAGGAGGAGGAAGAATAAAGGTCACCATCTTCAAGTAGCAAACAGTCACAAATGCTCCCTTTTTTTGAAAAAATTGAGTGAGTTTAGAGAGAGCTAGCAATCAGAAAATGAGTTTGAGTTCGAAGAAGTTATATTTCAAGAAGTTATATTTCAAGATTTTCCCCCTCCACATTTATCCTTCTCAGAGCCACAGACTTTGTTTCTCTGGACAACCCTGCTTGATTTCTCACTGCCTTAAGATGAAGCCCATTCACATGGACTATTGACATCTGCATTGTCTGATTTCTACTATTTCTCCAGTCTTTCCACCTGCTGTTCCCTACCACATCCTTCCCCCTTCAAAAACACCAAAGGACATTTCCCTCCACACACACTACACTGTGCCTCACTGCAAAGCTTGGTTCATGGTGTCCTCTCTGTCTTGCTGTTCCTCACTGCATCTTCACACCCATCTCTGTCCCCTTCCTCTGGCTAGTGCCTAATTCTTACTCATAGGCTCAGTTCACACATTACTTCTTCCATAAAGTTTTCTTGGGAACTTTCCATGCTACTTACTTACTTAGATATACTTGAGTTTATCAATCTTTTCTTCAGGCCACAGAAACCCAATTTAAATGCACGTAGAAGAAAGAAAATTTTTGTCACTTGCGAAAAAAAAAAAAATTATGATGAGGGCATCCCATATAGGTTCACTTTACTGCAAAAATCTGCATAATTATGCTTAATAAATGATATTATAATTAGTTTATATTTGTATGTTTGCTGATCTATATCCTGAGATTGTTGCCCTTGGGAATTCTCAGTGCCAAATATGATGTCCAATACAGTAAAAATTGAATATATGCTTGCTAGATAAAGGACATCATTAGATGTTGGTTAAAAGTTCAGGAAAGTGATCTGTAGTGGGAATATCCTATATTCCAGAGATTCTGTTTATAAATGTAAGGAACTTGGTAAATGAGTTTCAGAGCTTCTGAAAGAAAATATGATAAAGCAATGTCTTTTAAAGATGGAATATAATCATAGACTTCCATTTTAAACTTGGGGGAAATGTGGGATGCTTTTCCATCAAGACAAGAGGGAAGGAAGGAAACCAGTGCTAATGCTGCGAGGTGGAGGGAAGTTGGAAGAGCTCATGCTGCCGGATGGTCCTTCCCACTAGCACTGGAGGCAATGGCAACTGCTTCAAAGGGAGAAGACAGACACGTTTGGGATTGGGGTAGGAGGGTTGTGGAAAGTGGTAACTAGAAAAAAACTGTTGAAGAGAATGGGAACAGTTTCTTGTAAGGGAAAAAGAGAAGTGAAGTGGTGGGTTAACTGAATTATTGTTTTACCACAGACCCCATGACTTGCAATATAGTAGACACAGCCTGGGCCAGGGAAATCCATGAATGCTGATGCTTCACTTTAGCCACTAAGTTGACTCTTCTAGAAAGAAGTCTCTTCCCCTATACTTTTTTTTTAACCAGTCTCTACCTCCTTTCCTCTTCCTATAAATATACCTGAATTTTAAAAAAATCAAGAAAAATAATTCTGCCTTTCCATGTAACTACAGTCTTTTCTCCTTCTCATTCCCTAGAATTTTTGAAGAATATTTATATTATATTATGAAGAATAATTATGCCCTCAGGTTTTTTTTGTTTGTTTTTGGTTTTTAATTTACTTTCCATTCACTCCATCATCTATTGCTGTCTAGGTTCAGCACCAGAACTCTAGAAATATCTTTGGCAAAAGTAATTATCACCCAGTTACAAAGAACCATAGCGTTTTACTTTTCTCAATCTTCATTCCTCCTGGTTTTTCTGAGGCCATTGACAATCTTTTTTTTTTTTTTTTTTGTGGTGCTGGGGCTTTGTGCATGCAAGGCAAGCACTCTACCAACTGATCTATATCCCCAGCCCAACAATCCCTTCTTTTTGAAGCATTCTCATTCTCATTCTCTAACTTTGGACATTGCAATCAGAATAATCATATGAAATGAGACTCTATAGTGGTACAATGCAAAGATTATAGTTTAGTTATGAGCCACTCACTGTATGATGTTGAAGAAGTCATTTGGCCTCTCCCATCTCAGTTTTTGTAGCCATAAAACAGATATAAGACCCATTTAATGGTCTTTCCTTCTGAACTCAATCACTTAATATTTAAGAAATATTGAATATTTACTATATATAAAATGTTCTTTTGGGTGTTTGGAATACACTAAAGAAAAAAAAAAGACACACATACACACACACAAATCCCTGCATCACTGAGCTGAGAAAGGAAGAAATACAATAAGTAAAAAGCATAATAAGTATATATTTGGTATGGAATGTCAGAGGGTGGCAATGATATAGAAAAATATAAACCAAGGAGCGGGAGTTGGAAGCATCCCTTTGAAGGAATAGACTGTAGTTTTAAACAGGGTAGACAGGAAAAACCTCATTGAGAAAGTGACATTTGTGCAAAAACTTTAGAAAGGAGGGAATTAATCATATGGAAATTTAAGAAAAGTGTGTTTCTGGCAGAAGAAACGCATGGTAAAGGCCAGTGCATCTAGAGTGGCCCAAAGGAGGAAGAAAGAACATGAAGATGAGTCTGAAAGGTGAGGAAGTGCGGGCTGTGCTCTTACAGTCATGGTGAGGATTTTGCCTTCAATTCTGAATGAAACTGAAAGTCTCAGGAGCAAAGATTTTGAGCAAAGAAGAGACATAAATGGCAATGTGTATTCAGAGGACCACTCCAGCTGATGCATAGAGAACAGACTGCATGGATCAGGGAGAAGCTAGGGGACTTGGAAGCTAACTGCAGCTGTCCTGGTGAGAGAGCCTCATGAGGCATGTCAGAAATATGGTGGCAAACTAGGGAAGAAATAAAAAGGTGTTTCCTAATTGAGTTGGCTGTGAGAGCTACAAAAGAGAAACAGATAATCCTAAGTGCTTGGTCAGAGCTACTAGAAAGATGAAGTTGACATTTTTGCAACAGAGAGGACTGGAAGAAACACTTTTTAAAATGCATATAGAGAAACAGTCTGCAGGGTTATAAATTTGCCCATTAACTATAAGACTTGAGATAATTGATCCCTTCCTTATCATCTAGGATTATAGCATTCTTGAAATAATTCCATAATATAATTCTATTTGTTTGAACTTTTGTAGTCAATTGTTTAAAAGACAGACAAGATATTATTATTATTATTCCCTTTGTGACAGAAGATATGACTGTGGCTCAGAAAAGCTGTGAAATTAACCCAAAGTCTCAATGTGGTTAGATTAGATTATACATTAGCAGAGAGCATTTTGTGTCTGCTTGACTTATGTTAGATGATACAATGCTTTCTAAAAGAAAAGATATTCTCTTCAATAAATGGTATTGGAACAACTGGTTATCCACATACAGAAGAATGAGCTCAGATTCTTATCTCACAAAATATATAAAATCAACTCAAATGGATTAAAATCTTAATATAAAACATAAAACTGCTAGAAGAAAACAGGAATAAAGCTCTGTGCCATTTTCCTGAGAAATGGTTTTTTGGTGTAAACCCCAAATCTTAAGCAACAAAATCAATAGTAGACAATAGTTCCATTAAACTCAAGAGCATATACAATGGCCAGGTAAACATGAATATGTTCTTGAGGTGCCTGGTTCAGGGCCATAGGACCTTTGTGGGTAGCCCAGTTACAGTGCTGAGTTCTCTGAGTGCTCAAGAAGTGGTAGCTATTTTTATTGTGTAATTCAAAAAGCATCTCTTTAATGGGGTTATTATAGAATGCTGAATTATCTACCTGGAAATTGTTCAACATATTTTTTTCAGCAGAAATTTAAAATTTTTCTCTTTAATAGCCAAAATTACTTGGCATTTTTGTAATCCTTTATATTTGCAAATTACTCCACAGTCATGTCCATTATGTATGCTTTACTATATCCCTGATTGACATAGAATAAAATCAAGTTAAGTAAGTCAGAGGGGGTCCAGTGTTTTGTTCAGTTAGTAAATTGGCAGCTGGGAACAAACAGGAGTTATATATTGTAGATTCAACAGTTCATAGCAGTATTTCCTTGAAGTATATTCTGTGGACCATTAATTCCAAGAAAAGCTCTATAAGGTAAGAGTTATATAGTCAGGTATACATGGGAACTTAATGTTGTATATCTCATTCTTAGGAGTTTTATAATGTGCATTAGTGTTTTTGAAAAGTCTGGTATTGAAGAGACTTGCTTAACTATTTATCCTAGCATTTCTGGGCCTTATTTGATCACAAAAATTATTTTTCTTTCTTTTGTACCAGAGCATGCAATTATGGGTATGCTGCAGTTACTAATCAAGTCAATTCTCATATCTATTTATCCCTTCTTTTCTAGAAGAATTCTTGTTTTAGCTGGGCACACTGCAGTTTAGCCAAAATATTTTCTCTCTCATCTCCACTTACTGCTAGCACTGGCCCAGTAACTAAGTTCTCACCTATGAGATAAAAGTGGAAATGATAAGTGTAGACCTAGAAACACTCTTATAGGTAAGGTGCCCTTCTTTCTTTGACTCATTCCTGTTCCTTTCAGCTGGACAGAATTCAGCTTCCCAGTTGAACCAGAACGAGGCTCAGAAAATCAACAAAACTGCAAGAGAGAGGCTCCTGGCTCCATGACCAATGCAGCCACAGTCCCACAGTGCCCATCTCCAGTCTTCTTTATATGAGAAAGAAATAAATTTCAATCCTGTATACATCGGTATCATTTTATTGTTTTTTCTTTTCTTTTACTTAAGGATGAGCCAAATTCTGATTAATAAAGTATAACACCTTCCATTATCGTATGGAACAACTGTTCTTTGAAGGGCACATTGAGAAATGCTGGCCCAAATTCAGCTACTGAAACGTGGTGTTTCTTTCCCTGAAACAAGTGCATTTTTGCCTGAGTCTAAACAAATGGAATCTTCCATATGTCTGTAATTTATTTTTCATTCCAAATATTCTCAAACAAAAGGCATCAGGAAACTGAAAAGATTATGGGTTTATGTGGAAAAAAAGTTAACATTCAAGTCCCAACTTTGCCTCTTGTCCTTGGATAAGTATTCTGAATTCTCTGTGCCTCTGTTTCCTAGGAGGCAAAGTACAAACATAGTTATTATAATAGTTGAATGACATATAGATCCAAATGATTTTTAGGATTATGAAATGTACTTACTGTTTTTATCATTCTACTGCTGGGGCTCAAAACTTGATACTCTACTCTATGAACATTTCACCTGATAGAAAATCACTCTCTAACTTTCTACTACCTTTGTTCCCTGAGGCCATAAAAGGAATTCTCCCACCTTTCTCCCCTAAAGACTCTCATGTGACAATTGTCCTTGCCTATATCAAGGAAAAGAATAAAGAAGCAGAGAAGAATCTGAACAAAAAGGCCTTGCTAGTTCCCCCCAGTTAATTACCACTATATTCTACTCTTTTTGTCCAATCCTGCTCCAACAGAGCTATTTATTCTTTATTAAACAAGCATAAAATACAGTTTTCCTATAGTCTTTGGGTCTTTAGAAGGCTCTAATGTCACATGAAATTTTAGTTAAATAAATTTGTTCTACTTCTCTCTTATTAATCTTACTTTTTGTTATATGGGTATCAACCATGAATCTTGTGTTGGATGAGGAAAAGGCATTTTTCCCTTTATACTACCATATCATAAAGAGCTCTGGTCCCAAATCTACCAACATATGGGTGTGTTGTTGAGTTCTGCTCCATCATTTTTAGATGTGTTACTTCTGTGTGAACAGGAAGAGCCAATAATCTCCTTGGTCTTATTCCAGTATAAATCGTATAAAAAATGGCATTCTTAGAATCTTAACTCTAGGATAGAATCTTTGGGGGCTCATTAAGTCTGCATCTTTATATTAAGGTGAGATGATGCCTAACTTATGTTGGAATTCTAAATTTATTAGTTTATGAAGATCTTGAGAAAAAATTCTGAAACCTCACCTTTAGGAGCGTATCTGAGAGTTTATCAATCCTTGCAATCAGAAAAAAAGAAAGCTCCTTAGAATAACATTTAAATTTTTTACCCTTTTTTTTTTTTGTCAGCTTTTTCGCTGCTATGACTAAAAGACCCACCAGAACAACTGTAAAAGGGAAATAGTTTATTTGAGGGCTCATGTTTTCAGAAGTCTCAGTCTGTAAAAGTCCGGCACGTTGTTGCCTCGGGGCTTTAGGTGAAACTGAACATCACAGCAGAAGAATGTAGTGGAGGGAAGTCACTCAAATGATGATCAAGAAACAGAGAAAGACATTTTACTCTCCAGATACAAAACATACACCCCCTAGTCACATCCCCACTTCCTCCAGCCACACCCCACCTGCCTCCAGTTATCACTTAGTTAATCCTATTAGGGATTAATTTACTGATTAGGTTAAAGCTATAACCCAATTATTTCTCCTCCAAACTTTCATTGTCTCACTTTTGGGGTCACCAAATAACACCCTCATTCAAGTCTCATGTTCCCTTGTGCATACTTTGATAGTCACCAACTTGAAAGTTTTTACAACTTGAACAGCATTCATCCTTTATGTGTGTCAAGATAGCTCCTAAGACAATCTTCTCATGAATATTGAGTCTAAAACTTAGACTTGCTACAGCAACTGTTGTTTCTATTTTTCTTTTTAAATGTGATATCAACTCACTGATGAGGACTTTCATGAACATAATAGAGGTATTTCACTTCTAAAGTTATGAATGTTTTGAAATCTACTTATGAGGAGAGATTGGGTAACAAATTTGCAAATCAAAACATACTTTAAAGCTAAAATTATCATTTCCAAACTAAGTAGCTAAAAAAATAAGACTATTAGTTAAAATGGGTACATACATTATTCAAATGATATAGCTAACATTTTAAGCTTAAAATAAATGAAAATCAAATGTCTAATTGATATTCATTTATTCTTGTCACCACATAACCAGAACAGTACAAACTAATTTTGTATGGCATCATTCACAGAAAGAATCTCCCAACATCCTTTAAAAAATTAAAATAATGCATAATATTAATTTTGTTTGTTTTCAGTTTCTAGGACATATCTGACATATACTGCCAGGTACATTCAGTCTCAATTTGCTATTTTTATTGTGAATCCTTGTAAAGGGTGTTAGCATTGCGCTCAGCAAAATCCATCAAATGATTTATTTTCTAAAACCTATATGAAATTAACCTTGTAAAATGGAATTGCTTAAAAACACTAATTAGATTCTGTGTTTGTTTATCAATACTGATTCATTCTACAGAAATGGTAGTCTCCATTTGTCTCTATTGACAAACTTACTTTTCTGAGGTCTGGTGTATAAGGAAAGTAGTTGAAGTTAGAAGTAAAAAGAGGGCCAGAAAGGAAAATGTCTCTTTGATAGTTATCAAAAGTCCATTTTCATATGAGTATTTATTGTGGATAGTAAAAATGTATTTTCCCACTGTTAGAGAAAGAAATTACCAAAAAAGAAAAAAATAAAAAGCCATAAAGCTAGAATAAAACTTGTAGTGGTAGATTGTTATTCTAAGGAGCTTTCTATTTTCTGATCAACTATACATTTGTTGTGCCAAAATAAATAAAAATAAATAATAATAAAGGCAAACTTCATACCCTCCCTTCACATAAATTAACTCAAAATGAATCATAAATCTAAATATAAAATACCTAAAATTCCTAGAATATAACATAGGAGAACACTTACATGACCTTAATATAATAGTGATTTTTTAGATAAAACACCAAACACATGATCATCTTTGATACAAACATGAAAGGGTAGATATAAAAGATATAAAAGTAGATACATAAACTAACATAATTTAGTTTACATACATTTATTTCCTAGCTCTGTCCACCCAGAGAAATAATTCCTCAGTAGTAGTAGAATACTAACTCCCAAACCTTACTTTCAAAGTACCATGCTAAAAATACCAGGGTTCTAGAATTTCAAGGCTACAGGAGAAAAAGTATATTTTACGGTGCCAGAAAGAAAGAAAATGATAAGAGTACATTGAAGAAAATTTTAAGAAATTCAAAAGCCAAATCTGGGTCAAGAAGAACAAAGTTGCAGAATTGACACTGCTTGACTTTAAGACTTCTATAAAGCTGCATTAATTAAAGCACTATGTATTGGCCAAAAAATAGACAAATAGATCAATGGAATGGAAAAGAAAACTTAGAAATAGACCCACATAAATATAAACCATCATAACCAACTTGAATCTAATGTATGAAATATGATATGTCAAGAGCTTTATAATGTTTTGAACAACCAATAATATATATATATATATATATATATATATATATATATATATATATATATATATATATATAAACCAATACTTGCCAAGATAATGCCATAGAGAAAAGGTTGTCTTTTTCAACAAATTATGTGGGCTGGGGATGTAGCTCAGTGGTAAAACATTAGCCTAGGACAACTGGACATCTGTTTTGCTAAAATAAATAATAATAAAGACAAACCTCATACCCTCCCTTCACATAGATTAACTCAAAATGAATCATAAATCCATATATAAAATACCTAAAATTCCTAGAACATAACATAGGAGAACACCTACATGACCTTAATATAACAGTGAATTTTAGATACAACGCCAAATACATGATCCATGGAAGACTGAGTTGATAAGATGGACTAAAATTAAAACCTTATGTTTTGCAAAGGACAATGTCAAGAGAATGATAAGACAAATAATAGACTGGGAGAAAATATTTGCAAGACACATCTGATAAAAGACTGTTATCTGAAATATCAAAGGACTCTTAAAATTTCACATTAGAAAAATGAATAGCTTTATTAAAAATGGGCAAATGATCTGAAGAGAACATATATAGATTTTAAGGAGACATATGAAAAATACTTAACATCATATGTTATTAGAGAATTGAAAATTTAAAGAATGATGAGATACAATCAAATACCTATTAGAAATACCAAAATCCAAAACATTAACAACATCAAATGTTGGCAAGGATGTGTTGTAGCAGACATTCTAATTCACTAGTAATTTGAAAGCAAAATTGTTCAGTCTTTCTGGAAGACAGTTTAGCAATTTTTTGCAAAAGTAAATACTTACTTAACATATGATCTTGCTATTGTACTCATTGATATTTACCCAAATGAATTGAAAAGTATATTCACAATAAAATGAACATGAACGCTTATAGTAGCTTTATTCACAATTGCTAAAACTTGGAAGCAACCTGTCCTTCAATAAGCGAATAGATAAATTATCTGTGGTACCTCAAGTGGAATATTATTCAATGCTAAGAAATGAGTTATCAAACCATGAAAAAATATGGAGGAGTAGAGGAGACAAATGCATGTAATTAAGTGAAAAAGCCAATCTGAAAAAAAACTACATACTGTTTTGTTCCAACTATGCTCCATTACTTGAAAAGAGAAACTACGAAAACTGTAAAATGATCAGTGGTAGCCAGGATTGTGATACCAGAATACATTTGTCAAAATCCATAGATGTACAATGCCAAGAATAAGCCCGAATACAAATTATTGTCTTTAAGAGATATTGTTAGGTCAATATAGACTCTCAATTGTACCAAATGTATCATCACGGTGCTAGATGTAAATAGGTAAGTAGTGACAGTGTGGAGATGGGGTACACATGGGAACTCTCCTCAAGTTCCACTCAGTTTTGCTGTGAACCCAAAACTTCACTTAATATAAACTTTAGGGATTTAGGAATCAACAATTGAAATTGAGAATATAACATTTTCTGGAAATACTTGTTATGCAAAACTTAGTAAGTACTATTATGGTTTAGATGTGGTGTTCCCCAAAAGTTCACATGTGATTGGGGGTTATAAGAGTCTTAACCCAGTCAGTGAATTAATCCCCTGATGGGATTAACTGCGTGGTAATTGAAGCGGTAGGGTGTGGTTGGAGGAGTGGGAATTGGGGTGTGGCTTTGGGGTATATATTTGTATCTGTCCAGTGGAGACTCTCTGCTTCCTGATCATGTGAGTTGCTTGTCTCCGCCACACTCTCCTGCCATGATGATAATGCTCAGCCTCACCTTGGAGCCTGAGGAATGGAGCCAGCCTTCTGCAGACTTAGACCTCTGAAACTTTTCTTCCTTAAAATCGCTCTGTTTGGATCCTTTAGTCACAACAGCAAAAAAAGAAAAAAGCTGACTAAAACAGGTACCAACCACAAAAGAAAAGATTGACATGTTCAATTATATTAAAATTAGAAGTTTCTGTCAACAAAATACATTCTTTAAAAATCAGTCGAAGGGAAAAGGTATTTGTCATATCACACATGTCCAGAACACCTGTGAAGAAAAATGCAAACAATCCAGAAAAAGAGTAAAGGAAATGAATAGGCAATTTAGGGAAGTAAACTCAAATAACCAAAAGAAATAAAATAGATGCATAACCTTGCTAGTAATCTGTAAAATACTATTGAAATTCAGTAAAATCATTTCAGATTTATCAACAATAAAATTTTTATAAGTCTGAGGTTACTAATGCTTGGTATGGACGTGAAAAAAAATATAAAAATTGGTCTGGGGCTGTAGCTCAATGGGTACAGTGCTTGCCAGGCATGTGTGAGACACTCGGTTCCATCCTCAGCACCACATAGAAATAAGTTAATAAAATAAAGTATTGTGTCCATCTACAACTAAAAGAACTTTTAAAAAAAATTATAGTGATGGGAAAATCAATTGGCACAACCGTTTTAGATAGCAATTTACCAATATCTTACCAAGATGAAAATACTGAGTCATAGAGAAACTTTTTCCATTCCAACAAAATATATATATACACATAAAATGTCTGTTACAACATTGTAACCAAAATGTGGGTCAACAGAAAATTATTAAGTAGATTTTCATGTATTTGTTCAATAAAGCACTATACAATCATTAAAATGAGTAAACACTACATGTATCACTGTGAACCAATTCAAAACCAGAGTACAGTGAAAAGTGAGTAAACGAGTGGCTTATGTAGTGCAATAGTATTTGTGTTGTTATGGCTTAAGATATGAAGTGTCTGCCAGAAACTTGTGAGACAATATAAGAATGTTCAGAAAGCAAAATAATTGGGTTATGAGAACCTTAACCTAATCAGTGGATTAATACACTGATATGGATTAACTGGGCAGTAACTGGAGGCAGGAAGGTGTGGCTAGAGGAATTAGGTCATTAGGGGTTTGCCTTTGGGAATTATATTTTGTCCCTGGTGAGCAGAGGTCTATCTGCTTCCTGGTCTCCATGCTTCCTCAACTTGGACCCAAAGCAGTAGAGTCAGCCATCTGTGCACTGAAACCTCTGAAACCATGAGCCCAAATAAACTATTCCTTCTCTACATTGTTCTTGTCAAGTCTTTTGGTCACAGCAGTAAAAAAGTTGACTAAAACATATGTAAAGCTAGAAAATATCAGAATAGTATTATGTATTGTTTATAGATAAATACAATTTTAGTTAGAATGAAAAAACTTACAAAGTGTTATGGTGCAAACTGATAAATACAATCAATAAGAATGTAAGTTACACAACCGATGTGATTCTGCAATCTGTATTTGGGGTAAAAATGGGAGTTCATAACCCACTTGAATCAAATGTACGAAAGATGATATGTCAAGAGCTTTGTAATGTTTTGAACAACCAATAAAAAAAGAATGTAAGTTATAAGTTTTAGATTAGTAAAAATATAGGTTATAGATATAATATTTTGATAAGTGAGATGATTATAAAGCAAGAACTATCACAAACAGGCCTAAGACTCCATTTTACTGCCTTCTATTAAAAAAAAAAACTGTTACAAGAGCTGTTTCTGAGAAACTAAAATGAAAGCTGTTTTCTTATAATATATTGTTTTCTATACTTTGTACCTCACAAAATGTACTCAACCCAGGATATGGTGGTCTTGGTAACCCAAGACTTTAAAGTAGATTCTCACCCCCACTAACTACCTGCTCAAACTCAGGATACGGTTGTCTAACACTTGCTCAAACCCAAGGTGCAATTGTGAGTTGCTGTCTTAACTTCTATGATTGGCTTGCTTGCATGACACTAAGGAAAGCCCCTGAGTTGTTGTTTTTGTCTTTTTAAGTTCCCAGAATACAGGCCAGGAAATTGCTGTTCTCCCCACAGAGCTTCAGCCTATAAGGGTGGGTGACAGTCCCTGGCCAGGTAAATAAAGCTCTCATTGATTTGAATTCGGACTTAAGAGTGTTTTCTGAAGCAGGTCCCATAACAAAAGAAATTATCTAACCTGGGCTTATTTTAGGAAAGAGAGGGAGAGTAATTGGCCAGGGAAAGATATCTTGGGTAGCTTCAATTCCTTGTAAAGTTTTTATTATTTATTTATTTATTTAAGTTAAAGCAAGCAGAACAAGGAGATTCTATTTTATGTAACATTCCCTTAAATCTTCTGTATATGAAATATTTATTAATTGTGGAGAAGTGTGACAAATTTGAACAAATGATGAGTCTGCTCTCTGCTCATTACTACTTATTCCTGGCATGGAAAGAACAATCTTCCTGAATTTCACTGAAGGAACAGGAAAAGTTTTATAATAACCTAATGATTTAAACCAAAGGGAATGGAAATAGGAACTAAAATGAGAACATAAATTTGTAAGGAAAATACATAGGCACGAATCCCCCAAACCATGAAAATGAAAGAACGCCTCAAGGCATCATCTTTCACTGTTCAGTAAGAGATGAAACCTGACAGAAATTGAGTATGCTGAACACAATATTTTATTTAGTTCTCTAACTCTGACTAGTTATTAGACAAATTTTCAGTCAGGAAGCAAAAAGTCAAATTATGTAGAGATGCCATCTGAAAGTGTGTCATTACAGCAAATGAAAAGCTGGCCTTTCCCCTGAATTGAGAAATTAAAAATCAGACCTAGGTGAGAATCTAAATTAACACACAATCGCTTTGTATCTTACATTTGACTTTACAATTTCCCTACAATAGTCATAATGACGAATGCAACAGTTTTGTTACCAGGCCATCCATGGATCGAATTGCCATCATGGAAAAGAAGAGTCAGTTATACTCCAAGAAGAAATGTATTCAAGAAAAACTATCATAGCCCTTGATTAGATCCCCTATTTCTTCTATTCATATGCTGTCATTCATTTCCCATAGATTGGTTTTTAGATAGTCCAAGGCTGCTTTCCAAGCATTCTTGTGCTAGAATGAAAAGATGGAAAAGAAGTGATGTCCTCAAGCACTTGTGCCTCAACCTGCACAGATCCTCACTCCCTACAAAGTGAGACCTACGAAAGGAGGACATGGTTGTCTGCATTCCTGAGATTTTCCATACTTTCATCCAAATTACATTTGTCTTTATATTTCATCAAGTACTAAAGAGTTAGTATCATCTTATCAGCTTCTAGCACTAGCACTAAAGAAAAAAAATCCCAAAATATTAGTCTTTACAAAAATTTTATTGGTTCATTATAATTATATGTAATAATAGGATTCATTGTGACATATTTGTTCATGAACATAACATTGGTTAATTGCATTCCCCAGAACCTCTCTTTCTTCCCCTCCTCCCTCCCACTGGTGTCCTATCTCTACCTTATCCATCTATTTTCATAAGACACCTCACCCCCCCATTCCCACCCACTCCTCCTCCAGTGTCCACATATGAGAGAAAACACAACCACCCTTGACTTTCTGAATTTGGTTTATTTTACTTGTTATAATTCTCTCAAGTTCTTTCGGCCCCACTTATCAGGGTCTTTCATTGAATTGCAATGACTCTCAGGTAGGATCTAATGAAATCCCAGTCACTTAAACAAAAATGTGAAGTTGCATGGAAAATCTAGATATATTTTTTCATTATAGAAATACTATATATCAGGGAAACCTTCTTGATAAGTAACTGAATCTATGTTTAATCCCTCTATTTAATGTTCTTTGAGCTTTTCCTATATAACAGATAAATGGAAATGCAATGAAAAAGTGGTTAACATGTCAGGGAGCAAGTTACTAACACTTATGAAATCATAGACATTCAATTTTCCCAACAAGGCAGTTCTTCAGATTTCTATTACAATCTCAAAGCATAAGAGAATTCAGGAGAAACCTAAAACTCATGAGAAACCTCTATATTTGAAACAATGAAGAAACTATAGGGTGCTGTTTCATATTATTGGTTATTATACAACTTTTGTGGAGTATAGATTGTAATAATGATGTTTTAAGTACGTGAGTCCTTTTCCACTCATTTTAGCCCCTCACAAGAACCCTGAATAGTGGGCTAAATAGTTACCATTACTCTTCTATCTCATGCAGCCTTCTGCCTCAGTTATATTCCTTAATGGCAAAAACCTTTTCTGGCAATCATTTTCTTATGCTAAGCAAAGTGCCTAGTAAATACTAGAGGCTCAATAAATATGGGAGAAATAAGCAAATTCTTCACATTTCACAGATGTGGAAACTGAGGTTTGGAGATAGAGAGGGGCTTTTCTAAGGAGAAAAAGCAAATCCTAAGCCTCATAACTTTGGCAGTCCACTTGACCTTGTCCATGTCAAGATAGTGAGTGTGGAAACTCCAGAGTCTCAAAAAGTGGCTGAGAGTCAATGACACCTAATTAATGGGAAATAATGTGACAAAATATCCATTTACAGATAGTGATAACATCCTGTTCAAGTCAACTAGTGAGGAAATTTCTGACTGTTGCCTTACTTCTCAAAGATGCCAAGCAGGGCAATTTTCTGTTCCTACATAATTTAAATCCCTCAAGATCCACTTAAACGTAATGTAATCTAAGAACAAAAACAAATGTTGCTTCCCACCATGTGTACCAGGAAGCATTTGCTCATGTCTCAGCCAGATTATATAACAGATACTGTTCAGGTGGTTCAGTGTCGATTAAGAGAGAGCAATATTAATTGGATTACGGATATCTAAAACATGTGTGATTTCCTGGTTTCATTTAGCCTAATCTCCAGAAGACTCTTACCATACAGCACCTCTCAGTCTAGTCTGATGTAGGAAGATGGGGCATACATTTTGGTTTATTGTGACACAGCAGCTTCCAAAAGGACCTGTCAGTGCAGTTTTATACACTGGGTAGGCATGTGTGTTCTGCATATTAGGAAAGACTTTTTCCCTGCCAGTGCAATGGAATTTTTATTCTGAATTCATTTAAAGACTCAAATGAGGTTATAATGGTAAATATCACAAGAGAAAATGTCAACAATGACCTTCATAGTTCTCAAAATATTTTGGCTTTGTCCACCAAACCATTTAGGGAGGAAACTTAACTCTTCTGTGCTCTCATTCTGCTTCTTGCTTTAAGGTTGTTGAGTTAGTGTAGGAGAGTCCGATTATTTTTATTAATGAATTTTATTTTATTATTTATTTATTTGTTTTTACTTATAAATGAAATGTATGGGGCAAGTGGAATTAATTTTTTTTGGGGGGGGGGTACTAGGTATTGGACTCAGGGGCACTCAACCACTGAGTCACATCTCCAGCCCCATTTTGCATTTATTTAGAGACAGGGTATCACTGAGTTGCTTAGCACCTCACTTTTGCTAAGGCTGGCTTTGAACTCACCATCCTCCTGCCTCAGCCTCCCGAGCCACTGGGATTACAGATGTGTACCACCACACCCAGCTGGAATGAACTTCTTACTTAAATTTGTTAAATTGTTTGACTCTTTAAATCCATGCTACCTTAATGATTTCATATATTAACAAAATATGTTTTCTAAACTCATGGACATCTTTCCAAATAATCAAACACAAGAAATGCCTACTCATTTTTTTAAATTCAAAGAATAATAAAGTGTGTAAAATAGTAGGCAACCTCATCACCAAGTGATATCAACCGAGAAACAATACTTTCACAATATTCTATTAATAGGCATGTCTTAAAGATTTTTTAACCAATCCTTTAAATGACATTTAGCTTTTTTCCAAATATTATAAATATTATAGAGATAGTGCTCTATACACAGTTATACACTTCAATTAATTTCATAGGATAAGGAGGTTGAAGAGATGCTGTTTTTAAAGCCCTACCTACATATCTCCAGGCTCTCATGCAAAAGGTTGAACCAAATACTCCTGTCCACTGTAAAGATATCATCAATTTATAGGAGTTCTCCTATTTCACCATAAAAACAAAAGAAAAAGGATTTTTCAAATTTTCCATAATGAAAACAAGCAAGAAAAGCAAAAATACAATACCAGTAGCATTTTTGTTTCAATTCATTTTCTCAGGTGGAAAGAGAGACCTGACTACAAGTTGCTGAATATCTATAATAAGCCAGTGATATGCAAAGTGCTTGACATAGGCATTTCAATCAGTCTTCAACAATAACCTTGGGAAATAGGTATGTATTATCACTCCCATGTTACCCAAGAAGGCAATTGAGATACAGGAAGGTTGAGTGCTTTGACCAATTTTACCTAGACAATCAGCCTTGTCTCTGGGATGTGAAGGCACTTTTGTCTGACATTGTTCACTTCTCATCCAAGGTTGATGTTCTTCAACAGCTGTTTCCAATGTGAAGGGCACACAACCTTGCAGTTGTTTACAATGTGAATGGCACACAACTTTGCCGAGTTCCATATAATTCAAGATATCCTAGTGTCAGATCTGGAAAAAATATCCAGTTCAACATTTACATCTTTTATAGAAAAACACATAAAACAATTAGGGAGGAAATTGAAATATTATTTTCTAACACTTTTACACAATTTTCAACTTAAGAGTTACTCATATTCTGTAAAACTCAAAGTTTCAGACAGAACTTTTCAAATGGGTCTAGGGAAAAGATATTTTTTGATATCCCTTTCAGCTTAAATTTTTTAAAAAAAGGTTAACTTAACTGATGAACATATATCTTGAGAAATAAATGGCAGAGAAAAATAAAAAGGCAAAATGAGAGCTAAGAAGCAGTGTTATACATCAGGGAATGTGCACTTAAGAACAATAGTGACAATTTCTAATGCATAACTCACATCCCACACGCCCATATGAAAAGCAAAATCTTGAGTAAAAGGCTTTGCTGTCAATTATAATGTCTGCTCTAACACTTTGTATTAATGAAACTGGAGCAGAAGGAGGGGAATGCACATGTTTTTTTGTTAGCAATACACAAGTGACTTCATTGGTTTCAACTTTTTAGTTGAAAATAGCTGTGAGCACTATCACTATACACAGTTATAGAGTTATCCTTTTGTTGACTTTGCTTCCAGATTTTTTCAAGTTGGAATTTAATCATTAAGTCATCCTTTCTAAACGAGAATTGTACCCTTAATCATACTCATTGCAGTATCCGCTAATGTGTATAACTTAAGTTAAATTTTCTCTCAAAATGATTACTCTTTAATATGACATTTTATAATGAAGTAGGCAGAGCAACACAAAGATTTTGCAAGACTTTTTTGGCCCCTTTCCTCCACAGGAAAGTAGCAGTGACAAATCCCAATTTATAAATCAGAGAATTATGAAATCCTATATTTCTCTTTATTTTAATACTACATTATTTACATTCCCTCCAACATAGTAACTTGCCTTTATGGTATGTGTGGTGCTTAATATTTATAGGAACATCAGAGATTGTCAATCTTGCTTTTCATTTCATAACTTCAATTTGGAAGAGGACAAATTTAAAGTTAGAAAACTAAGAAAATCTAAATAATTTATTCTTCACTTGGGAGAAAGAACCCTCCCACCCTTTTCCCCCCTGTTTGCAAATAGGTGTCCATAGGAAAAATTCAGGACCATGAGTGCTGCTGGCATTGTCATCTAATCTGATAGATATTTGAAAAACAAATCATTATTCTTATTTATCTATGCTGTAGGAAATTGGATTTAACCAGGTTTTTTGAAAAAGGAGTCTCCCAGAATCCTGACACTGATGCACACAGGGTGGTTATCTTCCATCTGATACCAGACTAAAAATGTTCACCTCACCCCTAGTACCCACCCAGGTGATCCCACCTTCCTCAAAGAAAACCTATGAATGTCCCAAAGGCATTCATCCTATGTTATGTATTGCAGGACTAACCTCAATAGACATATTTCATATATATATATATATATATATATACATATATATATATATATATATATATATATATATAAAAAGTTGTTTCAATACCCTAAATCTTCCAAAATAAACAAATATTTGAATGATATGACATTATTTTTATTGAGGAGTCAGAACTTTTAGATTTTGCAATATCATATCCATTCTGGTAACTAAAATGAATGATTTCTGTACACACACAACACACTGGCATGCACTGTGCACACTTATTAAAAGAAAAAGAAAAGTATGATTATATGACATTGGGTGAATCACAATTTTTTAAAAAGCCACAGGTAGACTCTATTTAACACAATTTGTATTGGCCAGAAAGCATTCTTCATCTCCCTTAGGCATATTAGGAGCATAGCTTTATCCAGCTCCCATGTTCCCAGCCCTACAGAGGCAATATTTCCAAAAGTGAGATTCTGTCATTAGAGGAACCTGTAAAAGGAAGGATACACATGCTCTCTTTGGCAGAAGATGCTCATTAGAACTCCCACAGCAGAAGTCTCTCACCAATTCAATTTAGCAACTTTTATTTACTCAAGACTTAGAAAAACCATAAAGAAAGAATAGATGGCCTTCAGGCTATTCCAAAATTACCGCAGAAGTAATACCACTCTTCATTTCTGCTGGGTAGGGAATCCACTTACTTTTCCACAAAGGGACTGTACCTTCCACTTCACTTTTTTTGACAGCAGCATGGGTCTTCTGCTAAGATTCAGGCCTGGGGGGCATTGCCAATTAGAGCAGAGAGAAGCTTCTTAACATTCTTTCCATATCTTGATCCAAATGCCCTAATACCCTGGGTGGGAAAACACAATTTGAAGCAGGTTCACATACAATCTCTCAATACACCCATTCAGCATTACTAAATGCAGAACTGAAACAATGAAAACCATGGAAAGGGTACATGTAAACTCATCTGGTTATCTTCCAGACCATGAAAACTGTACCTGTGAGCCAGACCTGACATTAACCTTCAAAATGCATGCAAAGAATTAGATTTTATACATATAAGCATATGTCTTATATATATAAATGAATATTTATAATATATACTTACATATATAATTGAATATATACACATAATCTAATATATAATATAATATATAACATATAATACATAATCTAACATAGGCTTATATAATCTAACATAATATTTACATATATAATCTAAAATTCGGTACTCACAACAATCCTATGAAGTAGCTAGTAGTGTTATCATCCCTATTTATACATTAGGAAACTGAAAGTTTGAGTAACTTTCCCAAGGTCACATAGTATGTATTATGGCTGGTTTATACCAAGACATTCTGGCTTCAGAGTTTATGAACGAACTCCCACATTGTACAACTTCTCTCACTTTTCAGACAATAATGAAATTTTATGTTTCCTTTAAAACATCCTTCAGAAATATTAACTTGATTAATTATCAGCCACCACTTCCAAATTTCCCAAGTTTATTTTAAAAGCATGCACATTTAAATTTTTATATTCTTAGGGTTTTACAAATAACATAAACTTTTTTGAAATTCCCAGATACATGCAAATAAAGTTTTGAACCAATATCTGATACACTAGCAAGCTGTGCCAAGCATTTTTTATCACTAAGAAAGGCAAGTTTTAATGGCCCAATAATTCATTTGTTTATTTTTATTCAATTATTTATTTATAACAGCTAGAGCATGCACCCTCTTGGATTAATCTTACAGATGAAAAATCTCACAGAGAATAAAGAAATGAACAGATGGCAAAATTCCAGGAAAAGCCAGGAAACTTAGTAGTTTTCTGCATAGCAATTTAAAGTAAAATTCACATGAAAACCGAAGCATATGACTATTTGAAGCAGGCAATCTGTTGTCTGGGTTAGAGTTTACAGGAAAAAGCACAAGTACAACCAATAAGCATATCATCTCTGACTCTAGGGATGTTCCCACACCCTCTAATTGGTGTCATTCTGTACTAATCAATACCTTACAAGCACCTAATAGGCACTCCTGTGAATCCTGGGGAAATAGCTCACACCACAGAAAGCATGGTAGCCCTGAATATTCATACCCAAGTGCAAATGTTAATTCATGCAGTGCTTGCGTTAAACTGGTCTAATTATCTACTGAAGGAATCTATTAAAGGCGTGCTGTCAATCCTACAGATTGGGTTCAGCAAAGTGAAACTGAATTGCATGCCTTTTCAGCTAATTACAAAAATTCTGCCTGACATGCTCTAAGAATGGTCAAAAAAAGTACACACAGGCAGCATCAACTCCCAAAGCACATTGCTACTTCTCTCCTTGTCAATCAGGAAAATACAGGACACAATGAAGGGAAGAGAAGCGTAGCCTAGGGGACCATGTGTCCTGTCATTACATCTCTTATATTCTCATAAGGAATGTGGCATGATGTAACAACCAGGTTTTTTAAAAATATCAACCTGCCTTTAATTGGTTTTCACTGTATAGATTAAAATAATAAATAACTCTTTTGTTTTGTTTTGTTTTGTTTTTGTACCAGGGATTGAACCTAGAGGCACTTAACCACTAAGCCACATCCCCAGTCCTTTTTTGATGTTCTGAGACAGGGTCTCCTTAAATTGCTGAGGGCCTTTTTAAATTGCTGAGGTTGGCTTTGAACTTGTGATCCTCCTGTCTCAGCCCCACAAGCCCCTGGGATTACAGGCATCCACCACCATGCCTGGCAATAAACAATAACTTTTAACACTTAGAGATATTCCTCAATGACTGTTTAATATTCCTATATATTTAGAAGAAAATTCTGTTTACAGAATTCTTTTTTTCTTTTTGTTTCTAATATTAAAATACAAATCAAGAGAAAAATAGTATTGTTCCCTTACCAACTCCCTTACTTTTTCTAGTTTCACTGGGTCTCAGTTTTCAATTAGTTCATCAAACATTCAGATAATGCTGAGCAGACCTCTTAGGAAGAAAGAGGAGTAGTTTACAATTTACCATCTAACATTTCAAAATAGTTTGTGAGGTAGGGCCAATGTGCTGCCAAAATCAGATCATCTTTTTTCTGCCTGGAAAATATTATCCTATCTCCCTACCCATCCAGATTTTCACACACTCCTGACATACCCATACTTTAGACTTCACAATATCCACTTCTATTTTTAAAACTGATAAACTCTAGTAGAAAATAGTTACCATGAGTCATCGAATGGGTTGATTCAATATCAGCACATCATTTTAGAAGGCACATAGTATTTTTTCAGATTTTACAAAGATTATTCTCAGTAATGGATAAGATATTGATGATTAAGTTATTTTGAAAATTTACTATAGAAGGATTAACATCTGAGACTCTGAGACTCCTTTCTCTCACATTACATTTCCAAAATACCAGCAAATCCCTTTCCTTCAAAATCTATCCAGATTCTTTCACCTGTCACATGCTACTTACTATAGCCTTGTTAAAGTAACCACCATCTTTTTCCTATAGCTCTTCAACACCATCAAAATTGGAACCTCTGCTTCCACTTTGCTCCTCTTTAATCTTATATTCCTTCAGACTGAAGCCTAAACATATAGATAACATAATTAATCAAAAATTAACATCCATGTCAGAGTGAAATAAGCCAGTTTAATAAAATACTGTTTAATAAATACTGTTTGATTCCATTTATATGAGGACTTTAAATTTGTTAAACTCATGAAAACAGAAATTATGATGAATGGTAGTTGTCAGGAGATGGGTGGGGAAAATAGAGAGTTATTCAGTTCACACAGTTTTCATTTTGCAATTTAAAAAAGTACTCCAAAATCTGTTGCTCAAAGGCATGACTATAGTTGACACTACTGAATGATACACCTAAAAATGACTATGTTAAAAAAATTTTTTTCGGATGTGAGGGCGATCTGGCTGCGACATCTGTCACCCCATTGATCGCCAGGGTTGATTCGGCTGATCTGGCTAGGCGGGTGTCCCCTTCCTCCCTCACCGCTCCATGAGCGTCCCTCCCGAAGCTGCGCGCTCAGTCGAAGAGGACGACCTTCCCCGATAGAGGAGGACCGTTCTTCGGTCAAGAGTATACGAGTAGCTGCGCTCCCCTGCTAGAACCTCCAAACAAGCTCTCAAAAAATTTTTTTTTTCAATAAAAGCATTTCAAATATTATCCAACTCTCTGCTCAAAATCCCCAATGACTTCATACATTACTGAATAAAATGCTGAACCTTTTTCATGGCCCATAAGAGACAACATGAACTTGCATATTCAACCCCAATGCTGCAAATGCCAGAGCATGATTTTTACTATCCCAAAGAAAGAACTTAAAGGATTCTTGGAGGACTCAATGGAGAGGTTTTGGACATTTTATTACTTACTCATGCCCCAGTGGCAGCCAGCTAAAATACAATGGAGGACCTATAAGCAGAAGATATAGGCTAGGTTGCATGCCCACTCTGCAGGTGGATTTCTTTGAATATTTATGAAGGCATTACTTTACTTTACAACCAAAGTAACTCTGTTTAGATCCCCTCCCAAGGATTGGGGATAAGGGAGATGGTTAGTTTCTCTTGCCCTTTCTCTCCTTGCTACATTCTTTTAGAGACCTTATCTCTCTGCAAGCTTTCCTAGACCCTGATTAATGTTTAAACCAACATTCCTCCATTCTCCTCTACAGGGACTATATCAACCCCTCCCTCATCTTCCAGCTCATCTCCTGGGGCTCTGCCCTATCTCATCCTTTCCAGTTAAACTAGCCATTACTCCCTCCTCTTCTTTCAACTCTTTCCTCCAGGCAGCCACTCCATTGGCACTTCATTTTATATAAGGCTGTGATCAAATATCATCTGTTAGGGACAATGTGACCAAACAATCTTAAATCACTCCAGCTATTGGGTACTTTTCTCCTAATTTACTTTTCTTTTAGCATTTATCAACACACCAAGAGATCAAAATTTTAGTTTTGTTCATTTCTCCATCCCCTGTGCTTGGGACAGTAGTGAAACACTGTATATGCTCCATAAATATTCACTTAAAAAATGAATAACTGAATGAATGGCATGAACAAATGTGATTATCAATCAATAACATGCCTATAACTTTTAAACTATTTGTTTATCCTTACCCCAGTTTCTGACCTGGTTTCCTAAGGATGCTCAACTTTACTCAGTATTTTTTACCAAAACGGAAACAATACTTTAAGGGACTAGCATATATGTTGTTATATGAAATATAAAAAAGTTTTTTTGTTTAGTTTTGACACCATGTGTTTTCATTCTTCTGAGATCACAATATACCCAAAAGATATCATGGGATATGAGCAGGGTTGTTAAGCAAGTCTATACTGTGGCACAATTATTTGATGTGTCATTTCTGCCAATGATGATACCTTGTGAGGTACTCATCAAGTGTAAAACTGATTAAATACATGTGTGTGCACACACACATACAGGTACCCATTAAAATCTGTGTTGTCTAAAGCTGAATTTATTAACTTCAACCTGCAATCCTGACTGCTGATATGAATCAGTGCCAAAAGCCTATAAGGATGGATACTAAAAGTAGGAGGGTACATAAAAAAAAGTAACATAGTTAAGAAAACTGGAGCAAAAGAGAGGGACAAAAGAAAACTAAACCTGTAGCAGGGAGGTAAATCAAAGCCTCTTTAAACTGTAATGAAAAATGCATCAGTGCAGTATCAGAAGCTAAATAAGGTCATTCATAAAAGAATATCTGTAGCATATTTCCAACCTACCATGGGAGTAAAATTCATGAATAATATTAAAGGTATTTACATGATCCACTGTTCTCTTGAATAGTGTTTGCCTAATGTAATAAGATCTGGATTGCTCGAGCAAAATACAAATTTGAGGTTGTAAGACTTAAACCTGACTGCCCAAGTTATTTAAAAAAAAAAAAAGAAGGAGAAGAAGAATTTTTATGAATACAATGTTTTACATCAACATTATCATTTTATTTTCTTTATGTTCTGGATTATTCTGATTGAATTCATACTCTGTAACAATTATACCATCCGTGATGGAGATTCTGCCCTCCTTTATCAGTACACCATGGTGTCGGTTTCATTTAAAACATCCTCTTGAAATTCAAATTCAATTCAAACAATTTCAATATTCCTTTGTAAAGAAAATAGCATATGAGGAAATATGGTATCTCCTAAAGAAAATGAAACATTCTTTAATAAACTAAAATCTAACTAAAAATTATTCCCCTGTCCAATTTTACTAAAATTACTTTCTTAAAACATATATCTACCTCATTTCTGTCCAACTCTTAAAAGTTGACAGAAATACATTTGTAAAGCCAAAAGCAAATAATTCTGGCTGAGAAGCTTTTCTCTTATTTTACTTTTTTCCCCATATCTTTCTTCTGCTTCATACATTTATATGAAATATCCTTGAGGGAAAATAAGTAAGAAAACCTTAATATCAGAATTTGCGCACAGTAAACTGTCACAAATTTCATGCATGAGGGTAGCTTGTCTTTACAATTTATACACACACACACACACACACACACACACACACATTTTAAATTACCTTTATCTCATTTCTAGCTAGTTTAGGATCCCAGAAGCAGTTTAGATGCTTTCATGAAGAATCTTACTTAACTCTTTATTGTCATCATTATCTGGGCTCCTCAAAGGAAACTATATGATGAATGACAAATTTCTTACCATTGCCTCCCTCTTCCTTTAATGAGTATGGAATTTATATGGTTTTCACTTCACTGTGGTATAGGACAGGACATCTGATCTCTTCAATTCCCTCCACGGCTGGATTTGTTTTGCTTTTGTTGGTTCAGGGCCAATATTTTAACTTTCTGAAGAAAGCAATGCTTGTTTTTTCTCTAGAAACACCAGACTGTGGTTGAGCACTTTTTCTCCTTCAAATAGGAAAGTATATTACTGCCACAGTCGTGCTGGGCACAAATCACAAGCCACTGAAGCAGGAACAAACTTCATTTCTGAACTCCACCAGCACACTCCACACACACTCCTGGGAACTCCCCTGAACGCCACGCGGCTCCTCCAGGAACCAGCAACCGGAAATATCCCTCCTCCAGCACTTCCCCAACCAATGGGAACTCTCCGGGAATCCCCGCGAGAGCTCAAGTGGAACTCAACCGGAACTCCGCCAGAACTCAAAAGTCATCATCTTAATGGCTCGCTAGCGTCACCTCTCAACCACTACTTCTGGAAAAAATGCCATGCGTCATCCCGACTGGCTGTGGCCCTCAACACATTACCTACCCAAATAATATTGGGAGAACATGTTCAGTTAGTGTTTTCTTGTTCTTTTAAGCAAAGCAGACATAAAAGGACATTCAAATACCACACTCTATGTAAGTACACATCACTGATTCAGCAAATATTTTGAGTGTCTACTTGGTGTGATGTGTTATGTTATGTGCTAGGGAAGTTAAGGAGATAAATGAGATATGATCCTTGTTCTCAAGGAGTTTATAAAAAAATAAGGGTTTACATTTTAGTCATTTATAATTCCAATAAGGTATGAAATTATACAGCCATTAGATAATTGTGTAAAATAATTGGTGAGCAAAACCCTTGTGTAAATGTTTTATCAGATATTAAGTCTGCAAGAAGGAATTTATGGTAGATTGTCAAAATGTCCCCAATTCCTTATTCTCTATTTATGTCCTTTGCAATGTGACTGGTTCCTCCATTTCCAAAGAGAGAATCCATTCCCTTCCTCCTCAAATTTGGATCATTCTTATAATTTGCTTTGGCCAACAGGAAACACCAAAGGAGTCTTTATTCTAGTTCTCAGCTTAAGTCTCAGGAACCTTTGATCACTTTTGCTCTGTCCCTTAGAACCCTCCACCAGAGTATGAACAAGCCCTGGATAAATGGTTATATGGTGACATATATCCAATCTGATCACACTCATAATGCCAAATAGCAGTCAGTACACAATGGGATATAAAGCAGCTTGTCCTAAACCAGTCATCCTCAAGCAATCCACCAGTTATCCAGAAATCTGTGAGTAACCCCAGTTGAGACCAGCTGAGTCTGGTCTGGATCAGCAGAGCCATCCAGCTGACTGATGAGTTTTAATATAACCATTGAATTTTTGAGTTTGGGATAATTTACTATACATGGTATTGCTGTGACAATAGATGAATAGTGTAGCATAGTAGATTTATTATTTGCAAATACATGGAGAGCCATGGCTTTGTCTACCAGTGGTACACAATTACATCTATATAACCTGAGCTCTGAGCTGTGTGTGTGTGTGTATGTGTTTCAATGTTAAAAATAGAACAAATGAAATTCAATGAATAGAAATATAATAAAAGAAATGTCATTTGTGACAACAATGATAAACCTGAAGGACATATTACTAAGCAAAATAAGCCCAAAACAGAAAAACAAATACTGTAAGATCTCAAATATAGAATTTGAGAAAGTTGAACTCATGGAAATGGGGTTGACAGGACCTGGGAGCGCAAGAAATGAGATTTGATGAAAGGGTACAAACTTTCAGTTACAAGATGAACAAGTTCAGGGTATCTAATATACTGCATGCAGGAGGATGTAAGTTCTATAAAAACATGGATTGTTTTTTCTATTTTATTCACTGTTATGGCCCAACCATCAAGAAGAGTGCTAAGCACAGAATATGAGCTCAAATAAATAAATAAATACTTACTGAAAAAACAGATGCATTTTAGCAAATACTTATTTGGTTATTTCTAAATGTAGAGTTAAAGCCTCAGAAAAGGTATTTAAATGCATCCTAAGAAAATGAGTAGAGCCCCTGGGTGGGAGGAATGTGAAGGATGCAGTTATAGTGCAGATATGTTATGAGGAGATCTTCAACTGGGCTGGTGACAGCAAAAGCAGAAGTAGGACAGTTGGACTTATCCCTATTAAATGGGCTGAGTTTGCCCCCAAAATATATGGATGGATCCATTCTCTAGAATTTCTTCATCCTTCCACTTCAAAACATTGATAACAATGAAATAGAGTTTCTACCATCAAGTTTAACTATGGAAACATAGATATTTGGTTAAATGCAGTCATTTCTTATTACAATCCAAAGTGACAGTGCTATGATGAGGTAAATATCAAAGGGAGAAAATGGGTTTTTTTGGAAAGAGCTTATGTGGAACTGAAATCAAAAGAAGTATGCAGATAAACACAAAAACCCTACATGGAAGGAGTATAGCAAGTCCTAGGATCTGAAAATTATTCAGCATGGCTACAGAAAAGCTTCAGAGGGCTATTGAAGCAAGAAAAGGAGAAATAAGTAGGAATTTGTCTGGAAATGATATTGGATATCTTGATTGATTGGTTATGAAGAACCATTGATGGCATTTAAACAAGGCGGTGACACAATGAGGTTTAGAATTTAGGAAGATCCTCCTAAATGTACTGTAGTAGTTGAATGGAGAGAGACAAGAATAAGTAATGCAAAAGGAACATTTCGCAAGCTGCTAGAGTGGTCACAGTGAGAAGTGGTTGCCTGAACTAACAAAGTGGCAATGGAGATGTATGTAAAAATAAATAAATAAATAAACTTGATACAGTAGAAAGAAAATATGTGAGGAATATTCTGACTGTGGCAACTGGTGGGTGGAGGTACCAAGCATGTTAGAACACCCAGAGGAGACAGTGGGCTAGAGGAAGGTCATATGTTTATTCATTAACACCTGGGTTTGATATTATTTTAATCCTAAAGCTAAGGTGTGTAAAGAGAAGCCATTGATTTATCTAGCATTTCATCTAATCCAACACATCCTGACCAACAGTAAATGCTCAGTAATGCTTTTGTGAATGAATAAACAACAATAACAACAAAAAAGCTTAGAAAAGAGATCTGAACTTGAATTTTAGAAAGAATTGCCATCATGCACTCAGAGAATTTATGCTATGGGAGTGAATTAGATAAGTTCTGCTCACAGTGTGAGCTATAGACAATGCTGGTCCCCAAACTATCACCCATCCTCAACAAGATAAGCCAGGATAGTAGAAAAATTTTAAAGCTTTTATAGCATTTTACAGCAAAATTTTGTGTATGTTTCACCTAGTATAAATTTTGTGTATGTTTCACCTAGTATAAAAAACCAAGCTCACATTTTGCATGACTTCATGACTTTTTTTTTAATCTCATTTTTTTCTAATAATCTTTGAGAGGTTTTTTTGGGGTTTTTTTGTTTGTTTGTTTTTTTGTTTATTTTTTACTCTAACAAAAGATTGGGTCTGTGAAATTTTGATATGTAAAAAAACAACAACAAAAAATCTCAACCAATGACCACAAGAGGCCAACCACTGAATCGAACCATTCGAGGAAAATATTCATGGCAGCTCCTTTTTAGCCATTTTCACTTCCTTCTCTCTATTCTTATTTGTTTTTCCAAACCCAATTTTATTCCCCCTTAAGATCCTAACAATAAACTAAATCCCTATTTGTGTATTTTGTGTGTTTATTTTGTTTAGCTCCAAAATCATATCTATAGCATAGGGAAAAGGCACTTTCCCCCTTGTCTGAGTCATAAAGAAAGAGCAACATGGTAGACAAAATCCCAAAACAGTCTCGTGGTGATAAGATCTTTATATCCCTTGAGTATGGGCAGGATCTATGAGTTGCCTCTAGCCAACAGAATAGAGTAAGGGAGAATGTATGTCACTCTTTGGATTAATATAGATAAAATATAAATCGAAGATTAAATGATAGTAGATAGATAGACAGAAAGATGGGTTAATCTCCAAGAAGATTCACTCTCCCATCATTCTTGAAGAAGTAAATCATGATTCATTTTAAAGCTAAACAACAAACAAACAAATTAAGTTGTTAAGTTTATGGCAATTTGTTACACAGCACAGAAAACTAATATAATCAAACAAGCGATAGTTGATTAGATTCAGATAAAGAGGAACTGGAGAAAATAGGGCACTTATGTTACCATTTCTATTATGTAAGACATGGAGAAAAGAGAGAAATTGTGAGGGAAATCAAAATTGGTTTAAATAGAGTGAATTCAGGGCACTAAAAGCAATAGGATATCTGAATAACTTACAATTAAAACTTAAAAGAAGCACGAGTTTGTAGTCAAATTTTTGAGTCAACTCGTTATGAAATGAAATATTGGACAGTAGAAGAACATAGAGAAGTTGGAAAGAAAATCCAGGAAGGAGTCTTGAAAAAGTCTTGAGAAGGAGGGGATAAATTTCACAAGGAAGGGAACTAACAACCAAGGCAAGTGCTTAAGAAATGTCAAAAGAATAAGAACTATGAATGTCATTATATTTTATTAGAAAATGGAAAATAGTCACTGAAACCTTTTGTGAGAGTGATTTCAATGCAGTATGAACCACAGAAATCAGTGTGGTAAGGAACTGAGAAAGAAATGGATGGTACAAACTAGTGATATTGAATACAGATAAGTGTAACAACTTTTGAAAAATAAAGAAGAGATGTATAATGGTAGCTGAGTAATACAGAAAGCAACATGAAATAATGTATATTTCTAACATTGTGGAAGTGAACATCCAATAGAGAGAAAAGAGACTAGTGATGCTGGGAAAGAGAGGTGATTAAGGCATGGCACTTTGGGCTCATGTTAAGGCACTGATCTTAGGAAAGATGCTTTCTACTTTTGTTTTGGTTTAAAAAGAACATGTTAGAAGGAGAGTAGGTAAAAAGCCATAGTTACTAACTTCTTGAAAAAAAAAGGGAAGTTGTCCATGTCAAGATGAGAGGAAAAGGCTGAGACAAGAAATTGGAAGTGAGGGAAAGTTTGCAATAGCTCATGTGCAGACTGTTAGAGGATCAACAAGAGATTAATGAAAGGATTAAGAAGCAATTAAAGTCAGGCAGCGTGAATTGGTTGTAGTCCAAGTCTGCAGAGTTTAGCTCAAAATATGTTACTGATGCTGGGTAACAGCTAGAAGAAAAGCTGGACTGATGGCGGATTGGTAGCACAGAGAAAGCACAGCACGCATCACTAAGGATGAGACTTGCACAGGCAACTCCATAGCCAAAGGACAACCAGGAGATGGAGATCTGAACAACAGATGGCAAATGTACTTTCAGCCAGCTATAATACTGATAATTTTTTTTAAAAACAACTAGTAGAAAACAGAAAAACACCTTAAAGACATTTAATAATAGCCTTTGTTAGCACTGTCCTTAATAATACAGCTAGTAGCCTTAGACAAGTCCTTTTTATTCTGCAGTTCCTTACATATTGTACTTAAAAATATGTTAAGGAATTGTCATTTTCTTAAAATGCTTTAAGTGGAAGTAACATGTCTACTAAAATTTTGTATGTGGAGCTTACCATCCTGATTCTATAATTTGCTAGTCACATTAAGAAAGTTACTTCCTCTCTCTGTGGCATAAGTTCTGCATTCTAAATGGGATACATAACCTCTAATTCCTTGTGTTCATGTGATAATTAAAAGAGATAATTTATAGGATCATGCTTGGTACCATGGCATCTATACTAGATAATGTTGTGTAATTTTTCAAAGTAACAATTTAATTCCATATACTATTACATGGTTTCCTAGGATGAACCAATAAAATATATATTTTTAAACAATTGAAAAAGCAAAAAAAATGAGAAAAGCGATCAAGAATCAATCATCCATTCATTAAAAACTTTCAATAGTTTGCAACTAAATGTAAAATACTATAATTAGAGAATTGTCACAGCCATCCACAGGCTGTATGTGTGAGCTATGCGCATTTGAGCTTATGAGGGGACTTGTCTGGCATTGCACCCTGATTGGGCTGTGGGAAGCAAATGTGCCTTTCCTCTTGCTCTACCTGTGATCCCACATAGCACCCGAGATGGGTGTGACTTGCCAAAAGACATCACCACGCAAGACTCCATCCTTTGAAATCCTACCCCTTTCCTTATTTGGGTGGAATATTCTATCGAATATCTTCTCCCCAATAAATAGGGGGCTTGGGGGTGTGCTCACTCTATTGCTCTTTCCAGCGCTGCCCAGCATGGAGTTGACCTCACCATTGGGGTCATTGAGTGTCCTGCCCTCATTCTTAGAAACTCATGTTCGTGTTCTGCGTGGTTTCTTCGATGTTTTCTTAACAGCCAGTCCTTTGAACCCAGCTCATCTTGCCAGTCTGGCCAGTTAGCAACAGAGAATTTTGATGCTATAAATTCAATCCTTGTATTTTTACAGATGAGAAAAGTGAGATCCAGAGATTCTAGCTGGTTTTTCTAAGGGCACAGAGATAATTAGGTGCAGAGCTAGGACTAGAAATGAGGTCTTGCATCTGCAGTACTTTTCCACTCACTGAGATAAGAAAATTAGAAACATGGATTTGTCAGCAGCTGATGCTCCGGAGATCCACACTTTTGCAGGACACTCACTACTCTGAGTACACTATCATTATTTGTTTTACGTTTACACCTATTAAGAGACCAATCAAAAGTAAACACATAGATCAGCAAAATGACAGCCCTTATAAACTGAATGAAAAAAACACCTATACCTATGCCTGCAGCATAAATCATAAAAAATGTATTTCCTCCACTAGCATATTTTGCAAAAAAATATACTTTTCAAAGAGGAAATGTCAGTTTTCAAGTATCCTTGATATCAAGGAGAGCATGATAGCTGCAAGTCATCACTGAGTAAGCTCTAAAACTCAGTCCCTAAGGCCCTTGTTCCTTATCAACAGCCTAAATGATGTAAATTAGTCCTTTGAAAATGATAGAAAAAAATATTTTCACAGATTATTAAAGGTCTAGCCCATCCACACCATACTTATTCTGCAATGTGGCAAGGCTCTGACTGGCATTTTGAGGTGAACAAGAAAAAGAAACAAAAGCATCCTCAAAATGATAATCCCTGAAGGCCCGTGGTTGAGTTCAATTTGCAGATGGTAATTTAGAAAAGAAATAACTGCTGCATAGTCTCTTGTAATGATTTAGAAATTAGATCCCCAAATGTTGTTTTTACTATTTAAAAAAAAGAAATTTGTAAAAAGAATTCATCTATCTGCTTCTTTCAAAACAACATGAAGGGCTGGGATGTAGCTCAGTGGCAAAGCGTCTGCCTTGCATTCGCAAAGCCCTGGGTTCGACCCCCAGTTCCAAAAAAGACAAAAAAAAGAACCCCACCAAAAAAAAAATAAGATTAAAAAAAATGAAGTTGAGGATTAATTGAAACACATAGAAAGTATTATGCAGGTTACTAGACTAGGTGTATTCTTTCTGTTCAAAGTATATTTATGAAATGTATGTACTGTGGGTTTGATACAAGCAAAAAAGAAACATGTTTAGTATTAGAGATTAGTATTAGTATTAGTTTAGTATTAGAGTATTTTCACTTGATTTAATTAACACATATATCTCCTTACTATGTGCCAGTTATTTTAGGTCCTTGAGAATACAAAAACTAAAGAAGTCCCAAGCCCTGTCACATAGAATTCTTCAGACTTCTGAAAGAAGCAAATGCATAAAAAAATTTTAAAATGCTAACTTAGAAATATAATAGGATTTTGTTTAGAGCATAGAAGTAAAAGATGGTGGGTGGCGCTTAGTGACATTTCTGGTTCTTGAAGATGACTCATGTTCGGGTAAGAATGACTGAAGAGTTAGCAAGGTGGTGAGAGAGAGGAAAGTTACCACAGCAAGAACAAAGACCTCAGACATTAACCAACCATATGGTGTGTTCTGAGAACTACAAGCTGTTAGACATTGTTAGAAGTAGTTCAAAGCAGAAAGTAGGAAATGGTAAAGATTGAGAAATACTTGAAGGCAGTTATTGAAAAGACCTATGTATTATGTTGAATAGCTAAAGAGCTTGGGCTTAATTCTTTATGCCACAAGTTGCTAATCAAAGTCAAAATGTAGTAAAGTTTATTCCAGGAAGCATGGGGCAGGGGTGAATTTAAAAGGGATTAAACTAAAAGGAAGGAACCAACCAGAACAACTAGAAATGTCTAAATGCTCTATAGTGAGAATTTGATTGGAGATGGTGACTGTGTGCATGAAAAGACTTAATAAATGAGAGAAAGTACAAAGAGGTTAGCTTGGAGGAAAAGTGATGCTAGAGGAGGGGAGGTAAGAGTCCAGGATGATGTCATGGCATACATGTGCTCATGTTATTACCTATGTTTAGGAAGGAAATAAAAAATGGGGAAGGGAAAAGAAAATGAGATCAGTTTGGAATAAGTTGAATGTCAGATGCCTGTGAAACATCTAAGCTTATTGGTCTGACAAAGATTGTATGAAACAGATGTTCTGAGTTGTTCCTGATTGCCATCTTCTTCCTCTTCCAGTAGCATGTGACATCTCTTCTTGCCTGCCCCAGAGAATGCAGGAAGAAGCATATCCTCCTTACATTTGGAAGATATTCCCAAACTGGAAGCATCTTCCCTCTTGAACAGAAAGCTGGGCTTTAGATAGGGACGAAGAGAGGCCAACAGGATGATGTTACAGATAAAAACATGGTGCTTCACAGGACCGCTGCCACTCCCCACCAGGTACTTCTCTTTTTCTTGACTATGTGGAACATCCTCAGGTATTAAGTCACTTGAGTGCTAACCTTACTTCCATACCCTCAAATCCAGCATGTTGGTGGCCTGTTCCAGTTTTCTGTCTTCTTATCTCATAGCAGAACCACTTGCAATGGAATTGAGTTACTCAAGACCATATTTATATCCAATCGGAATTTCCCAGAAACCCATCTTTCCTCCCCCTTGCTTCAAGCCAGACATATCCCTCTCCCACTTCCTCTAGTCCAGATCAGTCATTTTGTTTGGTCTTGCATTTCAGTCAACACGAAGGATTCTAGATATAGGTTCTATTTGGTAACAGATTGCATTTTTCTCCTCCTGTCTTTTTCTTTACAGCCCACTTTCTGATCATTTTATTTGTGGCAATGTGATAGAGTCGAGCTCAGTTTGAGCCTCAATACTGTTGCTGAGATGCACAAGTCACATAAGCTTGGACCTTAATTTCTTTTTTTTTAAATACAGATTTATGTACTTATTCACTTAGTTTTGTAATGCTGGAGATTGAACCCAGAGCCTCACACATTCTAGGCAAGTGCTCTAGTGCTCTACCCTTGAGCTATATCCCTAGCCCAGGCTTTAGTTTCTCTATATATCTGTGAAATAGAAGTTAAAAAAAAAAAAAATACTTTTCAGAATTTTTGTGAAAAGAAAATGAGAAAGCAGGTTTAAGTGTCTGGCAGGTGGTAGAGAACCAATAAATATTATTTCCTTCTTGCCTACTCTTAGTTGTACCCAGGTAGTGTCTTCCTCATGGTTCATGTCACTGTTGTTCTGCTTTTGTGTTTTCTAGAGACAATTTCCTGCTAACTCTCTAACTTTCCTTAGTAATCCACTGTGAGTTCATACTCAAAGTGCAGATATAGGGTAGAACCATGGAGGGAAACTCAGGTTATAAAACATGGACAGTTATGATATCACTGTTTTCTTTTCACACAAAATCTGTGAGCAGGGCAGGTCTTTTATTGATGCATTTCTATAATTAATGCTGGGGATATAGCTCAGTTGGTAGAGTACTTGCCTTGTATGCAGAGGCCCTGGATTCAATCCCCAGCACCAAAAAAAAAAAAAAACAAAAACAAAAAGAAATAGTTTAATAGTCATCAAGTAGGTGATTGGTAAGCTTTTCTACATCATCCTAATACATATTTCAGTTGATTAAATACAAGTGAAACTCTCCTGTCTCAGTTTTCTGTGTTGTTCTTCTACCATAAAACAGGTCCTCTACTTGTTAATACCTGTGTTTCTCACCTGCTGTGTCCTAAGATGCCTTCTCCAAAAAAAGTTTAAGGCTTCTTTCTGCTTTCATTAATATCAAGCCTGTGGCCATGCCACTATCCCAAGAAATTAAATTAGGTAGATTCATAAAATCTCAGGTCTTGTAAGTTGTTTATTGTTTCTTTAACCATGCTTGAAATGAAAGAAGATATTTGTGATGCTGTTTAATTAAAGTGTTAAGCAAGTGGCAGGCTCCCCCATGGGCAAAACTCTCTTTGTGCAAATTCAGAGAATTGGGTTGCATCATCAGTTAAGACGCTTTCAGTTTCAATTAACAGAAATTTCACAAAAAGTGGCTGAAATTTTTATCTTGTATACATAAAAAAGTCCAGAGGGAGGGCTCATATCTGGTTAATTCAGCAGGTCAGCGGTGTAATTAACGACCCTGGTACTAATATGCCATTGCCAGAATGCCAGAAATCTCTCTCATGATCGCAGCAGGATGAGGAATCATTTGCAAACAGAACTTCCCCCCTGTGTATTTCCTTTGCTTGACGAGAATACTTTTCCAGGAGCACCCTACCAGAATGGCTGCAGCTTCTCCTCCTAATGTTTGCATCACATGCCCATGGGAACCAAACGTTAGGGGTGCTGGTGGTGGGGTTGGGAGCACCATCATTGATTTAGACTTCTCTTATTTGAGAACAATTGAGACTCATTCCCCAGGACCAGGCAGAAGCTCATTTGTGAACACACTCTGTGGAGTCACCTAAACAAACCTTGTACAAGCAAGACAAAAAGTAGAGAAATGGTTTTTATGGTTGCAACTAACAGTTTTGCTACAGTCCTAACAAATATTAGTAAATACATCGCCTAACACAGTGCTGCGGACCAGGGCTGAGTTCACAGGACACAAAATTTAAGGAGACTGTCACTCTCAAGTGCTGACCCTGCACTTGCATGACCCTAAGAGTCAACACTTTCTTAAATTTTATACCTTAGAATCCTTGATGGCTTCACCCTAGATCTAACCCTCATTGAGGATATGTATTTACCTCAATAAATGCATTTTTAAAAAATTCTAAGATGTGTTAGGAATCCAATTTTGTTCATAATATCTCAACTGATTCTTGAAATTCAATCACTAGCTACAAACACCACTCATCTGTGTAAAGCTTTGCCTTCTTTCTGCAATAGATTCTTTTACTTTCAAAATACTTCTAACAGGAACCTTATTATATGATCATATTCTTTTCTCATGACAGAAGAGATACATTTTCGAATTAAACCACTAGTTATGTGCACACAATATCTGTGTTAGACTCAGGATGCTGGAGGCATCTTCTCTGGAATCTTCAAAAGAGATTATAAAACTGAGATGCTGGGCTAGGGTTAGGAAGAAATTTTGCATTTCAGCCAAGTGCATTCAGAACACACAATCTTTGGAGGTAATATCACCAGAAAGGCCTGAAGCAGGAGAGTAAAGGAAATGGCTTTGCTGCAGAATGACTTCCTCCTTGAGTATTCCCTTTTCTTAGTGACGACACTTTCCCAGAAGCATCCATGAATATCTGGCCCTCTGCTTCTCCATACCCTGTAAAGTCTGATCCTTGTACTAAATGTTCCTTCCCAGATTAACCAGACCTAAAATAACTTTCTCTCCTCCTACTTCTACTACTGCTTGGAGAGGTTTTACTGTGTAGTGGAACTTCACGAGTTGCATGTCAGGCAAATCATGCATATAATTCACACTTTAAATGAGTTAATTATTTAAGTGCTCAATCTTTTCGTCAGTCTATCAGCCAGCATTACAACGAGCAAATGAATAAACATGAGGGCACTTTATACTCCTCCCCTCATCATTCATTAAAAAGATTTCGGAGTCTCATTAGTCAGGCGCTTAAGCAGCCTCTATAGTAGGCTGATAAGATGCCAGACATTACTTTCCAAACTACATGAGTATCACCTAAATGGAGGGAGTGAAATTCCTATCAGCTCAGTAGAAATTAACTGTGACTCAGCCTCTCATTGCCTTTCTCTAGCTCTTCAGGAAAATCTAATTCCATCCCTGTGATTTATTTAAATTGCTGGAAAAAATGGTTAAGCGAATAAAGCACTTGGATGCATAAAATGATGTGTCACTTGCACACCATGGAGTGCTTTCTGTTCTTACATCAGGAAATGAGAAAGAGTAAGAAAAAAATGGGCAATCAAATTGGTGCAGCCAATTTGGAAAGCAGTATGGAGATTTCTTGGAAAGCTGGGAATGGAGCCACCATTTGACCCAGCTATTCCCCTTCTTGGTCTATTCCCTAAAGACCTAAAAAGAGCATGCTACAGGGACACTGCTACATCAATGTTCATAGCAGCACAATTCACAATAGCAAGACTGTGGAACCAACCTAGATGCCCTTCAATAGATGAATGGATAAAAAAAAATGTGGCATTTATACACAATGGAGTATTACTCTGCATTAAAAAATGACAAAATCATAGAATTTACAGGGAAATGGATGGCATTAGAGCAGATTATGCTAAGTGAAGCTAGCCAATCCCTAAAAAACAAATGCCGAATGTCTTCTTTGATATAAGAAGAGTAACTAAGAACAGAGTAGGATCGAAGAGCATAAGAAGAAGATTAACATTAAACAGGGATGAGAGGTGGGAGGGAAAGGGAGAGAGAAGGGAAATTGCATGGAAATGGAAGGAGACCCTCAGAGTTATACAAAAGTACATACAAGAGGAAGTGAGGGGAAAGGGAAAAATAATACAAGGGGGACAAATGAATGTCAGTAGAGGGGGCAGAGAGAGAAGAGGGGAGGGGAGGGGAGGGGAGGGGAGGGGAGGGGGGATAGTAGAGGATAGGAAAGGCAGCAGAACACAACAGACACTAGTATGGCAATATGTAAATCAATGGATGTGTAACTGATGTAATTCTGCAATCTGTATATGGGGTAAAAATGGGAGCTCATAACCCACTTGAATCAAAGTGTGAAATATGATATATCAAGAACTATGTAATGTTTTGAACAGCCAACAATAAAAAATTTTAAAAATAAATAAATAAATAAATATGCGAATTATCCTGATGCAATCCTTACACATCACGTATACATATATTAAAACAGTACATGGTCTGCCATAAGTTTGTACAATCATCATGTCAGTTAAAACTAAAAGTAAAAAAAAAAAAAGCAGAATATTACTTTGAAGTGGTAGGAACCGAGAAGGTTTCATGAGGAAGGGGCCCTGGAGTGGGATGTTGAAGGACAAGCGGCCTTGAAAGAAATTCAGTCTGGCACATGAAGAGAAAAACATTGCCTGCCTGTTGGCCCTGACTCTAGGGATTCTCCCTCTGAGAAATAAGGGAATCCATCTCTTGATCTAATCTCACAGATGAGCTTTGGTCTGGATTACCTAATTGTTTAATTGCATCTTTATTACTTCTTAGTGGAGATATAAAACCCAGGCCTGAGGGTGAGCTTCAAGACTCCCAGGGATAAATGAATTAGCATGTGACAGTGACGGCCGAAGAGACAATATTTGGGAGTCAGAGGAAGGGAAAAGAAACATGAGATGATTTCAGAAAAGGAGGTAGCAGAGGAAATAGAAACCTCAAGGGAAACTGAAAATCAAGAAAAAAGGCAGAGCAGGGACAGTTGATTTCAGCAAATAATATGTGGGCAGTTGAGAGGACTGCAGGCATGGCTTCCTCCAGTTCTACTTGTCAAACACCCCAGCTGCCTCCTTGGCAACCTGCTTTGCTTTGGCGCTTTGTAAGGCCCACTCTGTCCTCCTTGCAATGCTCTAGGGGAAGCATCATCCTATTTTATTGACCTCAGCAAAAAAAAAAATACTGTCATAGCCTCAATAGCCTGCGGTACACAGAGAATGCCTGAATTACTCTAACCCGATATTTGAGCAATCTTGCTGGTGTACTTCACTATCCCACAGGCACCTTGGGCTCCATGCATGTATCTGAAACCAAATTCCCCTTCCCTCTTATCCTGCTCTAGGACTGTCATGTTGGAGAGTGACAGTCGCTATCCAAAGCTGCATTCCTGAGTTCTCCTGGACTCTCCTTCCCATTCCCCAAGGCCAGGCTGAGACTCATTAAGGTCAAGGCCTTGTTCTATCCACTTCATCTTGCCCAGCTTCTGATGTGCTGCCTAGAACCCTGCACACCTTCTGGATGCTGAATGGGATCATACCCAGATTAACATTAAACAGAGACATGAGGTGGGAGGGAAAGGGAGAGAAAAGGGAAATTGCATGGTAATGGAAGGAGACCCTCATTGCTACACAAAATTACATATAAGAGGTTGTGAGGGGAATGGGAAAAAAACAAGGAGAGAAATGAATTACAGTAGATGGGGTAGAGAGAGAAGAGGGGAGGGGAGGGGAAGGGGGATAGTAGAGGATAGGAAAGGTAGTAGAATACAACAGTTACTAATATGGCATTATGTAAAAATGTGGATGTGTAACCGATGTGATTCTGCAATCTGTATTTGGGGTAAAAATGGGAGTTCATAACCCACTTGAATCTAATGTATGAAATACGATATGTCAGGAGTTTTGTAATGTTTTGAACAACCAATTAAAAAAAAAGAAAATTAAAAAAAAAAAAATGGGCAATCTTTAAAAGGATTTTAAATCAGAACACTGCACTCCCCAAGCCTCTGCTCACTCCTAAAAGCCTGTGGTATACTTTTTCTCTTTTATGGCATTAAGAAGGCAAAAATATTCTGGTATTTTAGATTCATTTTGGAAACACGTTGTCCCTTAGACAAACCACAGCAGCAATGCCTCTTGAGTATTTGTATCAGTGCAGTGGGAAATGACCTTAAGAAAAGTCCCTCGGGCAAAATCATAGAATTTACAGGGAAATGGATGGCATTAGAGCAGATTATTCTAAGTGAAGCTAGCCAATCCCTAAAAAACAAATGCCAAATGTCTTCTTTGATATAAGGAGAGTAACTAAGAACAGTGTAGGGACGAAGAACAGGAGAAGAAGATTAACATTTAACAGGGATGAGAGGTGGGAGGGAAAGGGAGAGAGAAGGAAAATTGCATGGTAATGGAAGGAGACCCTCAGGGTTATACAGTGGAGGAGGTAGAGAGAGAGGAGGGGAGGGGAGGGGAGAGGTGGGGAGGGGGGAGGGTGGAGGATGGGAAAGGCAGTGGAGCACAACAGACACTAGTATGGCAATTTGTAAATCAATGGATGTGTAACTGATGTGATTCTGCAATCTGTGTATGGGGTGAAGGTGGGAGTTCATAACCCACTTGAATCAAAGTGTGGAATATGATATGTCAAGAAATTTGTAATGTTTTGAACAACCCACAATAAAAAATTAAAAAAAAAAAAAAAGAAAAAAGAAAAGTCCCTCGGGACAAGAAGCTTTGGGTGACATTTTATGATAATTCACTTTTATTTCCTCTTGCAGATTTTTTGGTCACTTCTGTTTGTGTTCGTTTGGGGTTTATTAAAAAGAACATTGCAGCCAGGTGTGTGTGTGTGTGTGCACACTTTTAATCTCGACTACTTGGGAGTCTGAGGCAGAAGGACCACAGGTTCGGGGCCAACCTGGGGCAACCTAGTAAGACACTGCCTCAAAATTAAAATAAAAAGGGGTTGAGGTGTAGCTGGATGGTAGGATGCTCCTGGGTTTAATGCCAAGCAAAAAAAAAAAAAAAAATCATTGCATTTCAATAGAGGAGAAATCACTTGAAAAGGGTAATGAGGAAGGGGTTTGTGCTTCCACTTTTTAAAAATATGCCAAGGTCTGTGAATTAAATAAAACAAGTTCTTTTTGAATACTTGCAGTTTTTTTTTTTTTTTTTTTTTTTTTTTTTTGCCGTTTCTCTTAATGTTTCAAATCCCCTGAGTTCAGCCTATGTGCCCAGAGCCAGTGTGGCATCTGTTAGTGAAGGCAGAACAGATTAATTTGTAGACTCCTGATAGCTGCTTCAAGTTCCAAGGGTTGAGAGTGTATGGCTGGTAGGGGGAAATGTTTATTTTGGCAAAGAGGGGAAAGGACAACAGATTGGGGCCAATATGAACAGAAAGCATAATGGATCCTTGTGCTGCCGTTTAAATTAAAATCTGCCTGCCTCCTACGAAATGGTAGCTCTTGGCAATGAAGTGCTTGCAATGGAAAATAATGAGCTCCCTCATTAAAAAGTAATAGTTTTAAACTAAAATTTCAAAGCATAATTAATGAGCTTGTGAAAAGTCCCAGAAAAACAGTAGCCTAAATGTCAGTTATCAAAGTTATACAAATTTATATATGGCAAGGGATATTTCATACATTAGATTCAAGTGGGTTATGAACTCCCATTTTTACCCCAAATACAGATTGCAAAATCACATTTGGCAAGATTTGAAGTCTTACCAAAAACCTCAAACTATTTTTGCTTTATGATAGTACTGTGCTACTTTTTTTTAACCTATCATTGATCATGTTCCTTTTGAATTTATACACTAGTGCATTTTAACTAATACAAAAGTAAATAGCTAGAATCATGAAAAACCATCAAATCATTTTTTTGTGAAAGTCAATCATTGCTTGCCTCAGAGTGGAATGATTTAATTTCTTATGCAAACCTTTGGATACATGGGTATTCTATCCCTTGGTGGGATAGAATATTTGAAATCAGGATTGCTCTAGAAAACCCAAGATAGTTGGCTACTACAATAAAAAGTTAAATATAATTTTGTAAATACTTTTACTCTTGGTGTATCAAACCATGGTAGCAACTGTGTTTAGGCCTAATCTGCAAGCATTCTTTCTTACTTTTTTGTTGACAAATGCTGGCCAGTTCTCCATCCTCTGCCAAAAGTGGCCAAGGATTAATCAAGGGAGCACACCATATCATTCTGGAATCTGTGATTGGCTCACATGTGGATAAGAAACCAAACAAAGCCCAAGGGTCCTTTCTTTGGATTGCAACTGTAATGGAGGAGTCTGCCTCTCCTTTCTTTGGAGATGCTAGGCTGGTATCCTATAGGATGGGATGGTCATCAGCTACCTTCGTTGTCAGCAGAAGAAAGTTCAAAAGCAATAGGAAGGGTTGAGGCAAACATGGAAAGAGAGTGAGAGCTGATTGATGGAGAGAAAGAGATTTGAAAATACCATGTTTGCACTGGAGCTGGTCATGCTTGGTTCCATTTCCTTTCCTTTTCTACCAAGTGGTTTGGATCAATAAAGTCCAATGTTTTCTTTAGGCTGGTTTGCGTTAGTTTTCTATCCATTATCGCTTAAAAAGATCTGACAATCTGTCAATAGACAAGATAGTCTCTCATAAAGAGTACAAGATCTAGTTGTAATGAGAAAGTTATTGAAACTGTATTTAATCAATTCCACAACAATTGTCTACCACAGAATGTTATAATTTGTTCTTTCTTAGTTAAAATAAAGAGAATATTGAGCAGGGAAAAAGGAATGATTAATGATATCCATCTTCAGAATAGAAGCTTCATGAAATAATGAGAGACATAAAAACCACTTTGAAGCATCTATAGAATTTATATGAAGAATTTGGAATCTTGTTGGACTGTTAGAACTTGGAGCTTTTGTACCTTTCCAGTGTTTGCAATATCAAGGGCTGGATATCTGAAACTTTGAGAAACAAAACTTTAATGATTTTAAAGTTGTGCAATGTTAAAATTTGGTATGTATACACTTTGACAGCACACACACTTCCTCAGCAGCATAGACCATAACTGAGCCTAGTTAGCAAGACAAATTAGTCAAAAAAAGGAAGCTGCCAGATGGTGCACGTTGTTAATAACGCCCATCTGTGAATTACGGAGCTGATTTGTGCATGCATGTGTTGCTTCTTTTCTTGGACAGCAAAGTAACTAGTAACATCTTTGTAGTAGTGTCTGGGTGCCCTAGTGGCTTCACAAGTAAAATTCATGTCTTCTTAGCCTAGAATTTTGAGGTAAAGTTGTTTTGTTTAACCCAAAAAGAGTAATATATGACATCAGTTTTGGGGGGCTTATGGTAAATTTCTCCCTTCTTTCAAAAACCATAAAAATATAAGAATGCTGTTAGAGTGTTAATATTGTAATCTGGATTTATATGTGCAACATCACTCAAAGGAACCAATCTTTTACAGAAAGAAAGAGTTTGGGTCCAGCCAGGAAGCAGAAAGCAAGGAAAGGCACAGGGCTGTCAGCCTTGGCAGTCCAACTTTGCAGTCTTCAACACTTCAACAAATTTCAAGGACTCCTATGTGCACTGATAAAGTTACATGGAGGGTGCAGGTGGCATGTGGAGCTATAGACATCAGACTTTGATTCTCCATTAAGTATGTGTGTATTTCAAGGATGATATTCTGATGTCATTAGCTTGCTTGTTCTGATGCCTCTTATTCTACCTCAGAATCATTTGCCAAAAGAATTTTGATAGGATCATGGAAAATCAGAGATAAAAGGATCAACTGTCAAGTAGTTCAGTTTCCTAATTTTAGAAAAGTGTAAACTCAGGTCTGGATTGGTTGAGCAACTGCATGGAAGATGCAGTGTTTCTTAGTGCAGGAAAATGACCAGAGCTTGGCCTCCAGAAGAGATTTCTTTCTACCATATTATGCAGAATATACCACACATTCCCAGAAACATCAAGAAGGGAAAACAAAAAACAAGACTGAACTAAATCAAGGAAACCAAGTCCTGTTCTAGCTCACTTTTCAAGTTTTAACTATTTTTGCTCTTATTATAATAAGTACTATAAAAGGCACTATACTATTTTTTTTATTAGCTACACATGACATTACAATGATCTTGGCAATTCATACTATACTATTTTTAAAATTAATTTTTCTAGTTAAATTTAATACATTTTTATTATAGAAAATTTCCAAAATGTACAAATATATGTAAAACAATGAATATTATCTATAATTCTACTCAAAGAAAAATCAACATTGACGTTTGGAAAATTTCTTTCCAGATTTTTTTTTTCCTGAGACATAAATTTGTGTGTTTTATTTTCTCCCAAGTATCTGAACAGTGCTCAGGAAGGAGGAGGTAGAACTTGTGGAGATTAAGATCACAAACTCAGAAAGGTTTTATGATCTGCTCCTATTCGCATGTGACCTTGGATAAGCATCTCTCCCCCTCATAAGGTCATAAATTACATCTCTTCCACTCATAAGGTCAAAAAATTTTTAATACAGTTGTGACAATTAAATGACATTAACATTCAGAAATGTTTAGAATAGTTCCTGGGGTATTAAATGTTCCAGGACTATTACTGGATTACTGGAGTATTAAATACTCCAGTAAATGTTTATAAAGTAAACAATAGTTGTTTAATATGTTTTTATGGAATGAGCAAGTATATATGTATATTCATAGTTACAAACTGTATTACTGATGTGTATATATGTATATATGTGTATATATACATGTATATATACATGTGTATATTTACGTGTATATATACATATGTACATATAAACTTTATATATATACATACTTTTATATGTATATATACTTTATATGTATATATACTTTATCCTTTGCTTGTTTCATATTCCTTGATATTATATAGCATTTTGCCATGTTTACACATTAAGTCCCAAGTTTTCAATTCTGCAAATATTTTTAAAAATTGAAGCAGGTGCATTAAAATAGGCTTGCAATCATAATTTATAGCCTATATGAATTAATTAATATTATGCTATAATCATTATGTTGTAATTTTATTCTTATTATTTAATTTTATTATATATGATACAATTTTAATATATATTATATACTACGTTTAAGTTATTATAGATGTTCCACATCCAGGATGATGGGTTAACAAAAGAAAACCTATTTCAGCAACTGTTCACTTCCTACTAAGTCATTCCTATCAGTTTACATATTGCTATTTCATTTCAGATATTTGCATGGCTAACATCCTCTCTCAGACTTTGGTCATGCTACCTTCTCAATGAACCTGGTGACTCTGCAAACACTAGCCCCAATCCCTATTACTTTGCCCTAGTTTTCAATTTTCCTCCCTAGCACTTATCAACTTCCAACAAACTATATTATGTAATTATTTATTTATAATATTTATATTTACTTTTTCTCTTCCATGTTGTACTATAAATTCCTTGAGAATAGGCAAATTGCCCAAACTCCTGAAAGCAAACCTATTTCAGAAAAGGTGTTCAATAAATATTTGCTAAATTAGAACAGATTCCTTTTTTGAGTTTTTTTATTTTATTTGCTCTATTAGTTATAAATGAAAGCAGAATGGATTTCAACTCATTGTACACAAATGGAGCACAACTTCTCATTTCTCTGGTTGTACACAATGCAGAGTCACACCCATTCATGCAATAATACATGTACATGGGGTAATAATGTCCATCTCATGCCACCATTTTTCCCACCCCCACACTCCCTCCCCTCCCCTCACTCCCTCTGCACAATCCAAAATTCCTCCATTCTTCCCTATCCCCACCCCCACCCCCAATTATGGATCAGCATTTGGCCTTTCACCCTTGGGGATTGGCTTATTTTGCTTAGCATGATAGTTTCCAACTCCATCCATTTACCTGCACCTTTTTGAATATTATAAATAGTTTCTTGATGAAATTTCTGTAAGTTAGATTCTCTTAACAATATTTGTTTGCTTTTCATGATTTTCAAGGTGAAATTGTTAGGTCAAAATTTTTGAACATCTTTAAAATTTATATCGTTGATTAATTTTTTTAGTTCTTTTGTAGAGACAATAGATTTACCAACTGCATTTGGGAGGGGAGGAATTATAGTAACCAACTTTCCTTCACACTTCTGCTGCTCAGTGCCCACACTGAACCAATTTCATCTCTAAGGAATGAGGATTTGCTAATCTAACTGATCCAAGTCCCGGAGATTGGGCAAAACATACTTGAGAATGTGTATTAAAAGAGTATCCAAAAACATATGGGGAAAATATAAAAGAGGATCCACATATGTACATTTTCTCGTAAGTAGTTTTCTATAATTTCAAATAATTTTTATAATTTACACCTCTAATAATCAGAAGGGCACACCTCCTGAAGCAGCTTATTATATCTCTGATACTTCTTTTAATTCAGCCTTTGTCTTTGCATAGATTCTAAGTTCATGTTTTCATTGAAAATATGAAACTTGACTCTAAGACTTCATGAATATCCAAATATGCTCCTAGACATAGATTTGAAATACTCCACCACTGTAAATTTTCTTATCTGAATATAATTTCATTTGCTTCTATTCCTTTAACAATTTTCTATTCAGAATATAATACAATGCCCTAGAAAATGATGGAGTTGTATATGGCTATCACTTTCTTCATTCTATATAACATTCCTCTGTTAATGCCCATTAGTTTTATTGGCTGCCACAACACCTTGTTGGTTCATTAAGTTTCCTGCTGAATACATCTCCCATTTGGCTATTCGTGCTGACACCCAACCTCCTCTTCTCTATACTTGTGTCCTCCTCCATTTTTTGGAGTTAGGTTCAAGGTCTTATATAGTGTTAGTGCACATAGGAAAGAGTCAGTTATTCACCTCAAACAACCATGTGTTCATCTACAGATAGTTTATCCAACTCCACTGTAATTTCATGTTTAAAAGAAGCATTGTTCAAAAAGAAAATGAGATGTGGTATATTTTATGTAGGGTACATACTATACACAATCAGCAAGGGATTTTTCAGCATTTTCTGTAGCAAAAATCTAAGCCAATTTTAAAGGATGCTGACTGTGGGAAACTGACACAGGAAATAAGTCAGCAAAATAATTTAAAACACAAAGGACAATGAGAATATTGAGCACAAAAACAGCAATATAAGGTGGTTTATAAATTTGGGGAAATTAGACTGTCATTTTTAAGCACTCATCAGTTAGATTTTAATCTTGCACCTGTTTCACAGAGAAGTTTTGTGTTTAAATCTCATGTAAGCATTTAAAGCAATCAGAATATATATCTACATTACTTTGCTAGAACACTGCTGGGAGAATTACTTTAATTACATTTAATCCTACTTTGGACTGACCAAAGGGCATTCTAATAAAACAGGGACATGGATATGGATAACATTCAGGTCAGGCATTTCTTATGTTCTTGTGTATTTCTTCTTTTCTGCCATCCACTACCAGATATGCTATAGTGATGATTACACTTTTGTGATGAAATACTAGAGTAGGAAACCTAGGAAAGGAGGGGAAGCTATTGTTACCTACTTGTGAAGATGGTCACCTTTCTTTGAAGATCAGACTTGGTGAAGCATTTATAAAACAACAAAGTTTATTTTTCACAATTTTAATATAATTTCTCTGTATGTTGCTCTTCTCAAAGCATCATAATTCCTGATGTTTTTCTACCATCTAAACTTTCTACTCTTGTGTTCCCTCAGGAACTGGCAAGCTTACTAGTTAGTTAATTAAAAATTTACCAAGAACTGAGGATAATTATTTTAGAGGACCTATGCATTTATCTTAAGGAACTATGGAAAACTTTTGATATATCTTAGAATTCAAAGTACCTAGATGTTCTCATGTCAAACCTTAAAAAAAAATTATTGAAAGTGGTTAGCAGTTGCCAAGTTTCCCAGGTACTATATTCAGACCCTGCCAGAAGTAGTATTAGGATTATAGTCTACTTGTAACAGCATAGTTGTTAAAAAATAAAGTCCCTGTTCAAAATAGCTCTTCCACTCCCTAGATTGGGGAAACTACCCTCTTTGAGTTTGTATTTTGTCATCTGAATACAAGGATATAACCAGCACCTCAGCGGTCTGGTATGAGAATGAAATCATATACTTGTTTGTGCATGAAAGATACTTGAAGGGTGTAGAAAGGATTGTACTGCTGCTGTGTAATAAGTTGCCTCAAAACTTAAAAATTTACATAACCATCTCCACACCATTCTATTGGTTTCATGGCTCCTCCTCATTCAGCCTGGGAGAGAAGCTATTGTGATAAGGATAACAGTGATGAAGATCATGCTAGTACAGGAGATCAAGAGCTTATCTAGAACTCAGAGGAAGTTTAGGAAATTCCCTTTGCCTCAGGGTACAGAAGAAAGAAGTGGAATACTTAATGTTAAATTTTTGTAATTCTGAAGAACACTTAGAAAGTCCTTGAGCAAACTGTTCTCTGGAAAAGCAATATAATCTACCAGTTTCCATGTTCCAAAACATATTATGTTTTAAACTCTTTCAATGAATATTTTTACTAAGTGCTAGAAACTGTTCTACTTGCTGCATCAGCACACAAAACAAAGATCCCTATCCTAGTGAAGCTTTCATTATACAGGAGAGAGAGGCAATAAGAAAGATTGGGTACTGAACCTGAGAACATCTGTGAGAGTGGCTGTTAGTGAAAAACCAGCCTCTATCTCAGAGCAAAGCCTGTCCAAGGAAGGGACATGACCTTAGTCCTTGGAAAGACCCACAGAGCACTCCTAAGCACATTCCCACCCTGCTGAGTTGTTTATCTACAAATAACAGGAGAGATCTGCTGCACCAGGTGTCCCTGACTCTGTCAGGCTAGGTGGGGATCCATAGCAGCCCCCTAGCAGCCACCAATCAGCATGAGACAGGGAAATACCTGGGATGCCAGTGGTTTATGGTGGTTGATAACAAGTTGGGAAACCATGTAGTTCAGCATGTACACCCCTCTTGGCTCAAACCAATCAGTTCAAACGAATACCCCTTTTGTACTGACCAATCACCCCTACCCAACTTGTTCCCGCCAGTGAATGTGCTAATCATGTTTTAGAGTTGTTATTTGATTTTCCCGCGGTGTGTGATGATTTGCTATGATGTATGTGAAGTCCCTGCCCTCTCCAAAGAATGTATAAAACTGCTGCAAACCCTGGGCTCGGGTCCTCTCAGCGTCACCAGTTGCTGTGTGTGCGTGCGGAGGACCGAGCTAGCTCGCAATAAACACCTCTTTGCTGCTTACATCAATCTTGGATCTCTGGTGGTCTTTGGGGGGTCCCGAATTCGAGCAAAACATTAGTATGAGAAACACACAGCATATGGGGCACAAGAGTTATCCAGGGCAGTAGTATCACTGGGAAGGATGCCCAGACAGTTGAAAGGGTGGTGGAGAGGGGAATGTCAACCTGCAACTTCTAGATCATACAGTAAGTGGCCCTTCAAGACAGTACTACCATCTCCCTTTTGCAGAGGAGGAAACCAGTATTCAGAAGCCAAATGACTTACTAAGCACTAAGCTCACCTCAAAGACAGTGTTCCTTCTGTTAGGCATACCTTTTCTTCTAAGACATTTTTGGACATATGACAGGGAGAATAGTAGTCCTTGTAAATAATCAGAATGTTCAAAGGTATCATATGTTATTTTACATGTGGGATTCCAAGATGGAAATACAAACTTAAAATTTATAAATTCATTATGGCAAGTCACATCTGTGCTCATCTCTTAACATCTTCAAACTAGATTTCTTGAGCTTCATGAGGCCCAGTGCTAAATATGACTCAGAACTCTCATTCTCTCCTGATATATCTGGACAGATAAAGGAAATGACAAGTAATAGAACATGGTGATGGCTCTGCAGACATGGAACTTCAAGACTCTCCTCTGAATAGGTGGGAAGGTAAGGACCACCTGCCTCAAGGTAACCTGAACTCCGTGGATGTTGTGATGAGTTTAGATCAAATGGTTCTTACTTCATAATCTCTGTTGATTATCAAGGAAAATAAAACTTTTAATTCCCTGTTAGAAAATTTCATATGTGATAATACTCATGATTATTTACCTAATAAAGACAGACTAGATAATTTACAGTCCTTATTTTCCATGTTCAGATAGCTCTACTGCTAATATAATATTCCAGGGAGAGAGGTAGAAAGTAAATATACATTTACAAAGATTTTCTAGACTCGTGGCCTAACTTACAAAAATTTTCCATTTGCAAATAGGTATAGACCCCTCTTTGCAATTTTAATAGACAAAATATAGGGAGAAACAGAGACAACAAGCTAAAGAAATCATGTTCCTAGAAACAAAATAAATGACTTATAATATCCATTACAACACAAAGAGGAAGCTCTCATCCTGTGGAATCATTTGGAGACTTCTTGTAATGGTGCAGTGAATGAGTGCACACCTTAGTTTTGAACATGAACATACATATCCTTGCTACCTGATATTAATAAGTGTACATGGCATATAAAATATATACCAATGGCTTAAAATAGCTTAAAAGTAAAAGAAGCCAACATTAGCTTGGCAAATACAATATCAACTTCATCTTGCTCTTTGTCAGGAAATTATGTATTCCTATACATAAGTCATAAACCCACTAAGCACAACCTCATAATTTGACACCAATCTTTTCTCTAGAGTGTCATTACTCAGGTTCTCATCTTTGAAAGAGAATGCTGACATTTATGCTTAAAAAAGAACTCATTTTAATTCTAATTTCTACCCACCATGCATTTTAAATCAGGCAATGTGAACTTCAGAATGCTCCCTATCAGGCCCAGGGAAGTCAGTCCAGGGGAAGGACACAGGACAGAAGGAAACACCTGTCAAGCCTCTGAGAGCCTGAAGATGCACAAAGATGCAGGGAGGCCTTGCTGTTCAATATAACCTTTTGACAGATGTCACATCATTGTTACCATCTCCCTTGAGCCAATTTTTAGTTCTTATCATATTCAAGAATTCACTTCTCAATTTTGAGGTGAAAAAAGAACAGAGACAATGTTTATTCCCTATACTCTTAGCTCTGGTTTGCCAAGTGGATTTTTGAATATGTAAATACTTTTCACATAGAGATGCAAAAGACCAGCTTCTTGGTTTGTTAAAGAATTAAGCCAGAATGTGCTCAGGGTAGGCTGGCAGAGAAGCCAGGGAGGTATATTCCCACTTATGTAACCGTTTAAGCTAACTTAGCTAGACATCTAACAAAATAAGTATTTTGTGATTTCGGCTCCAGAAATAAAAATTTACCTTGTTGTGGGAGGGGGAGGGGAGAAAATTAAGAACTTTATGGAAAAAAAAGAGAGTTACACTGTTGTTTCAAGGTAACTCCAGTGGGGCAGCCTGCCAGCATGATGCACAGCTCCCTGAGCAAGGTATGAAGATTTGCTTAGCAATATTGGACTTATGGTGAGACATTTAGGAGTCATTAGGCCTTTGAGATGTTTTAATCTGGCAGTGCTAGAAATTTATGACTTTAGATACTGTGACTTGAGAGCACATTACACTCAAGAAAGAAATATTCTTAAAGTACAGGGTATAATACATAAAAGTATTTTGTACACTTCTTTTTTTTTAATTTTTATTGTTGGTTGTTCAAAACATTACATAGTTCTTGATATATCATATTTCACACTTTGATTCAAGTGGGTTATGAACTCCCATTTTTACCCCGTATACAGATTGCAGAATCATATCAGTTACACATCCATTGATTTACATATTGCCATACTAGTGTCTGTTGTATTCTGCTGCCTTTCCTATCCTCTACTATCCCCCCTCCCCTCCCCTCCCCTCTTCTCTCTCTATCCCCTCTACTATAATTCATTTCTCCCCCTTGTATTTTTTTCCCTTTCCCCTCACTTCCTCTTGTATGTAATTTTGTATAACCCTGAGGGTCTCCTTCCATTTCCATGCAATTTCCCTTCTCTCTCCCTTTCCCTCCCACCTCTCATCCCTGTTTAATGTTAATCTTCTTCTCATGCTCTTCATCCCTACTCTGTTCTTAGTCACTCTCCTTATATCAAAGAAGACATTTGGCATTTGTTTTTTAGGGATTGGCTAGATTCACTTAGCATAATCTGCTCTAATGCCATCCATTTCCCTGCAAATTCTATGATTTTGTCATTTTTTTAATACAGAGTAATACTCCATTGTGTATAAATGCCACATTTTTTTATCCATTCGTCTATTGAAGGGCATCTAGGTTGGTTCCACAGTCCTGCTATTGTGAATTGTGCTGCTATGAACATTGATGTAGCAGTGTCCCTGTACCATGCTCTTTTTAGGTCTTTAGGGAATAGACCAAGAAGGGGAATAGCTGGGTCAAATGGTGGTTCCATTCCCAGCTTTCCAAGAAATCTCCATACTGCTTTCCAAATTGGCTGCACCAATTTGCAGTCTCACCAGCAATGTACAAGTGTACCCTTTTCCCCACATCCTCACCAGCACTTGTTGTTGTTTGACTTCATAATGGCTGCCAATCTTACTGGAGTGAGATGGTATCTTAGGGTGGTTTTGATTTGCATTTCTCTGACTGCTAGAGACGGTGAGCATTTTTTCATGTACTTGTTGATTGATTGTATGTCTTCCTCAGAGAAGTGTCTGTTCAGGTCCTTGGCCCATTTGTTGATTGGGTTATTTGTTTTCTTATTGTTTAATTTTTTGAGTTCTTTGTATACTCGGGATATTAGGGCTCTATCTGAAGTGTGAGGAGTAAAGATTTGTTCCCAGGATATAGACTCCCTATTTACCTCTCTTATTGTTTCTTTTGCTGAGAAAAAAACTTTTTAGTTTGAATAAGTCCCATTTGTTGATTCTAGTTATTAACTCGTGTGCTATGGGTGTCCTATTGAGGAATTTGGAGCCCGACCCCACAGTATGTAGATCGTAGCCAACTTTTTCTTCTATCAGACGCTGTGTCTCTGATTTTGATATCAAGCTCCTTGATCCATTTTGAGTTAACTTTTGTGCATGGCGAGAGAAAGGGATTCAGTTTCATTTTGTTGCATATAGATTTCCAGTTTTCCCAGCACCATTTGTTGAAGATGCTATCCTTCCTCCATTGCATGCTTTTAGCCCCTTTATCAAATATAAGATAGTTGTAGTTTTGTGGATTGGTTTCTGTGTCCTCTATTCTGTACCATTGGTCCACCCGCCTGTTTTGGTACCAGTACCATGCTGTTTTTGTTACTATTGCTCTGTAGTATAGTTTGAAGCCTGGTATCGCTATACCGCCTGATTCACACTTCCTGCTTAGCATTGTTTTTGCTATTCTGGGTCGTTTATTTTTCCATATGAATTTCATGATTGCTTTCTCTATTTCTACAAGAAATGCCATTGGGATTTTGATTGGCATTGCATTAAACCTATAGAGAACTTTTGGTAATATCGCCATTTTGATGATGTTAGTTCTGCCTATCCATGAACAGGGTATATTTTTCCATCTTCTAAGATCTTCTTCTATTTCTCTCTTTAGGGTTTGTGTAGTTTTCATTGTATAAGTCTTTCAACTCTTTTGTTAAGTTGATTCCCAATATTTTATTTTTTTTGAGGATATTGTGAATGGAGTGGTTGTCCTCATTTCCATTTCAGAGGATTTGTCGCTGATATACAGGAATGCCTTTGATTTATGCGTGTTGATTTTATATCCTGCCACTTTGCTGAATTCATTAATTAGCTCTAATAGTTTCTTTGTAGACCCTTTTGGGTCTGCTAGGTATAGAATCATGTCATCTGCAAATAGTGATAATTTAAGTTCTTCTTTTCCTATTTTTATGCCTTTGATTTCTTTCGTCTGTCTAATTGCTCTGGCCAGTGTTGCGAGAACTATGTTGAACAGAAGTGGTGAGAGAGGGCATCCCTGTCTTGTTCCAGATTTTAGAGGGAATGCCTTCCATTTTTCTCCATTCAGAATGATGCTAGCCTGAAGCTTAGCATAGATTGCTTTTGCAATATTGAGGTATGTTCCTGTTATCCCTAGTTTTTCTAGAGTTTTGAACATAAAGGGATGCTGTACTTTGTCGAATGTTTTTTCCGCATATATCGAGATGATCATATGGTTCTTATTTTTAAGTCTATTGATGTGGTGAATAACATTTATTGATTTCCGTATATTGAACCAGCCTTGCATCCCAGGGATGAATCCTACTTGATCATGGTGCACAATTTTTTTGATATGTTTTTGTATCCAATTCACCAGAATTTTATTTAGGATTTTTGCATCTAGGTTCATTAGAGATATTGGTCTGTAGTTTTCTTTCTTTGAAGTGTCTTTGTCTGGTTTAGGAATCAGGGTGATGTTGGCCTCGTAGAATGAATTTGGAAGTTCTCCCTCTTTTTCTATTTCCTGAAATAGCTTGAAAAGTATTGGTATTAGTTCCTCTTTAAAGGTTTTGTAAAACTCTGCTGTATACCCATCCGGTCCTGGGCTTTCCTTAGTTGGCAGTCTTTTGATGGTTTCTTCTATTTCCTCAATTGATATTGGTCTGTTTAGGTTGTCTATATCCTCCTGACTCAATCTGGGCAGATCATATGACTTAAGAAATTTATCAATGCCTTCACTATCTTCTATTTTATTGGAGTATAAGGATTCAAAATAATTTCTGATAATCTTCTGTATTTCTGAAGTGTCTGTTGTGATATTGCCTTTTTCATCCCGTATGCTAGTAATTTGAGTTCTCTCTCTTCTTCTCTTTGTTAGCATGGGTAAGGGTCTGTCGATTTTATTTATTTTTTCAAAGAACCAACTTTTAGTTTTGTCAATTTTTTCAATTGTTTCTTTTGTTTCGATTTCATTAATTTCAGCTCTGATTTTAATTATTTCTTGCCTTCTACTTCTTTTGCTGTTGTTTTGCTCTTCTTTTTCTAGGATTTTGAGATGAAGTATGAGATCATTTATTTGTTGGTTTTTTTCTTTTTTTAAGGAATGAACTCCAAGCAATGAATTTTCCTCTTAGAATAGCTTTCAATGTGTCCCATAGATTCTGATACATTGTGTCTGTGTTTTCATTTATCTCTAAGAATTTTTTAATTTCCTCCTTGATGTCTTCTATAACCCATTGATCATTCAGTAACCTATTGTTCATTCTCCAAGTGACGCATGATTTTTCCTTCCTTCTTTTATCGTTGATTTTCAGTTTCATTCCATTATGATCAGATAAGATGCATGGTATTATCTCTACTGCTTTCTATTGTCTAAGAGTTGCCCTGTGAAATAATATATGATCTATTTTGGAGAAGGATCCATGTGCTGCTGAGAAAAAAGTGTAACTGCTTGATGTTGGGTGGTATATTCTATATATGTCAATTAAGTCTAGGTTATTAATTGTGTTATTGAGTTCTATAGTTTCCTTATTCAACTTTTGTTTGGAAGATCTGTCCAGTGGTGAGAGAGGTGTGTTGAAGTCTCCCATGATTATTGTATGGTGGTCTATTAGACTCTTGAACTTGAGAAGAGTTTGTTTGATGAACATAGCTGCACCATTGTTTGGGGCATATATATTTATGATTGTTATGTCTTGTTGGTGTATGGTTCCCTTGAGCAGTATGTAGTGTCCCTCTTTATCCCTTTTGATTAACTTTGGCTTGAAATCTATTTTATTTGATATGAGTATGGACACTCCTGCTTGTTTCCGAAGTCCATATGAGTGATATGATTTTTCCCAACCTTTCACCTTCAGTCTATGAATGTCTTTTCCTATCAAATGCGTCTCCTGTAGGCAGCATATTGTTGGGTCTTGTTTTGTGATCCATTCTACTAGCCTGTGTCTCTTAATTGGTGAGTTTAAGCCATTAACATTTAGGGTTATTATTGAGATATGGGTTGTTCTTCCAGCCATATTTGTTTATTTATGTTACTAAACATGGTTTGTTTTCCTCTTTGATTATTTTCCCCCCCTTTACTGTCCTACCTCCCACTGTTGGTTTTCATTGTAATTTTCCATTTCCTCTTCCCGTAATGTTTTGCTGAGGATGTTTTGAAGAGATGGTTTTCTAGCTGCAAATTCTTTTAACTTTTGTTTATCGTGGAAGGTTTTAATTTCATCTTCCATCCTGAAGCTTAATTTCGCTGGATACACAATTCTTGGTTGGAACCCATTTTCTTTCAGTGTTTGAAATATGTTATTCCAGGATCCTCTAGCTTTCAGAGTCTGTGTTGAAAGATCAGCTGATATCCTGATTGGTTTACCCCTAAATGTAATCTGCTTCCTTTCTCTTGTAGCTTTTAAAATTCTCTCCTTATTCTGTATGTTGGGCATCTTCATTATAATGTGTCTAAGTGTGGATCTCTTATGATTTTGTACATTCGGTGTCCTGTAGGCTTCTAGGATTTGGGATTCTGTCTCATTCTTCAAGTCTGGGAAGTTTTCTCCTATTATTTCATTGAATAGATTGCTCATTCCTTTGGTTTGGAGCTCTATACCTTCCTGTATCCCAATGACTCTTAAGTTTGGTCTCTTGATGTTATCCCATATTTCTTGGATGTTCTGCTCATGGTTTCTTAACAGTCTTGCTGAGCTGTCTATGTTCTTTTCAAGTTGAAATACTTTGTCTTCATTGTCTGATGTTCTGTCTTCTAAGTGTTCTACTCTGCTGGTAGTATTCTCAGTTGAGTTTTCATGTTGGTTTATTGCTTCCTGCATTTCTAGGATTTCTGTTTGTTTGGTTTTTATAACCTCTATCTCCCTGTATAGATCTTTTGCTTCTTGGATTTCTTTATGTAATTCATTGTCGAAGTGATCTTTCATTGTCTGATTTTGCTGTCTAATATCTTCCTTGAGACTCCAGATCATCTGAAGCATGTATATCCTGAATTCTTTATCTGACATTCCATCTGCTGCAGCTATTACCTCTTCTAAAGTTGAGTTGACCTGCATTGCTTGTGGTCCTTTCTTTCCTTGTCTTTTCATACTGCTCGCGTTTCTTTCTGCTTGGTGAAACTGTTGTGTTTTTGAAATTTTCCCCCTATATATTTATATTGCTCTTGTATAGTTGAAAATCTCCCTTGCAGGGGCGGGCGGCTGTGCTCCTCCTCCAATTGGGGTGATCTGTCTACCACGCTGACGGGCCGCTGGGCCTGTCCTGGCGGTCGGTCTCAGGTCTGCCTACCTTGCAGGCACGGACGGCGGCTCTGCTCTGCCCCTACTCCAATTGGTGTGACGTGACTACCATGCCTGCCGGTCGCTGGGCCTGTTCCGGGCGCGGGCAGCTGCTCTGCTCTGTCCCTCTGGCTTGATGACAAAGTGAGAGAGACTCGGGTGTTTGTGACTCACTTTCTTTACCAGGAGACCAACTGTTTCTGTTGCCGCTGGTATCGATGAAGTTATCTCCTCCGCCGCTTTCTGATACATCAGATCTCTGCCATGTTGGTATCCCATGCGAATGGCAGCATTTCGTTCCCTTTGCCGGGTGACCAAAGCAACGGGTGGGTCCTGACTGGCCCTCACAAGCCCCGTCTCAATCCTGTTGCCACTGCCTATGAAGGCGCGGTTGGTATTTACCTCCACAGTATTCAGCAGGACCCGGACCAAGAAGCAGTTTCTGCGGGTTCTTTAGCCCTGGGCCAGAGCAGTTCTGGGAGCCGGAATTCGGCCACTCTGGGCTCAGTGTATGTTCTGATAGGAGCAGGTTGTACACTTCTTGAGATAAGGCATATTTGTGCATAAATTTGGAAAAATACTAAGAATTAATATGTTCCTTTTACAAAGACCTTCCAAATAAGTCTGGATATTCTGGTACACATTTCAAACAAAACAAAAGTCCAACAATACCCTGACTGAGAAGCAAAAAATATGTATAAACAGGATGTTAGAGGGCCAGGTTCTGAGAAACCAGCCTCTATCTCAGAGCAAAGCCTGTCCAAGGAAGGGACATGCCTTTGTCCTTGGGAAAACCCACAGAGCACTCCTAGGCACATTCCTACCCTGCTAAGTTGTTTATCTACAAATAACAGGAGAGATCTGCTGCACCAGGTATCCCTGACTCTGTCAGGCTAGGTGGGGATCCATAGCAGCCCCCTAGCAGGCACCAATCAGCATGAGACAGGGAAATACCTGGGATGCCAGATGACCCTCCCAGTATTTTATGGTGGTTGATAACAAGTTGGGAAACCATGTAGTTCAGCACGTACACCCCTCTTGGCTTAAACCAATCAGTTCAAATGAATACCCCTTTTGTACTGACCAATCACCCCTACCCAACTTGTTCCCACCAGTGAACGTGCTAATCATATTTCAGAGTTGTTATTTGATTTTCCCACGGTGTGTGGTGATTTGCTATGATGTATGTGAAGTCCCTGCCCTCTCCAAAGAATGTATAAAACTGCTGCAAACCCTGGGCTCGGGGCCTCTCAGCGTCACCAGTTGCTGTGTGTGCGTGCGGAGGACCGAGCTAGCTCGCAATAAACACCTCTTTGCTGCTTGCATCGATCTTGGGTCTCTGGTGGTCTTTGGGGGTCCCGAATTCAAGCATAACAGTTCAATTCATTTTAATACTATCCACACAATCTCTTTTGAAGTCCCAAATCTTTATTAAAGGATACTGACACCCAAATAAACAAAATCTGCTAATAATTGTGAGAAGCAATCCAAATTTGTCCTTAAACTGAGGGCTACTGCCACAGTTGCAGATAAGTTGAGGGCTATTTCTATTGGAAGCAAGTCCTCAAAATGGGTACCAGCTAGGTCAAAAGATTGAGCAAATGTCTTTTATTACCATTACTCTTGAATAAGGTTTACTGAAAATTGCTTTCATTCATTCATCCACTCACTCATTTATTAGCTCATTCATGCATTCAGTAAGATTTATTTAACATATACTAAGTTTCAGGCATATTTTAGTGTGCTAGAGTGTTTCTGAATCAACCAGGGATGGGTATAAACAAGAAGTAATAAAATCCAAATAGGCTACTGCCATTCCACCATTAAATCCTTAAAGCTTCTGTTTTCAGCTCTCTGAGAGCAACTCACCATTCACGATTATCATCTTTGAAGCTACACAGCTACCAAATCTAATCCATTTGCTCCTTTAACAACATGAAAGTTACTTTGTATTTACAAATAGGCTAACGAGTTGAGCCAGAGACACAGGTAAAGCTAGGTCAGTAGTTGAACCAAATATCTATTTGGGAGCAAGTCATAGTTTTTACATAGTAGATATAAATACAAATAAATTTCCTGCTCAGGTAAATTTTTGCTACCAAAATACTTCAGATCCCATCAATGAATGTGTTATATTAAAAAAATAGAGCTGTTTATATATGGAATTGTGAATTAAAGAATATTAAGGAAGACAATAATAATATTAAAATAAGAACTATCTGCCAGGTGTAGTGGTGCACACCTGTAATCCGAGTGGCTCAGGAGGATGAGGCCGGAGAATCATGAATTCAAACCAGTCTCAGTAAAAAACAAGGCACTAAGCAACTCAGAGAGAACCTGTCTCTAAATAAAATTTTAAAAAGGGCTGGAGATGTGACTCAATGGTCAAGTGCCCTTGAGTTCAATCCCCAGTACTAAAAAAAAAAAAAAAAAAAAAAAAAAAAAAAAAAAAAAAAAAATTAAAAAAAAAAAGAACAGAACTATTATTGTAAATAAATATAATCACTCAGGTCTATGTTAAACATTTTATCCATAGAACAACAATTATAGAGCATGTGCTCACTCACTAAGAGGAAATACTTTTATTTTCTTCATTTTATGTATAAGAAAATAATAAAGTGCTTGAATCATTTTTTATATTATCCATACTGGAAATTTAGTCATTTTTATTTGCTTTTTCTTCCTTTCTGCTGTATTTAATGAGTTTTCAAATACTTTTCTACCTATCACTCTATGTGAAGTTCCAATGCTACACCAGGAGCCAACTCAGATCCTACAATTTAGATGTAGTTTGCCCACACAGATCATATGCTAGAAACTGGGTTCCCAATGTGTCAGTTTTAAGAGATTGTGGAACCTTTAATAGGTGGGGCCTAGACAACAGGAATTAGGTCATGAGTACATTGCCTTCAAAGGGATTAATCCTGGTTTTACAGAGTCAGGTCAACTGAGAACGAGCTGCTATAAAAAGACTAAGCCTGATCCCTGAGTTCTTCTGGCTTCCTGCCTTGCCATGAGATCCCTTCCCTTTTGCATTTGGCCAGCTCACTTACTGTTTCTCTACTGTGTAGTGACTCAGGTAAAGGAATCCTTTCTAGGGACCAAACAGATGTGGCAGTTTGATTTAGGACATTCATAAAACTGTAAGCTAAATAAACTTATTTGTAAAGTAGCCCACTTTAGGCATTTTGCTATAGCAATAGAAAATAGACCAATATACTGTGACTTCATACATCTTCTCTCAGACCCTTAATAATATATATCCCACCCAGATCGTCATTGTTATTCCTTCAATTCAAGCTTCCCCAAATTCTTATTCTTCTTAAAATAGCATATTGAATATGCATTCATTTGTGTTCACATGTATTTATTGTATGGAATTCCTATTGTGAAAAAGTTTCAATGGATTTTTATTACTCATTGGATCAAGTCCAAACTCCTTGGCTTTATATTTGAGGTTCCAAATAAAATCTATACTTTTAAATTTATTTCTTAATTTGACAATATTAAAAGATTATAAAACCATTAAGAGATGAGTCCTGGGCTGGGGATGTGGCTCAAGCGGTAGCGCACTCGCCTGGCATGCGTGCGGCCCGGGTTCGATCCTCAGCACCACATACCAACAAAGATGTTGTGTCCGCCGAAAACTAAAATAAATGTTAAAATTCTCTCTCTCTCTCTCTCTCTCTCTCTCTCTCTCTCTCTCTCTCTTTAAAAAAAAAAAAAAGAGATGAGTCCTAATGGAAAGAAATTAGGTCATGAGGGCCATCACCCTCAGGAGGGATTAGTGTGTGTTTCCATGTTACTGTTCATGCCACTCCACCAACCTGGAATGGCTTCTTCCCTTCTTTCTGGCAATAACTTGCCTGTCTCAGCATGTTTAGATATGCCCTACTACCATCCTTCACCATCCTTCACCTCTCCAGCTTATCTTTATGTCTCCTGAATTTAATGCTCACTATTCACTTGGATTATGATTACATGCTGCCTTCTGGTGCTCCTTAGCTCTTCATAATTTGTCTTATCTTTGCAACTGGATTAAAATTCACTGAAGACAAATTTTATATTTTAAAGATATTTCAGATTTCTTTGGACTCCTCATAATATTGGACATTACTCATACAACTAAAAGTGATAACATTTTTTCTGTTTCAACCCCTTGTTTCAGGAAGGATCAGAAAGAGCCGATGTCTTCCTGATTCTATATATATTCAACAACTTTTCTCATCTTGAGTTATCTCCAAGTGTCCTAAATGATGATGATGATGATGATGATGATGATGATGATAATAATAGCAACAGAGTTGAACTAATTCTTTATGAAGTTGTATTTTAGAAACAAAGTATAAAGTACAAACAGCATTTAACCAAAATTACCTTTAAAGATCTCTTAGGAAATGTTATGTTGGAGATTTACCAGCTCTCAATAAGTTTCTCAATACTGCCAGTTTCTCCTCAAATCTTAGAAAAAAAGATTGTGAATTTTTAAAAATTTAATACCCGAATAAAATAGTTAAGGGTCATGCTGTATATAAATAATATGTAGATATAAATAATAGAATCATAGCACGATGAGATGCTCACAGTAACAAAGGTATGCAGTGAGGGGACATCAGCACTCTCTCACCAGATACTCACTACACACACACACACACACACACACACACACACAAACACACACACACACATACACACACAAACACACACACACATACACACACAAACACACACACACACACACACACACACACACACACACACACACTGAATGTGGAATGGTGGAGTAAAATGATATTCTTTCTCTTTAGCCATTTTTCAAAACTTAAATGATTGTTCAGAGTTGATCTAAAATTATTTCTTGGGTCTGACAGCATTCTGAAGAGGCCTGAAAGATTCTTACCTCCTGTCAACTCACACCCTTGAATAATCCCTTCCATGTGAGGGGATCAGATATGAATATGATAGAATATCACTCTGATGATTGAATTATTCATTGGTTGACTTTCAGTTAAATAAAAAGCAAGATTATCCTAGGAAGACCTGATGTAATCAGTTGATCACTTACAATGATTGATGATCTTTCCTGAAGAAAGATTTGTAGTGAAAAAAGCCATGACAAGGACCTGGGAGTGGCTTCTAGTTGCTAGGAGTGATTCTAACCAGTAGCTTGTATAAAACTTGGGTCTCAGTGAAGTAGCTGCAAGAAAACTAATTGTGCCAGCAAAAGTAGAAAGCTTGGAAATACAACTTTCCTTAGTTAAGCCTCTAGATAAAGGTATACTGACATTTCACTGTGATTACACCTTGATTTTAGACTTCACAGATTCTGAGCACAGGACCAAACTAAAATGTATTTATCTCTGGAGACATGGAAAACTAAGATAAACTTTTTTTTATTTTTAGATGATGAATTTTGTTATTTGTGACATACCAATAGGAAACCCACTGCATCCACTTTCTATATATCAGGCACTGTATTAAATGCTTTGAATCCAAATTTTTAAAATAATCCTTAGTTGAGAGACATGGAAGTATATAATTTGTCCAAGTTTGCATAACTAAGAATGACGGAGATTGAATTTTTATACCCAGATTGACTAACACAATCCATTTTTTTTAACCACCACTGATAGAGAAATTGGACATTCCACTATGGCTAATGTTCTAAAGATTAAACTCTGTGCTTTCATCAAATTCTGTACATTTTTACTCACTTCTGCTGAGAACATTCTTACTTCATTGACATTAAAAAGGACATGTTTAATTATTTTATTAAACATTTGTGAAACATCTACTATAGGAAAGCAATGAATGCAGAGCTAGGATAATTCAAAGATTGAGGAAACAGCCTCTGCCACTCAAGGTTTGTGCACTTTAGTGGGAAAACTAACTCATACACAGATATCAGAAAGGATTAAGCTAAGCCTTGGCATTCCAAGAGAAAACATTAATTTGTCTGACAAAGGGATGTTTCTAAAATAAGATACAAACACACATTTATATGACCACTATAGATAGGAGTTTCCTAGTTTCAAAAGATTGGAAAATGAAGATACCCTCAACAAATTATAATATCAACTTTGAAATTTATGATAATACTAACAGTTCCATTTATTGCTTATTATAAGTTAAATGAAGTGATAGTATGTAAGAGTATTACCTCATTTAGCTCTAACTAAAAAACTTGAATATAGATATTAGGGTCAATGTTTTTATTATTGTTATTTTAATTTACATTATGAGGAAACTAAGATAACAAAGAGGTTGTTTTAGTCAGTTTTTTTTTTTTCTGCTGCTGTGACTAAAAGACTTGACCAGAACAACTGTAAAGGGGAAAAGTTTATTTGAGGGCTCATGGTTTCAGAGGTCTCAATCCATAGATAGCTGGCTCCATTCCTAGTGGATCAAGGTGAGGCTGAACATCATTGTGGAAGAGTGTGACAGAAGGAAGCAGATCACATGATGATCAGATAGCAGAGAGATTCCACTTGCCAGATACAAAATATATAACCCAAATGCATGCCCCCAATGCCCACTTTCTTTATCCACACCCTTCCTGCCTTCAGTTACCACTCAATAAATCACCTTTAGGGGGTTAATTCACTTTTTGAATTAAGGCTCTCATAACCCAATCTTTTTCTCTCTAAATCTTCTTGCATTGTCTTGTAAAGGTTGGGCAAACATCGGAGGAAAAGACCACCAAGAGACTGTCTCATGAAACAGCAAAGGGTTTATTGGGGGTCCAGCATGCTGGGGCTCAGAGCTCACTTCGGAGGAGCAAAGAGCAAAGAGTCCCGAGAACAGCTTGAGCAGAGCTTATATACATTCTTTGAAAAGGGCAGGGACTTCACATACAGCATAACAAATCACCTTACGCTGCGGGGAAAATCAATCAACAACTCTAAAACATGATTAGCACATCCACTGGCGGGAACAAGTTAGGTAGGGGTGATTGGTCAGTACAAAAGGGGTATTCATTTGAACTGATTGGTTTAAGCCAAGAGGTGTGTACGTGCTGAACTACATGGTTTCCCAATATGTTATCAGCCACCATAAAATACTGGGAGGGTCATCTGGCATCCCAGGTATTTCCCTGACTCATGCTGATTGGTGGCTGCTAGGGGGCTGCTATAGGTCCCCACCTAGCCTGACTGAGTCAGGGACACCTGGCGCAGCAGATCTCTCTGTTATTTGTAGATAAATAACTTAGCAGGGTGGGAATGTGCTTAGGAGTGCTCTGTGGGTTTTTCCAAGGACAAAGGCCATGTCCCTTCCTTGGACAGGCTTTGCTCTGAGATAGAGGCTGGTTTTTCAGTCTCACACATGACCTTTTGGGGGGCATGTCACACTCAAACCACAATAGAGGTTTAGTAACTTGCCCAAAATACACAAATAGAAAGTGACATAGAATTCAAATTTAGGCAGTATGACTCTGGAACATACATGCTTAACCAGGACAACTTCAAAACATGAGATTTCATTAAAGAGGGAAGATAAAGAAGGAACAAAAGCCATGTAGAGAATGGGGAAAGTGAAAGAAGATAAACTGAGACAACTTCTGCAATTGATCATAGAATTTAGGTATTTTTTTTCACCCAAGGCAAATTGAGAAATAATGCAATATACATAGGCTATGTCATCTGAAAATATTCATTGAAATCCAAAATTAATAATTCCACTCCTTAAAATCAGGGACTTTGAATGACATAATATACAATACCTCACTAAGATTATTGAAAATATGCTGAAACTAACTCTTAAACCAAGAACAAAATGACAAACTGAAGTTTTGCAAAGACATGTGGAAATGAATGAATATAATACATTCACATACATTTTTCCTAATCAGTCCTAGAAGGGAATGGCTGGTGGTTTTTAAATTATATATTATAAACTACTAATGAGTCATAAAATCAATTGAGTGGATAAAATTATATACACATATGTACATACATATGTGGGTGTGCATCTTAAGTTTAGGGATAAATATTACATAATAAAACTTTTTGTACATATATGGGTTGACATGTATATTATGAATGTGAGTCACAGTTTTTTTTTTTTTTTTTTTTGAGGAGGGATACTCGGGATTGAACTCAGAGGCACTTTACCACTGAGCTACATTCCCAGCCCCCCCCCCTTTTTTTTTTTTATTTTTTTTTTAGTTGCACATGAACACAATACCTTTGTTTATTTATTTACTTTAATGTTATACTGAGGATTGAACCCAGGGCCTTGAATGTGCTAGGTAAGTTCTCTACCACTGAGCCACAACCCCAGCCCCATTCCCAGCCTTTTTTATTTTTTATCTTGAGGCAGGGTCTTGCTAAGTTGCTTAGAGCCTCACTAAATTGCTGAAGTTAGCCTCAAACTTGTGATCCTTCTGTCTCAACCTCCCAAGTCACCAGGATTACAGGCATGCTCCACATGCCCAGCTCACATTTTTTTTTTTTTTTAAGTTGGAAAGCCACTGCCTTTGCGTTGACTATTCATCTTGGCTATCAGTTATCTGATCTTGGATCTTGTCAAAAGCTCCAACCCAAATATCATCAGGTTGTAGTCATTATTGAACACTTGAAGTGCATTTTGAGCTGTTGATTACAAGGAGACCCTCACACTTTAGATTTCAGACAGGTAAGTGGAAGGGAAGTCCTTCTGAAATTAAAGAAGCATTTATTTGGGAAGACAAGTGTCTCATTTCTGCAGAGGAGACAGCAGGAAAGTGTGCAGGAGGAATAAAAGCATTTCTTATGGAACACTCAGTTGTTTAATCTATTCAAATCCATGTGTTCCTTCCCCCCAAACAAACAAACAACAACACACACATACTCTCTGCTCCATGCACCACATTTTGGATGAGTGACCATGAAGCCTGGATGGTCTGGTGTTAGAGTCTGTAAACAAGTCAGGATGGCGCCTGGTATTTTGCCAGGGGGAGTGGTTTGTGAAGTAATGCCAGCGAGCCATTAAGTGTGGAGATTCCTTATTGGTTGACTGCTGTATCTAGTTTATGTTAATTAGGTAAGCTGTGTGGAATGTATATATACTCATCCTGTCCTACAATAAACGGCTCCCACTCCTGCTGTATCAATGTACACAAGTCACCCCCCCACCCCCCCACCCCTCCCTCACCCCCCCACCCCCCACCCCCCCCACCCCCGTTATTTTACTGCAGCCGGACTGTGGCAGTCTGGCTACATAGTTGTCTCTTTGTTGTAATTAATAGCTTGACCTTCCACTCTCAAAAATGTCCTGTTGGAGGATAAATCACATGACTACTCTTTCCATAGCAAGAAAATAAAAATATCCCTGGCCTAGGGGGGAAAAAAAAAAAAAAAAAAATATATATATATATATATATATATATATATATATATATATATATATATATATATTTAGCTGTTATACCTTTGTTCAAACATGACTTCCTGTGCTTCTCATTCCTCTGGCACTCTTTGGGATAATTTTTAGGGAAAATTCTGTTTTCCTATTTAAGAGCATTAATAAAGACTAGTATAGTGCTTCTCATGTAACAGTGTTCCCTTCACCTTCTGAATATATTCCTCATTGCTCTATGGATCATTAAAAAAAAAAAATGTTTTCTCTCTTCTCCCCTTTCCCCATCCCTAACAACATTATGAAGACAGTGTTATCTTTTCTTCCCTAGTTAATTGCCCTTGAACACACCCACTACAGGAAGGAGTTGCCAGCTGAGGATCTGGGAAGTGAATATCTTTCAAATTAACAAGTGAATCCTAACAAGCCATCAGGGAGCCCTGGGACCCCCTACCAGAGCACACCTGGAATGTAACCCTTGAAGAGTACCTTTAAAACTGCTCTATCCCTCCTGATCTAGAAAGTGCCTTTGGGACAGCAGTCCCCTGTGTTTCTCCTTTGCTAGCAAAGTAATAAACCTTCTTCCTTTTTCTCAAAACCATGCCCTCATTATTAAATTAGCATTGATTGGCATCAGAGACAGGGACTGAGATTTCGGTTTCATTTAGACTGAGGTACAAGGATTTGAGAGTTTTCAGATAATTCTCAGCTAAGCTCCCAATGAGAATTTGAGTGCTATTTGAATATTTATTTATTTGAAGCTATTCTAAAATTTTTGTAATATAACTTATATATACTCTGTATCACCTAAATGGCCACTAGAGATTTCAGTGCCTAAGGTACTTCTGTTACCATCAAGTTAAAACTAAGCCATACTATTTTAAGAATTATGAATTAACATAAAAACACCAAAGCTATGCTTAATATATAAATTCTTCATTTATGGGAAGTTGGAAACTAAATGTTGTTAGAGGACTCCATGTGTTCAAGGTCCTATAGCTTAATAGTTATGAACATGCTCAGATTTAAATAGTAATATGGTTTCAATACAATAGCATTACCTGAGATGTTAAGTTAATGCTATTTGTTTCTATTTTATTTTTAATTCTTGAAAGTTTTGCAGAATTTTGTGGATTTTAGAGTTGTATAGAACTGTGTGCATGCAGTATATTATACACAACTGTTTGTTCATTTTAAAAATAAATATTTTAATAAAATATGGACTCCTAGAGAATGTTCTTTTTTTTTTTTTTTAACAGTGGTACTTACATTATCAAAGTTTGAAATACGTGAAAGACATGGTGGTTGGAAATAAAGAGTGTTCACTGCTACAGAGAAACAGAAGCAACCAGGCTTTCTGGCACATTGGCTAACAGAAATATGCTTAGCACAATGAATGTATTTGCCAAGAAGTAAACTAAAGTACTCATTGTCCTCTTTCAGTACGTTCTTCCCCCTGCTTCTCTTCTTTGTCTATTCAGACCTTGAACAGACAGACTCTTTTGTCAACTCAGACCTATTTTGGCTCTAACCATTCTCTTCCTATTTTTCTGCTTTCACTTTTGTACACAATTTTGGCCCTTGGCCTCAACCTCAGTTACAGGTCAGAAAACTTTTACAAGAGAACAGGCTGGATTAAATAAAATATCAAGCATGCAAATATCTATAAAAATGTCTGAAATATAGTCAGGGCTCAAAATACATTCACTTTAAAGTCATTTACTTTACTTTAAAGATTAGGCTACCAAGTTTTAGAAAATTTGAGACCTAATTACTGTCACTTATCAAAATTAAAAGCAGAAGTATTGTTCCAGATTGTTATGCTTGAATTCAGGATCCCCAAAAGACCACCAGAGACCAAGATTGATGTAAGCAGCAAAGAGGTGTTTATTTGGAGCTAGCTCTGTCCTCCGCACACACAGCAACTGGTCACCGCTGAAAGGCCCCAAGCCCAGGGCTTGCAGAAGTTTTATACATTCTTTGGGGAAGGCAGGGACTTCACATACATCATAGCATCTCTTAGCAAATCATCACACACCGCAGGAAAATCATAAAACAACTCTAAAACATGATTAGCACATTCACTGGCAGGAACAAGTTGGGTAGGGGTGATTGGTTAGTACAAGAGGGGGAATTCATTTGAACTGATTGGTTTAAGCAAGGAGGGGAGTACATGCTGAACTATGTGGTTTCCCAACATGTTATCAACCACCATAAACTACTGGGAGGGTCATCTGGCATCCCTGGTATTTTCCCTGTCTCATGCTGATTGGTTTCTGCTAGGGGGTTGGTATGGGTCCCCACCTAGCCTGACTGAGTCAGAGACACCTGGTGCAGCAGATCTCTCCTTTATTTGTAGATAAACAACTCAGCAGGGTGGGTATGTGCCTAGGAGTGCTCTGTGGGTCTTTCCTAGGAGAAGGGTCATGCCCCCTTCCTTGGACAGGCTTTGCTCTGAGGTAGAGGCTGGTTTTTCAAGATCACATTAATTTTCATGTTAAAAAAAATTTCTAGGGTAACTGGTTAATTTGTGAAGAATAAGAATGTTCTATAGCTTCTACTAGTGCTACTTTAAAAATCTATTTTTTGACTGTCCTTGACGTGATGAAGTACACTTTCTTTTTGTATTTTAAGACATTCTCATCTGCTTTTCTGCCCTTGGATATTCCTTGTAGGTTTGAAGTATCCTCCAGAAGACAATTATGGATTTATCCATTGGCATTCCAACCTTATTATTGCACCTATTTCATTTTCAAATTTTTCCACACTGTATGCATGCCTAAGCATGTCGGTAATATAGTAGATTGTCTATTTAATTTATATCTCTCAGTCCAAAGCACAAAGTTTTGAAAGTGGTCTGCCTATTCTTTCAATTCACTGTGGAAACAAAGTATTACAGCTTAAAATATATGGTTGCCACATAATATTGAAGCTAGAATTAAACAGGTAGTCATTTTAGATAGATGCGCATCAAGGAGGATAATTTGAGTGAGTCCAGGAAGTTAGAAACTGCCCCCTGAGAGACAGAAATGCCTCAGAGCCCTTCCTCCACTCTTATCAAGATAACCTGCCCCTGCTCCAACCTGTTGCTAAGGTAACTTGTCTCAGGAATTTTCCCTCCTTACAGGGAGTTTTAAAAGTTGTTAATTAATGTGTACTGGACTGCTCCATCTGCCCTATACCCCATCTGCTTCTCATCTTTGGCCATTCCATCAAGCATCTCCTGGGCCTAGTCATGTACACATGAAGGAGAGAGATAAGGGGAAATGAGCAGGAGAACAAAGGAAGCCTAAGACATTAAAAAAAAAAAAAAAAAAAAAAAAGAATACCTTCACTTCTTGGGATACCAGGATATGATCTATGCCCCCCTTCTCCCTCCTGGGAGAAGTCTGTTACCCATTTTTAAATAAACCCTGCTTTATATGCTTGCCTCAGTGTGCTTCTCTAATGCTATATTTAAACATGTGAGGAAGCAGAACTCATCATTGAAAACCAGTGGTATCAGGAGTAAAATAAACAAACAAAACCCCTGTATTTTAGAATATCCAGATCACTTTGCAAAGACAATACCAGATTTCCTAGTTCAATTCTAATTATAGAGGCATAAATATGGCAAGTTATTTAAATAGCATCTCAGCCAATGAATTGGGACGTTCTAACTATTGGCACCAGATCAATTTTGGCATCAGATTCTGTTAGGTCGGTTTGAAGTGGCTCAGGGAACAGGCACCAGACAACCTGCATCAGCTGTCAATCAGCAGGGTCTCCTGACCAATCCTAGAAGGACACAGATCTCAGCAAGATCCCCATCCAACCCCAGAAGGACAAGGGACTCTAAAAACTTCCCTTATCTGTCCCAAGCCCTCCCTTCCTGCCCTAAGTTCAATAAAATTCTAATCTCGCTGAGCCTGGGTGTGATTCCCCCAGACCTGCTTTGTTGGATTGGAGGGTTTTGCCTACCTGGGAGTGAATCTCAATAAAGCCTGTTCAGCAGATTAAAAGCTGTCTCCTTTTGGTCACCAGTGCCTGACCTTACAGATTTGTCATTTTAGATCAGGAGTCATTTTTATCTAGGAATTCCTAAGTTTCAATTTAGGACTATTTTTCTAGGGATTCCCAAGCTTTGATTCTGAATGTGCCTGCTAAAAGGTTAATCCTACCCCAGCTCATGACACAACCCCTAAGCATGCTTATAAAATTCCTCTTGTGGGCTATAAAGCTGCTCTGAGTGCCAACATGCTGCTGCTCTCCTTAGATGGACAGCCTTCTCATTTTGCTCTAAACTACTGACAATAAATCTATTGTGTGGGATTGTGGTGTGTGGTATGGTCCTTGGACTATGCGTGGACTTTGCGAGTGTTCTTTCAGTGGTCCTGTGACTTGGATGGGCTCTCCCATTGACCTTGCTCTCCCTTTGGGGATCTGAACTGTTTTGGGATCCTACACTCTGTCCTAGGCCGTCCTCACCATGCACCCACCTTCCCTTTCACCAAGTGCTTGACTTCTCATCCACCACCAGCTGATTCAGGTAAATTCCCCTGCCTTTGGTCAACTCAAATGACCTATGGGTCCCAGGAAGTGACTGTGGAATGTCCAGCACTCCCAGGGTTCCTGTTTGGCAGGGGCACCCCCAATTATGGCTTTCAGAGCTACGGTTGGTCTCTACTGTCAGCCAAATCCACAGGCTTGGAAGGTCTCACCCCTGGCAAAAGATCTCTCTCTCTGGGTCTCAGTTACTCTTTCAGCTCAACGACCTGCTGCCAGGCACCGAGAACCCCTGAGAGCCTTAGTCCCAGCTACTGTCTTGAGGTAGTGAGGACTCCTAGAGCGGTCAGCTCTTCTTCATTGAATATAAGAGAACACAGAGGGATGTCTCTGCTTCTCCCTGACTCTCTCTCTCTCCATGGGTGCAGCCACCTCTGCCATCCACTTGTATACCCCTTGGGTTGCCTTTTAGCAAATTTAGACTCACTCCGCCTTACTCTTGATTTAAAGGTGCAGAAACTAATTCGTCATTGTGAAGCCAGATTTAAAGATAAGTAGTCAGTGTAGTTAGGTAAATCAGGTCTAATATCGAGTAAAATCGAAAATGAAGGCCATGTTGAGAATGGAGTCTGGGAAAAGCAGAACAGCACTTGGAATGTTAATGTCCCCAAGGCCCAGAGCCCATCCCAAAGAAATGTTAATGAAACAGCTCCCAGCAAACCTGGAGATGCTAACCGAAAAGTCCTTCCTGCCCAGATTACTTCTTTGGCTCACCTGTGCCCCACCCTTTGGGCCTTCCTACCTACATTCCATCACTGATAGATAACAGAACAGAGGACAGGAATGCGGGAAAGCTAAAAGAAGACCTTAGCTATAAAAGAGGGAAGACCTCCCCCCCCTTCCACATATTCCATCTCTTGGGTCCCCTTCTTCCTCCGGGGAGAAGGCTTTTCTGCTGTCCTTTAATAAAGCTTCTACTTTCTACTCTAAACTTGCCTTGGCATGCTTCTCTTGTGTTATACTTCAACATTGGGGAAGCAAGGACTTGTCACCGGTAAACAGTGGTAACAACTGCAACCAAATTTGGCCCCTCTAAACCTTAAACAATCATTCCAAATGGCTGCTTAACAGCTCTCCAGAGCCCAACATTTTTGAGGGAGTTTTTAACTTTTATGAGCATGTAAGGGTAAAAGAAATTGAAGTTAAAGCGTAAAAGTTAAAGGGTAAAAGACCGGGTGTTGTAAAGTTTCTAAGCTGCAAGGTCTGAGTTAAAATGTAAAGGATTAGGTATTGTTAGGTTTCTATGCTACCTGCAAAACCTGAAATTTCTGTAGTTGTTAAGACAATGCTTGGAACTGCCCAGTAAATATTTCCCCTGACTATTTGGTTGTTTAATAAGGGCTCTGTGTGGTCGCATGTAGGCATTGCAGGGCCTGGACCAATCAGTTTAAATGTAACCCCCTCCTTAGGAATGACCTATCACTCCAGCCTGACCTGTTCCCACCAATGAATGAACTAATCATGTTTAGGAGTTGTTGTTCAATTTTCCCGCACCCCATGATGATTTGTTCTGATGTATACAAAGCCCTCCGCCCTCCCCAAAAAGTGTACTTAAGCAGTGCTCAGCCCCTGCTCGGGGCTCTGGGCTGCTTTCCCTTCTTGAGTGGGCACGGAGCCCCAGCATGCTGGTTCAATAAATCCCCCTTCTGCCAATTGCATGAGTGGTCACTTGGTGGTCTCTTTCTCCGACGTTTTGCGGGACCCTTACATGCACTCTGGGAAATGGAAAGAGATCCCCCTATGTCCAGACCTTCTCTTTCCTTCCTTCCAAACTATCCCTCTGCTCTTCCTGTTCTCTGGCCCAGGTTCTGCTGACTTTTAAACCCTCTCTTCTCGACCTCAGGACCCACCCGAAACACTGATAAAGCCCCTCGCTACCATTCTCCACCTTCTGCTCCAACTCCTCTGGGACCTCTCTCACTTACTTTCAGTCCATCCATTACTCACTCTCGCATGGCCCCCTCTACCCAGCCCACACCTCTGCTTCCCTTTGGTGAAGTAACAGGGTCAAAGGGAGTTTTCCACATACATGTCCCTTTCTCCCTTAGTGACCTCTCTCAAATCAAAAGGAGGCTAGGGTCCTTCACTTCCAATCCTTCAGGGTACATTAAGAAATTCCAATATCTAACCCAATCATGCAGTTTAATTTTCCTTGATCCTACCTAAGGAATGCAGGCAAGTTTGGGAGCAAGCCAGAAACTATGCTGACAAGATCTACCAAACCTCCCCCACTCACCCAATTGGCACTGAGGCAGTCCCTGATTGTGACACCAACTGGGATTATAATTCAGCTGGAGGGATAACTAGTAGGAACCAAGTTATTACCTGCCTCATGGAGGGACTAAGAAAATCAACCCATAAGACTATTAACTATGAGAAACTCTACACAAAGGAACAACTGCCCTGATATAGGAAGCAAAACATACTAAAAGTTTTAAGACATTAAAATGGGGCCTTACTTGAAGCCCCTGCCCTCAGTTTACCTACAGAGCAAATTTAACCTGTTTGTCACTGAGAAAGGAATAATAACCCTAGGAATGTTCACACTCAACAGCCAGTAGTTTTATCTCATAATTTTCTTCCAAACCTGCCCAATTATCAACTAGAAGAAAAAATGGTTAAAATGCCTTAGGCATTAGGTTTCTGCTCAGAACAGCAGTTTTCCCCAGTTTCTTCCAGACCTCAGCAGGACTTACATAGAAATGTAAATGGAAGAAGCCTGCAGTCTCAGTAGGAGACTGATCTGTGGCCCAAGGCAAAAAGGAAAAGTGTCTTTTACCTGAACTCATAGTATACTAAACTAAAAAGTAAATTGTATGGTACTTTACTTATTACCAATGGGTCATTTTTTTCTAGGACTTTTTTTTTTTCTTAAATTCCATAATTTTTGAGCTCATGATTTTGATCCTACACACCTAGGTTAATGACTTTCTGATCAGTCCTATTTTTATTCAACTGTAGAGTTTTTAAACATCTTTAACATTGCAATGGAGATTCACCTATAAAAATCTACAAGGCCTTTGCTATTGTGTTATGTGTGCACACTTGTGTTATGTGCTGATGTCTATATGTGTATATGTCCATATATATATGGACATGATATCAAAATTGGCAGATATATAATAAACACTCATAAATTAATAGAAAGGGATCCAAATACCTTTGATTCACATGATTTAAAAGGTTCTATTTAGATTGGGTAAACAAATGTATAGGTGTCTTTAAAATACTTAACTCACAAGTCTCTCTAGGTGGTCAAATAAATAAAATGTTTGTCTATAAATTGTCTAATATCTCTTGGTTCTAGGACTTTTCTTCAATAAGGAAGAAATGGCTAACACTGTTCAATGCACTTGTCTGATATCTTGGTAAAAATAAGTAAATTAGGTTTGACATGGGATTACTCATAAATGTTTGTTAGATATCTGATTAATTTATAAGATTAAAATGCTAACTGTTAAATATCAGATTAAGTACTCCTAACTCCTTAAATTCCATTGGGTAATATTATTGCTATTTTCATAAATAGGTAAATAAAAAAAAAGTTGTAAAGGTGCTTTGTAATCACTAAAAACAAGATTACTAAAAATTTAAAGTCCCAAAAGATATAATTCTATAATCTTGAAAATTGTGTTTTTATGAAATAGTAAACAAATGTGATTCTATATACAAAGGTTCTATATACAGAGGTCCAAAAGTTTCAACTGTGTTTCAATTAGAGTACTGTAAATAACATGAAATATTTCTTCCCATTAAAATGGAGTAATTTGCCTACATTCAGAAATTTACAAGGATTGTTTCAGAATGTAAACAAAAAAGGGATTAATAGAAAAGAGAAATTAGAAGGTTCTAAGAATGGAAACCATGTTTAATAGAAGGAAAAGAAAGTGTTTCTAGATAAGAAAGTCTTTATGTGATGAAGTAAATAAGAGGGTTTAAGTAAGTTCTAATGAAGGTCTGGGGGCTGAGGTTGTGGCTCCAAGGTAGAGCACTAGCCTAGCATGCCTGAGGCACTGGATTCAGATCCTCAGCACCACATAAAAAATAAAATAAAACAAAGATATTGTGTCCACCTATAACTAAAAAATAGATATTAAAAAAATAATCTGTGGTGTAAATTGGTTATGTGTGTGTGTGTGTGTGTGTGTGTGTGTGTGTGTGTGTTTGTGTGTGTGTGAGAGAGAGAAACAATCAGTCAAAGCTATTTAAGGTCTTTTCCTAAGGTCAAATACTAATGTACTGATATAAACTGAAGTTTAGTCAAGGATTTCTTAAAACATTAATTATTTACCTATAACATTGTGTTTATTAAGGTTTTTTTTTTTTTTTTGAGCAAGTAATCTTGATGAAATTAAGGATTATACAACTGTGGTTAAACAAACACTATGATTTTGGAGTATTGTAATATGTTATTTCTTTAAGAGCTAAACTTGATTAATATAAAAACATCAATGTAATTGTGGTGCTATTACTCTTCTTTGTACATTAAATGTGTTTATATCTTCCAGGTATACAAGTCTTTAAGGTAGAAGCTTTAAAACAGCATTATATCAAGCTGGTGTTCTCCAAACTAAAGTTGTATGGTAATTTTAGACTTAAGGATAACAAATTTTATTGAATATTTATTTATATTATTTAATGTACTATAAATTAACCTGTTATCAATAAGATAAATAAAGTTTTATGTTACTTTTTACCCTGAGGTACAATTTAAATGTATTTTTAAGTTAATGAGAGCATAATCTATGTAAAGCTTAATACTGTAAAACACAAAAGCATTTTGCTACTTTTCCACAAAAGGTTAAAAGCTCTCAGCCTTTCTTTAATTTGTGTTTTAAATGTAATATCATATTGTGTTAGTTAACACTCATATGGACTCAAAAAAGGCCATATATATAAACTTTGTAAAATGATATTTAAGAGAGAAGTAAAGATCAGCTTCAGAATAAGAATATTTCACCTAAGATTTGTGAGGAAGCCTGCCTTACCTGAGATAAGGCTCTGTCCCACCTTAGGACATGTTAAATGACTCCAAAGTAAGCCAGACTTCAGTTCATTTAAAGTTATATTCAAAGATTGATTTTTATCGTAAGAATTACTGTGATCTCAAACAGGAGATATAAGGTATAACTCATCCAAAATTCAAGATAGCTATTACACAAACTAAACATGTTTTTGCTATTGTTAATTTCATTTTGTATTTTCCTTATAAACTGTATAACTGGGCTGGGATTGTGGCTCAGTGGTAGAGTGCTCGCTTAGCATGCGTGAGGTACTGGGTTCAATCCTCAGCATCACATAAAAATAAAATAAAGATAATTTGTATAACTGTTGCCTATTAATGTTTTGCAGAGGTATTGCTTCAAGAACATACAACCTGGGTTAATTTAAGATAATAAAGCCATCACCTACAGGACAGATAGGATAATATAGAACCCAATTAATAAAAAAGATTAAATGACTGTAAGATTATAGACATTAAAGTCAAAGCCTAGTACTATTAATTTAAGGTTGATGAAACTGACTGGCTAGATGTTTAAGATCAATACTCAAATATTAAACTTAAATTAAAAAGGCCAAGAAAATAAATATTTGGCTCTTGTCCTCCAAGTGAGTCTGAATCCAGGGAACAAGGAAACTTCTAAAGAACTTTGCAACTTTGGGCCACATAACCTCCCTATTAGAGAGATTAATGAATCCACTGAAGAAATAAAAGCCAATCAGTGCCCTTACTATGAAGAGGAGGGTCATTGGAGAAGGGAGACATCCCTGATGCTTCCTAGGGAAGCCACATGGTCAGCAAAACCTGGACCCATCCTAGCACAAATGGCACTAGCAAAGCTAAGAAGCTGCTCTAAAGTTCCCTGAGAGTGACTCCCATGGAAACTTAGCTGACTCTTAACAGTAGAAACAAAGTCAATTTTTACCAGCTTGACCTTAAACACCAAGCAAAAAACAAAACACAGCCATTCCTCCATTCTTGAGCATTAAAAAAAAAAAAAAAAAGAAAATAATAGTTAAATGTAACTTAAAATATACACCTGTGTTATCCCCCCCAAATATGTAAGACTGGAGGCTACAATAAGAGAGAATCTTAGGCAGGAATGTCTTGTAACTATCAACTATCAAGAGAAGATTTTAGTTAGTTTAAGGTCTACAGATATTCCTAACTTACTCAGGTAGGCTTGATGTCTGCTAGTATGATTATCCAGCCCTAAGTAACAAAAATAGATATTTTACAAAATCAGATGACATTAAATAGCTTAACTACATTTTAAGAGGATGGACATCTGTGACATTAAAAGTTAAATGTTATATTTACATTTCTGATAACTCTGGCTACATTAAAGATTTATATTTCCAAATAAAGGCCTTATCCTCTCCAACCTTGTTATGGGGAGAGATTATTGGCTTCTCTGATTTAATAGCAGATCTTCTAGGCCTAAACAGCTAAGTGGTACTCAATGAGACCTCCCCAGACTCTGCTGACATTTCACCTAAGCTTTCAGGAGTACCCCTCTTCCTATTTGCTTCAGTATGTTTTAATTCATCAGGGAATACATCAGTCGGAGACTTGGAGGGGGGTCAATGTAGACGGATCATCCCATACACAGTGTCTCAAAATTCACTGATCATGGTCCCCAAGGCCTCCTTCCTGTGTGGGACAACTATATATTGTATGAAAGGGCATATATGGTTTAGTTCTCTTATTTCCATCTATAGACCTCATCTCAGGAGATGAGGAAGTCCCTACTCATTGAGCCCTTGATATAAATGGGCTATTCAATTTGTTCCCCTACTAGCTGCCCTGGAGGATAAGGCAGGCCTAGCCACAGGAATGGCAAGAATAACATTTTCATCAGCTCTCCAGTCAGCTGATAGGGGATATACAATAGGTAGCCCAGCCTATACTAATCATAATCCTCCAAATTAACTGGACTCCTTAGCTGCTGTGGTCCTATAAAGCCACCGTGGACTGGACCTTTTAACCGTAGAGAAAGGAGGCCTCTGCCTATACCTACAGGAGGAGTATTGTTTTTATGTCAACCAGTCAGGGGTAGGAAGGACAAAATCAAACAACTACATGAGCAGGTGGAAAAGAAGAAACAGCAACTAGGCAAACAGTCCCCATGGGGAATGTTCAGTCAAGTATGACCTTGGTTTCTCCACCGCACAGGACCCCTATTAGTCCTCTTTATGTATCTCCTAATAGGACCATGCCTGTTAAATGAAGTTTCCTGCAAGATCAGATACACAAATTCACCAGTTGGTCAATCAATCACTTCTTCAAGACTACCAGCCCCTGAGACCTATGACTCATGGCCAAATTCTCCAACTCCAAAGAGATTCTGCCCCCACCCAAAATCCTCCCTGACCATTTTTACAGGAATGAGATTCTTCATCCCTAACTAGTGGAAGGAGCTACAGAAGACAATTGTCCCTACCCTTGGTATCTATAAAAACAAAAAGGGAGGAATATTGGCATCAGATCTACCATTTTAGGTTGGGAATAATTTTATCTAGGAACATTCTGAATGTTCCTGCTAAAAGGTTAACCCCACCCAAGCCCATGACACAACCTCTAAGCATGCTTGTAAAATTCCTTTCGCAGGGTATAAAGCTGCTCTGTGAGCACTGACATGCTGCTTCTCTCCTCAGAGGAACAGCCATGTTGTTTTGTTTCATACTACTGACAATAAATCTCTTGGGTAAGATTCCAATGTGTGGTATGGACCTTGGACTTTATGAGGACTTTGCAAGTGTCCTTTCATTAACCATTGTGATAATTAGGTTTCCTCAGTGGATTATTCAAATATTGATAAAGTTAAAAAACAAAAATTGTAACTTACACATGGGCACGTGTGTGTGTGTGTGTGTGTGTGAGAGAGAGAGAGAGAGAGAGAGAGAGATCTACATTTCAAAAATAAGAGGCCTCAGTGGAAATGCTAAGGGGGCTTGGGTTTCATCCTGGAAGTATAATGGAGAGTCACTGAAGAATTTTAAAGCAGGTTTGTTACTCACCTTTTATTATAAAAAAATACCTAAGATAATCAACTTATAAAGATTTATTTTGGTCCAGTTTTGAGGGGTTTCAGTCCATGATTGGGTAGACCCACTGTTTTTAAAAGCCTCTAGTAGCGGGCAGGCAGGATATCAAGGTGGGAATGCACAGTGCATATCAAAACCATTTACCTATGGTGGGGAAGTAAGAGAGGAAAAGACAGGAGTCTCAATGTCCCCTCCAATGGGATGCCCCCTACCCTATGACCTAAAACCCCTCACCATGTCCTGCCTTTTAAATACTCTACCACCTTCCAATAACAACACTGGTTGGTGACCAAGTCTTTAGCACATAGGCCTTCGGGGAACAGATCAAAGCTACAGCAGCAGGCTAAAGATAAAATAGGATTTTGTTGTAGGAAGAGCACCTGGGCAGCAATAATAGAAAGCACGGATTGTGAGATGTGAAGCAACAGGTAGGAAGATGAGTGGAAAAGAAAATTTAATAGTCCATGTGATCTTACACAAAGGTCCATGCAGAGTATGGTTCAAGATATGGCAAGTTCTCAGGAATGTCCAGGAGTGTGATTTAACAGAGAAAAAAGCTCCTGAAGGAGATACAATCAAAGAACTAGGAAGGTAGGATATTGGCTTGGCTTTCCACAGAGATGTTAAATTCAGCCCGCAGGGGAGCAGAACTTCTGTGGAGAAGATGAGGTAGACAGCAGTGAATGCAGGAATATGAACAGATAGTCTAACACCTAAACTTCACTGGGAGTTGTAATGTGCTCACTGTAACCAAAAGCTTGGTCCTTGTCCCCAATGCCAATTAATACCAACTTAATAATGAGGACATTGTTTTAAAAAAAGGAAAAAAAAATATTGCTTTGCTAGCAAAGAAGAAACAGAGGGACTCCTGTCCCAGAGGCTGTGATTCTGCCCATCAGGAGAAATAGGGGGATTTTGAAGGAGCTATTCAAAGACAACATTCCAGGTGTGCCCTGACAGGGGGTCCCAGTGTGCCCAGATGGTGTGTTAGGATTCACTTGTTAATTTGGGAGATATTCACTTCCTAGATCCCCTGACAGACATCTCCTTCCTGTGGAGAATAGATAACTCCAGGAAACCTTGTTCCCCACCCCCAGGTTAGGGAGGGGGAGAGGGAGAAGAGGAAAAGGAAAAGGAAATCACGTCCCTTTTTAAAAATAAACCTCAGAGCTATAGTCAAAAGGTAAAGAGGACCACTGTTATAGTAGTGCATTACAACCCTCCATGCCTTACTGTCCTTAGTGTCACTTGCTCCTGAAAATTTGGTCAACTTGATGGACCAAATAACAAGCTCCTAGATCTCACTTGAACTTCTCCTATTTCAATAATCTCCTTTATTAAAATTACATAAAATTGATTTTGCCAACTCAATACCACGGGATGGAAAAGGAACCTACTGAGTTAACTGTACAAGCCAGGTTAACCAGGTGGCTCAAAATAACACATCACAGGCTTCATATGGAGGACATACACATATTAGCTGTTCCTAGGATTTATGAAAAAGATGACTAAGCAAAATATGACTAAGAAAAAAGATGACATATAAGTGTGGGTATGTGTTTGTATGTTGTGTATGAGTCTATCTATCTATCTATCATCTATCTTGAGATCATGGATCCATCGATCGATCTATCTATCTATCTATCACCTATCTTGAGATCAGGTCTTACTGTGTTGCCCAGGCTGGTCTCAACCTCCTGGGCTCAAGTGATCCTCCCAACCTCAACCTTCAGAGCAGAATGGATGGCCTGCAGTTATGTGCCATTGTCTTGTTGACAAAGCAATCTTTTATTAAAGAACATGGGTAGTTAGATTTGTGCATCTGTTATTAAACACATTTGTTATATCTTGGACTTAACTTTTGTATGATCAATCCAAAAGGAATGTCTGTCACATAAAATGTGATATAGCTAGTTATACTAGTTACTCATTGCTGAAGATAGCAAACAGAGCCATTTTCAGGGACAATAGAGCTAGTTGTCTCCACCACATCCAGCCCCACTTTCCTCTTCTTGAGAATTAGAAGTTACAAGCCCACAGAAAATCTTGCCTAGGAACATCAACTCCTGGATCAGCCCAAATCAGTCCTTTCATTCCTCTTTGCCCTTCCCACAGTGATTATTGTTAATACCAGACAGGAAAAGGTATACCATTTTGGAAAGATTGTTAATGCCTTGTTTGGATGAATAAGACTCTCTTGATAACTTAATGATCTTAAGCTCATATAAATTAATTTCTTCTGTTTTTCTTTTACCATTGCTAAGACCTCTGAACTTTCTCCATTCTTATTATTATCTGCAATTTTATTCCCACTTGTTTTTAAAATCTAAGGCAAAGTTGTACACTGAGGTCTTTCTCAATAGAACAATTTTAGTCTCTGTTGATTCTGCTAGGTAGCAGTTATTTATATGTAATAATCTCTTCCATAACAATATGCATTGGAAAATTCCTTTTGACAAGCCATAGCAAGCTTAATTGAGTCATGATATATACCATTAAATAATTTCCAATGAAGCAAACAGTTCTTTCCCTAAGGTGGCACATGCTTTTGCAGGGTTTCACCCAGACTATATGGCCTCACATTGTTACCACTGTTGGCCGGTGACGAGTCCTTGCTTCCCCAATGTTGAAGAATAACACCAGAAAAGCACGCCGAGGCAAGGTCAGAGTAGAAATTAGAAGTTTACTAAAGGACAGCAGAAAAGACTTCTCCCGGAGGAAGAAGGGGACCCGTGGAAGTGAGGTTGTCTCCCCTTTTTATAGTTTTGGTGATGAAATGTAGGTTGGAAGGCCCGAGGGGTGGGACACAGGTGGGCCAAACAAGTAATCTGGGCAGGAAGGACTTCATTATCACTTCTTTGGGATGGGCTATCTCCAAATCTGTTGGGGGCTGTTTCCTGGGTTCCATTAACATTTCTTTGGGGTGGACTTTGGCCTAGGACCTTTCCGGGAATTCATTAACATTCCATGAGTTGTCCTGCGTTTCCCGAATCATTATCAGCATGGCCTCCATTTTAGATTTCACTAATTTCATATGATATTAGACCCGATTTACCTAACTACACTGACTACCTAATTTTAAATCTGGCTTCAACATGACTAGAAAAATTATTATCTTCATTTGTAAAAAGAGAGGTATGGAGTTAATATGAGTCAGAAAATTAAATTTCAAAACAGTTTTATTATCTATCAAGCTTTTTTCCTCCTCAAATTTAGTAAAACTTATTTTTTAAAAGCCTTGACACTGAATTACAGGTCAACTTTTAAATGTTTTGTTTACTCTCTTGCTTAATAATTCCCCAATGAGAATCCCAAATCAATTCTCTTTAAGTTTAAAATTTATTATGTCACATAATAAGTAATATTAATAGAAACTCTTTTGTTAATATAGTATTTCTGATTTTCTCCTACTGACTTTGCAGCCTAAAGCCATTCCAAATTCTGACATTACTTTTAATGTTTTCAGGACAGATGCTACTAGAGCTTTCAGCACAAGTAGTAAATTATCATCATACATTAGTTAACTTGTGAACCTTCATCTGAATATTCCTCAGATGCCCATGGGATCTGGGTGAGATTATAGCTCCAATAGTAATGGGCTTCATGCTTACTTCCCCCATGCAGTGCAGCAATAAGGCAGACAAAGGGAGATTGTAAACTATTGATCTGAACCATATAAATGGATTGAAAATAAATTGTGCTATTTGCTCTATTTGTCCCCAAAGTCAAATTTACCTAAACACGTAATGCAAATAGTACCATTCAATTGCATCAAAGGACTTCTTGGCATCAAACAAAATTGTTGCTATTGGTTCTAATTTTCTTTTTATTCCAGATGTGTTATGTTAGTCTATGCAGATTTTCTATAAGGATCCATCAGATTTGTGATTATTCAGTTATGGAGGAAGTATTCTGGTAGCTATTATTTTCTATCTACTTACACTGTATGAAAGATATTTTTCACAATATTAAGGAAGTTTAATATGTAACCTTAAATATAAACCTACATGGATACAGATAATAGGATAAAGAACTATAGGCCATTTAGATTCCAATCCACAGATAACATCTGATCCTTCAAAAATTCAGTACAAAACATGTGAATGCATTATATTTATTCATATCTATTTCTGAAACTAGTGGCTGTTTAGTGCACTAATGGAAGAAAGAACTTAACATGTTGGTAAATAACCTAAATTTTAAAACTATTTTGAAAGTAACTTAAAGCCACAGAAGGTATATCAGTTACTCCTGGCTTTTCAACTGACATTGAAAGGTTGCTCCAAATTTCCATTCTTCAATTTGGTATCTGCAAAGAAAAGGAGGGCATAAAATATCCCCATGGGAAATTTCTGGGTATTACAATCACAAGATACTCTTCTTAAGAACATACCCTGAGATATTTCAATGGTAGGTTTTTCCCCCAAGTATTGATAAGTCCTATAATGCCCTGGGAATGGGTAATTGCATAAAAATAGAAAACTGAACAATGGGGAATCCTTGTAAAGCCAAGTGATAACACTGAGATTTGCTATATTCCATATTCTGGGAGACAGCACAGTGCTGGGAGGAGGGGCTGGGCAACAGAGACAGTTTTAATATGGCTTTATTCTTTTTATTTTTTTGTACAGATATTGAACCCAGGGACACTTAACCATTGAGACACATCCTCAGCCATTTTTTATATTTTATTTAGAGACAGGGTCTCGCTGAATTCATGAGTCTGGTTTTGAACTCGTGTTCCTCCTGCCTCAGCCTCCCAAACTTCCACCACACCCAGCCTTGGCTCTACTCTTTTCTTACCAGCATAACTTTAGCAAAATACAAACAGCACTGAGCTTTAGTTTTCTCATTTACAAAAATGAGGATAAAATACTCACTATTGGCGTTTTAAAGACCAAAAAAGACAATATATATAAAGAATTTAATCAACCAATGCTCAATAAATGATGCTTCATTATAATTATTATAAATAAAGCAATATATATTTATGTAGTGTATAAATATACAGATGCATTTTAAAGTAATCATGGAAGAGTCTAATCCAATGTCACAACAACTATTCAAATTAACTTTCATGGCATTATACTAGGAAAATAACGATACTCAACAAAGTGTACTGTGAAAATTTACTTTGTAATTAAACTATACAAAAGAAATGCACTTTTTAAACCCATAGGATCTTTTTTTTTTTTTGTATTTAAAATTTTTTAGGTGTAGTTGGACACAATACCTTTACTTAATTCATTTATTTTTCTGTGGTGCTGAGGATCGAACCCAAGGCCTAACATATGCTAGGCGAGTGCTCTACTGCTGAGCTACAACCCCAGAGCCTAAATCTATAGGATCTTAAGACAGGATTTAAAATAGAAAAAAAAAAAAGAAGAAAAAAAAAAAAAGGCACAAATAATACAAAACAAAAGCAGCACAAAAACTTTTCCATTATCATTAGTCTTTGGTACTGATTCAATGTACTTGATTGGGTCTCAGAGACCTAGTTTTATTTTATAAACACATTGGTTAGATTTTTTAAAAGGTGTTAATAAAATGAAGATACAGAAAAAGTCCTCATAGGAATTCCCAGTTCTTTAAATCTGCCTACATATGCTTACAAAATAAAAAGTAGGTAGTGAGCAGATAGTCTCTAGTTTAAATATTCAGAATACAATGAACAATATAAGAGTACTCCGCTTCAGCAGAATTTCATATTTCTACAACCACAAAGTTTTTTCTTTTTTTTTAAAAAACCCTAATTTCCAAACAGATATCTTTAGAAGTATGCTTCATTGGGCTGGGGATGTGGCTCAAGCGGTAGCGCGCTCGCCTGGCATGTGTGCGGCCCGGGTTCGATCCTCAGCACCACATACAAACAAAGATGTTGTGTCCATTGAAAACTAAAAAGTAAATATTAAAAAAAAATTCTCTCTCTCTCTTAAAAAAAAAAGAAGTATGCTTCATAATTTTTCTTAATAATTGGTAAAATATGTTTGGACTCATTGAAGTAATTTTTGGAGAAAACACATGATGCAAAAATTGAAGTTAAAACCTTAAGTACACAAAAAGAAACATACACAATATTCCCAGGATATATGTAAACAGAGAGAGCCACTTAGTAAATGGTATTGGGTTTTGGTAATAGTACAATCCACTCTCATTAGGCATCTCCCTCTCATGCATTAATAAGTGACATCATTTTCTCCTATAACATTTTATAACAGAGTGAAATAAAAAGCCCCTCCAGATTGGAACTGTAAGATAATCAGATTCTGTAGTGCTCATTATGACTGCAATTATGTAACAAAACTCTCCAAATATAGTTCAGTTATTGCAGTTATTAATCATCCTGGTTTTGTTTCAAGTACTTGCTTATAGCCTGCTGGATAGACTCCATTATTCTAGAAGCTGAATGTCGAAAGTCAAAAGTGTGCATGTGAATCTGCTGTCCTAAAGGCCTTTCAACATAATTTACCCTTTCAATTTGTATTTGTGAATACAAAAAAAAAAAAAAAAAAAAAAAGAAAAAAAGGGAGGGAGGGCTAAAGCTGGTGTCAATTGAGTCACTGACCTTTGTAGTAAACAGAAGATAGTCCTTAACAGAAAACAACTTTGCAAATAAGAAACCTATTTTTTCAGAACTCAAAATTGTACTGCTTAAGAAGTTAGTCTCAGAATACCAATCAGTTCTTAGAAAAAAAGAATCTGTACATTTCATAAGGAGGAAACAGTAAGAGTGCTGGCAAATATGCATTTTTAAAGGTCCAAAGCACCAACATCATGGGTAGAATGTAGTTCTAAACATTTTATGCATAAAACCATGTATTCTAATTTAAATATAAAATGCCAAGTAGAAGACAGCAGATTTATTATAGAGAATAAACACCATCTTCATCACCTTAAATTGTTCCTACAGATATATTTCTAGGAAAAGAAAATACACCTGAAAAATTCTCAAGGCTAGATTCTAAATGCTAAAATATTAAATAAATAGGATTCCAAACAGACCAAAGGAAAATTGTTATATCATCATTTAAATATTAGCATGTGGAGAGCGTGGAAACATAAACATAATTATACATCAAAATTGTTTACAAAATTCATGTCACCGTTTTCCTGTACTCTATGATTTTTTCAATTTGGCTACATACATTGGGCCCCAGGCTTTGCCTTTATCTGGGATCACCAAAAGTCCACATTCCTGGCCAGTGGGAGCAAATGTGAAGTCTTGGGAGCAAGTCCTTGCTATTTCCCTAATGTCCACAGGCATGACGTTACTGTAGGAATTTAAAGTTTCATTGATCACATCTTGATTTTCTGCCTTGGAAAGTGTGCATGTCGAGTACACAAGTACCCCTCCAGGACGTAAGGCTTTAATTGCAGACCTACATGCAGAGAAAAATGAGAAAATAAGTTAGGTATATTGAAAGGAAACTAGGGGAAGATTATATACTTGGAACTAACCATACTCTGACTCAGAATGTAATAACTTGAGATGTTTTCTAGCAATATATCTGCTTCTTTGAAATGGCAATCAGATCAATCAAAATGGAAAGGACAAAGGAGTATATCTGACTAGTTGGTGGTTTTGTTCTTTTAGGGGTAGGAAGAAAGGGGTAAAGCATGGAAAAACTGATTTATCTTTGAGTAGATGGAAGTAAAAACAGATATTAATTGAAAGTGTACATAAAAAAATCATTGATTCCAAACTCCATTTATTCAAAGATGGGCAATCACGCAAAAAGTTGGAGAGTTTTTATCTCATAAAATGAAATAAACTATTTGGAAAAACCTAAGGCAGCCACTGGGGGGTACTGACTCCCAAACCAAAGAACTATGAATTTATTCTACTTTGAAGGAGCCTCTAGAGTAATAGCCAACTCACCATAAAGCCTATCAGCAGGAAAAAGGTCCCATCATTAAAATAAGCCTCTAATACTTTCAGTGTTTCGTTACAAAATAAAAATGTATAACCAAGGGTTTCCAGATAATTAAGGATGAGAAATGCTTACCAATGAGTAAAAGAAAGAATGCAAGCACAAGAACAACCACCACAAAATGTTACCTAGGAAGAAGCAGAAAATTCAGGGACAAAAGAGAAATAAGACCTAATATATACAGAAAGATCAATAAATGTATAGCACCTATTAAATAAAAACAGAATGCCACGAGAAAAGACCAAGACGACAGACCTTGGAAATTAAATGCATGTTTGCTAAAATATAGAATATTCTGTGGAAGTGTTGGGAAGTCAAGGTTGAAATGCTCCATTAGAACAAAAACAGACTGAAAATAGAGAGGATCAATCAAGTGGGTCATAAATTCAAACTGACAGAACCAGAAAGACAATATAAGAAATATGGGGTAGGGGTGTAAAGTTCATGAAATTATAAGAGAATTTCTCAGAGATAAAAAGGAGGAAATAACTCTTCAGATTGAAAGAACTTATCAAGAGGCTGGGACATTCATTATTATTTATTGAGCATCAATTATATGCTGTTATTGCTCTAGGATGTCAAATATGTGTGGATGAATGAATAAAATAGAACAACTTCAACAACAACAAAAATAGCCTTACCTTCATGAAAATTATATTCTGGTGATTATGTCAGGGAGACAATATAACAATGTCAGGCGGCTGAATTCCTAACACCCTCTACCTGAGAATTTGACTGTATTTGGAGACAGGTTCTGCACAGAGTTAATTAAGTTAAAGTCAAGTTATTAAGGTGGGCTCTACTCAAATATGTCTGGTGTTCTTACAAGAAAAGGAAATTTGGACACAGAGTTACAAGAGGAAAAATGTAGAAACACAGGGAAAAGAAGCTATCTAGAAGCTATGGAGAAAGAACTCAAAAGAAACTAATTCTGCTAACATCTTTATGTAAACTTCTAGCCTACAGAACTGTGATTGTTTAAGTCACTCAATGTAGTACTTCGTTAAGGCAATAAAAGCAAACTTTATACAAAGTTTATACACACATAAATATACAAACACAAAAAATATATGTATCTTATATTTTATTTAGTATGCAATTGAGCAATAGGCATTATGTAAACAATTAAAACAGGATTAGGGGTGCCTGGATAGTGAGGGGATTGCAATTTTAAAGAGGACGGTCAGATAGGATGTCCCTTCAGAATGTGACATTTGAACAAAGACCTGGGAGGTAAGGAAGTGGATCAAGCAGATATCAAAAGGGAAGACCACTGTACACCAGAGAAATAAGGAATAAATATGGTTATGAAAAGAGGAAGCCATCTGTGGCTGGGGCAGGATGAGCTAGGAAGTGGTGTGAGATAAGATCAGAGTGAAGAGAGGGCGTAGAGGGTCCTGTGGAATACTGCAAAAACTTTAACTATGTAATGAACAAAAAGCAACCACATTTATGATATATCATTCTTTTTTTAAAAAACATTTTTTAGTTGTAGTTGACACAATACCTTTATTTTATTTATTTATTTATATGTGGTGCTGAGGATTGAACCTAGGGCCTCACATGTGCTAGGCGAGCACTCTACTGCTGAGCCACAACCCCAGCCCCTGATATATCATTCTTACATTTCAAAACTTCAAGAATAAAAAGAGGATATTAAATGCTTCTGGAAGAAAAATGGATCCTCATTAAAATGGATCATTTAGGGGTCCAGGAATAAGACTGGTATCAGTGGAAGAGTACGTTTCAAATCCAGAGAAAAAGTAATTTAAAGTGAATTCCATTTGCAGCCAACTCATCAAATAAATATGAAGAATACAGGGATATCTGCTAACTCAGAATTTTTACCTACAGCAAAATGAGGAGGTAAATCAAAGAGGAGGAATGTGATCCAGAAAAAAAAAAAAAAAAGAACCCAACATAGGATAGAAAGGAAGGAAATGAAATATCTAAAAGAGCTGTGTGAGAGGGCTGGAAGGCAACTACTCCAGACGGGAAGGAACAGAGTTTTCTAGAAAGAAAGGAGAGGAGCAGAAGAAAACAGATGAAATGACTGAGAATATAAAAAATTGAAGATTTGGTACACAAATCTGTAGAAAGAGATTGACTGATTTTCTCATCTAATTTTGTTCTAGAAAAATTCTCCTTTCAGTGGTACTCCAATAATAATTTTAAATGAATAGAGAAGGAAACAGTTTGAAGACACTACTCCATCCTATAGTGAATAGTTTGTAGAATTAGACAACATATATACCATATTTAGAGTCACTCTATAGAATGATACTCATAATTCAATACAGATTATAAAGTCACAGAAAGAATACTAGCAATGTTGACAACATGAAAATAAAAGTAACACCGTAAGGTACTGAAAAGTGCAAGGTAGAGAAATATGAAAGGGGGGGGGGGCATGTAAATATTCTTACTTTACAAAAACAGAAGCCAAAAGACAATGCCTCTATTGTTTTAAAAAAGAGAATAAAGGTTCAAGTGTACTTAAGATAAACTTTCCACTACGATAGAACTAGAAATGTAGTTCTAAATATATAGAGCTGACTGAGGGAGAAATGGATTATAGCATGAGAATACACAATACAGGGTGGTATATGTAAAATAATTCCTAGCAAGAGGTCTGCAGTCAACATCTACAGTTGATAAAGGATAAACATGTTATTTACAGATTTAGCATGACCTAGAGAATAAAATTAAGATCAGAAATAATTAGAAGTAGTTGTTTTGAGTAGTAAGACTATAGGAAAAGAGGGAGTGCAGGGAAAAATCCTCTTTAACCAGGTGTTCATTTATATTTTTATATTTTTACCCGTGGGATTTATTTCTATAATAATAAAAATGGAAGGGGAGATCTGACAGTAGGATAAATATCAGCCTTTTCCCACAGAGGTCAGTTATTTTATTTTGTTGTAATTTTGACTGTTAGGGATAACCTCTCTGAAGAACATATTCCCTAAGGTTTCATATAATCAAAATTTTATGGTATCCAGAATTTCCATGTATTCACTTATTGATTAAAATATGTGGGAAGTACTGCCATGGAAAGCTTACCTTTCAGTGTTTGTTGTTGGTCTCTAAAAATAAATTTTAATATGTATCTTCTTATTTCTTACTATCCTCTAAATATAGCTCATGGAAACAAAAAAGGCTCTTATTTATACCTTAAGGATGTGAACTCTCAATAAGATAACACCCTGTAGTAAGAATAATGTCCATATCATAATCATCTGAATTTGTAAATATGTCAAACCCCAATCCCAGAACCTATAAAAATGTCACGTTACATGAAAAGAAGGCATTTGCAGATATGACTAAATGAGGAATCCTATGTTGGGGAAATTATTCTGGATTATCTGAGTGGACCCAATATAATCACAAAGGTTCTTATTGAAAAATCAGCCTCTACCTCAGAGCAAAGCCTGTCCAAGGAAGGGACATGACCTTTGTCCTTGGAAAAACCCACAGAGCACTCCTAGGCACATTCCCACCCTGCTAAGTTGTTTATCTACAAATAACAGGAGAGATCTGCTGCACCAGGTGTCCCTGACTCAGTCAGGCTAGGTGGAGATCCATAGCAACCCCCTAGCAGTCACCAATCAGCATGAGACAGGGAAATACCTGGGATGCCAGATGACCCTCCCAGTAGTTTATGGTAGTTGATAACCTGTTGGGAAACCATGTAGTTCAGCACGTACACCCCTCTTGGCTTAAACCAATCAGTTCAAACGAATACTCCTTTTGTACTGACCAATCACCCCTATCCAACTTGTTCCTGCCAGTGAATGTGCTAATCATGTTTTAGAGTTGTTATTTGATTTTCCCGCGGTATGTGATGATTTGCTATGATGTATGTGAAGTCCCTGCCCTCTCCAGAGAATGTATAAAAATGCTGCAAACCCTGGGCTCGGGGCCTCTCAGCATCACCATTTGCTGTGTGAGAGGTTTTACGGCCTAGGCAGCTCTCAATCACCTGTTCTATATAGAGCAGGCATGTTGGGTTCTGCCAAAGCCGCTTCCAACTTTTCTGTCTGGGCCCGGAGAGCAATTGGCGTGAGTACACAGTGTCCTGAATCCCGATCTGCCTCGGATGCCTGGAGGTGGATGAAAGAGTTTGGAACAACTGCGGAATTCCGGTCTGGGCTACACTCAGACGTATTCCTAAGGTCCTTTCTCTTGAGCCCCCTCCCGACAGCCCTCAGGGGTATCTAGGGTGATTGGTAGATGAATGGCACTGAGGGAAAGCCCCAATCACATTTGCCTCCATATGGGCTACGCAACACTCCCAACCCCGCATCCATTCCTCCTGGATGCTTCCCTTCCTTCTCAGGTCAGAAATGTTAGCAATTCAGGTTGTAGGACTGAGAAAGACATAAGATAATTAGTAAAATCTGCCCAGGTTCTCTAAGGTGCATAGATAACTTTCAATAGTCTGTATTACCGCCCCAATGTTTAAAATGTGCTGTGTTCCTTAAGCTGCTAAGAGAGGCATTTTTAGAAAGAAAAAAAAAAAAAAGAATCAAGAGAAAAATTTGGGCAGATCAAAGTACATACCCCCTTCCTCCTTCAAGACCTAAGGCAGATAAAAACTGACTCTACTGGAAAGTTAGGAGATATGCCAGATTGCCTGGGATTGGATCTATCCAAAGGGGCTAATCCTGTAAGTAAAAGGTGAGACTGAGGAATTCCCAGCAGCTGCCAAAGCCATTTTCGATTTGGGGAATTTCCTCATTCTTTCCCTGCATTGTAAGGATTACTCCACCTGAATGCAGTAAAATCAGTCACACTGAGACCCTTGATTTTACACCTATAGTTGCCCCTATGTGAGAACATCTGGTCCACTCATGGGGAAATCTATGGTGCCACTGATAGGAGTCATAATTAAATGAGAGTTAAAAACCTGGAGAGATTTTTCTCTTATCTGGTCTGTCTGTTTTGATTTTTATTGTAACAATTTGGTATCTAAATGAGTTTGAAGCATTGCATAATCTTGCAGTTAAAAATTGGGTTTAAGTAATTGTTTAGTTTGAGATTTCAGATAGTTCATGCTAGAAAACTTAAATACTTAGGATAAAAAATTAAAAAACTCTACTTCCAAGTTGACAAGTAACTCCCAATCATTTAGTTTTATTTTTTCATCAATTTTTGAATTGGGTAGCCTGAAAAGATATCACTAGGTATACCAGTACATTAACTTGGGCAAGGATAATAGATTATGATATCTGTTCCCCTCAGTGTGTAAGATTCAGAAAAAAAAAAAAAAGTGTTAAATTAAAACGTTGGTCTGGCTTATTGAAATGACATTAATTAGCAACAGTCTTGGGAATTTTCAAAGCTTAATTTTGGATATACATGGTAGTGTGTGGTTCTCTTTTAAAATTTTTTCAGGTGATTTAATGTAACTTAATACTACTTTAGGAACTTCAGAACAAAGAAAGTAGCTTAATGATCCTGAAGGAACTTCTTCTGATGGTGGCTTTTATATTATCAAGAAAGATCCTATTTTCAGTTTTGTGTGAGCAAGTTTTTCTAGTGTAGAAAAATGTAAAAGTATAAAATTTTGTAAATTGTATCTTACACTTGTATCATAATTTTCAACATCCAAACCTGAAAATTGTGACTTACAGTTAAAATGCCTTAGGCATGAGGTTTCTGCTCAGAATTCCAGTTTTCCCAGTTCCTTCCAGACCTCAGCCAGGACTTAAGTTGATATGCAAATAGAAGAAGCCTGGAGCTCTGGAGACAGATCTGAGGCCCAAGAAAAAAAAAAAAAAAAGAGTAAAAGTGTCTTTTTATGGGAACTCAAACTAGATTAAACCAAAGAGTAAATTGTATGGCATTTACTAATTACTGGCCGGTCAATTTTTTCTAGGACTTTTGCTTTTTTCTTAGATTCTGTATTTTTTTTGAGCTCATGATTTTGATCCTACAGACAAGTTAATGTTTCTCTGATAAGTTCTATTTTTGATCAACTGGAGTTTTTTTTTAAACATTGCAATGAGATTTCACCTGAGAAAGCTACAAGGCCTTTACTATTGTGTTGTGTTACACTTGTGTTACGTGTTGTATGTCGGTATGTCTGTATGTGTGTATGTCCATATATCATGCAGTGATATGACAATTGACAGATGAGGAGCGCTCATGAAAAATTTAAAAAATGGATCCAAATATCTTTGATTCACGTGATTCAAATGGTTCAATTTAAATTGGGTAAACAGATAAAAGTAAAGATGTCTTTAAAATTAAGCTTATAAGTTTTTCTAGGTGCTCAAAAAAAACCTAATAAAATGTTGATGTCTATGAAATAATCTGCCTAAATTCAAAAATTTACAAGTATTGTTTCAAAATGTGAACAGAAGGAGGTTAACAGATGAAAAAGAGAAACTAGAAGGTTCTAGGTATGGATTTAATAGAGGGAAAATGTGTTTCTGGATAAGAGAGTCTATGTGATTAAGTAATTAAGAGGGTTTAAGTAAGTGATAAAGAAGGTGTGTAAGTTGGTTATATGTGTAAGTTTTTGAGCAAGTAATCTTAAAAGAAATTAAAAATTATACAACTATGGTTAAACAACATTCAATATTGTAATGTTATTTGTTTAAAAGCTAAACTTGGTTAATATAAAATCATCAATGTAATTATGGTGCTATTAATGTGTTCATATCTTCCAGGTATACAAGTCTGTAAGGTAGAAGCTTCAAAAGAGCATTATATCAAGCTGGTGTTCTAAAGTTGTATGGTAATTTTAAGCTTAAAAAGAAAAACATGTTGGAGATTTATTTATATCATTTGTGTTCTCTAACTGGACTTGTTATCAATAAGATATGTAAAGTTCTATGTTACTTTTTACACTGAGATACAATTTAAATGTATTTTTAAGTTAATGAGAGCTTAATCTGCGTGAAGGTTTTATTGCAAAACACAAAAGTACATTACTTCTTTTCTACAAAAGGTTAAAAGCTTTAAGCCTTTCTTTAATTCATGTTTTAGATGTGATATTATATTGTGTTAGCTAATATTCATGTGAACTTGAGCAACAATTTATGTAGGCTTTGTAAAATGATGTCTAAAAAGCAAAGATCAGCTTCAGAACTACAGTACTTAGGATTTATGAAGAACCCCACCTTATCTGAGATAAGGCTCTGTGTCCCATCTCACAACTATGAAAGAAGTAGGCCAGATTTCAGTACAGTTAAAGTTGTGTCCAAAAGTTGGTTTTTTGTCACGATTACCAGGATCTCAAACAAGGGATTATAATGTATAACTCTGCCAAAATTCTAGGTAGCTATTACATGAACTAAATATGTTTTTACTCTTGTTAATTTTATTTTGTAGTTTTCTTATAAATGATCTAAAGATTGCCTGTTAATGTTTTGCAGAGGTACTGATTTAAGAACACACAACCTGGGTTAATTTAAGATAAGGAGTTATCACCTACAGGATAGAGAGATAGACATTAAAGCCCAGTTCTCTTAATATAAGGCTGTTGAAACTTATTTGCTGGATGTTTAAGATTAAATTTTAAAATTAAAGTTAAATGAAAAGGACCAAGAAAACCAATATTTGGCTCTTGCCCTCTGAGTCAGTCTGAATCCAGGGAACAGGGGACTTCTCCAAGAGCTTTGCAACTCTGGGCCACATAACCTCCCGATCAGGGAGATTAATGAGACCGCTGGAAGACAGAAAGCCAATCAGTGCATTTGCTGTGAAGAGGAGGGTCATCAGAAAAGGAAGATATCCCTGGTGCTTCCAAGGGAAGCCACATGGTCAAGCAAGGTCTGGACCCATCCTAGCGCAAATGGCACTAGCAGAACTGAGAAGCTGCTGTAAGTTCCCCCAGGACTCCCAGGGAAACTCAGCTGACTCTTAACAATAGATAGAAACAAAAGTCAGTTCGACTTGCTTCATCTTAAACACTTAGCAAAGACAGTCAAAGCCAAAACACAGCTATTCCTGGACATTTTAAATAATAATAATAGTTAAATGTAACTTCCATGAATAAGTAAACTGGAGGCTGCAAAAGAGATTCTTAGGTAGGAATGCCTGATAACTATCAAAAGAAACTGCCAGAGTAGTTTTAGTTTAAGGCCCACAGATATTCTTAACCTACACAGGTAGGCTTGGTGTTTGCTAGTATGAGTATCCAGCCCTAAGTAACAGAATTAAAGATTTCTCTATTAGACACAGGTCATACTAGTAAAAGGACTTTGCAAGATCAGATGACATTAAATTATTAAACTGTATCTTAAGGGGAAGGACATCTGTAACCCTAAAAGTTAAATGTTATGTTTACAGTCCTGGTAACTGGGTATGTTAAAGCCTGGTGAGGGAACTTATGTACAGTGACATATTCCAGCTGCTGCAACACTTATTCAGTACTCATGGTTTTTGTTTCTCTCATAGAAGCACCCATCCCCAGATGACAACCTGTTTTTCCCCAACAGACCTCAAATGGGACTGACTTCTAAAAGGGAACTCATGTCCCCCATGTCGTCGTCTCCCACATCGTCCATCGTCCCCCATGTCATCGAGCCCCCTCATGTTCAACACCCCTTTTCAGCCTGAAGCAGCCAGAACAAGCCGTCGCCCCTTCTTACCCCTTCTCCTTACAGCAATAAAGTTTCTAAAATTAGAGGACATAAAGCCAGAAATGGATAGGCAGTGTAGATAGGTAAATCAAGTCAGGTTGGATCTAGAAGGCCAATTTTAAGTGAGTTTGGGAAGTTGAAGACTGTCCCCTGAGGATTACAGTTTACTAAGATGTAGAGCCTGCCCAAATAGGCCCCCAACTGAGGAAACTGGTAGTCTTCGGGGGTCCCGAATTCGAGCATAACACTTATAAGTGAAAGAGAGAAGGGTTCAAAAGAGATGTGATGATGGAAGTTAAGGATGGAGCTACAAGATTTCGGGCCAAAGAGAAAGAGTGAAGGTATATGAGCTATTTCTAAAAGCTGACAGTTAAACAAACAAAACAACCACCCCCCCTCCCCCAAAGGGATCTTCCCTAGAACTTCCAGGAGGAATTAAGCTCTGAAAGCACCTGGATTTTAGTCCACAAATACCCATTTTAAAATTCTGAACTCTAGAAGTGTAAAGGCAATAAATCTGCATTTTTAATCCACTAAATATGTGGTATTTGTTACATCAGCAACAGGAAACAAAAATACACCTGGTGATGGCTACTTTTTTGTTTGTATTATAGTAAGGCATATGTGGACTTTGCTAAAATTGTGTTAGTTAGAAATATACTCATTTTGAATATTTTCTACTGACTAACAGCAATGGGTCTGAGATTTTTTAAAAAATTTTACTCTGCTGTACAAGAGATCTATATTTTATTTGAAGGCAGGTATCTTTAAACTACCATTAAAAGGATTTATTTTGGTCTTAGTTCCATGGTTAGCAAAGCCAGTGCTTAATCAAGTAAGTATGATTTTTTTTCTTCTCATTAAAGTTGCATAGAAGTACATAAAAGCTTCATCATTTACAAACAATATGTTCCTGGCTTGATGCAAATTTAAATTAATTTCTATAATGTTGCCAGTGTTGGCTGATTCTTCTGCTTTGTTTTCATTCCAACATTCATAATTTATCTTTCTAAAATTAGGTTGGTATAACTTAACTGCTCACTTTAATTTCTAAGCAACAAAATTATGTGTAGAAATACAAAGGCTTTCTTTTTTTTCCCTTCTTTTTTTTTAAACAAATTGGGATAATCTCAAAATCCTAAGGTAAAATGATAATAATTCCTATCAAATGATTATTGCTATTTATTATAGCTGGTTGTTGTTTAAATACTATTTTATCTTTTTGCATCTAATAGTTATGGATTTCAGAGGTACTATACGTTTGTATTTGAAGATCAAGAACAGCAGACAACCTGGAAAAACAATTCCAGAGTTCATAGCTAAGCTTCTTCTACCAAGAATTATCGTCTGCATTTTTCTTATGAATTGAACAAATGCATATTGAGTTCCACCACCAGTTTTGCAGCAAGTATAAAACTATCTTTAGAATTAGAATTTATCAACACACACAGTAGTTTCCTCACTTTTAATACAAAAATGACAACAGAAACTTAATTTAAGGCTAGAATGTTTAATAATTATCAGTTCAATGATTTAAAGATCTGGTCTTTGTTTCCAATAAAAATTAAAAGATGTGTTTTATAATATACTAAATGAAAACACACTCCTAAAATACAACTACCTAAATATGCAGGATCCTGCCAGGAGAACAAATCATTGGCTTTCACCACAATTTACTAATTTACACATGCAGCAAAATCATAAACAAGAAATGAATAAGCATTATAATAAGCATCATCCAAATTATCAACAAAGGACTATTGTAGGGCAGTTAGAGGGATGGCTAGTTGTTTAGGGAGAAAAATGATTCAGTCAATGCAAAATAAAGACACTAATTAGTAGATCTTAACAAACCAACTAAGAAACTTAAAATTCTGGAGAGGGGAAAGGCATTTAGAAATAAAAAATATCTGAATAATAAATTCTGGCAAAGCAGTGATATTACCACATAAAAAGACAAAGCAAGAGAAGAAAAAAAAGATATGCTAGTTTGGGGTCTGGTGGAAGGCAAAGGGATTCTCTATCTTGTATAAATTTATATGCTATGCAGTTATTGTTTTCTTTTTCAATAAGAGGAAACAACTAACTAAGCAACACCCATTTTGGTATATTAGTACCCTCTGCTAACCTTCTCCAAATGACCAGCATCCCTTTGCTTTTTCTCAATGACTCAAAGTTTCATGGTTTAACAAGATCCTGAAATTGTGATATCATTTACCTATGCCATACCCACTAATCATATTCCATGAGATTACAAAAAACCAAGTTGTATGAAGACTGATATTATTCACAAGTAAATAGCAGCTTAATTATTGGAATTTTCTAATCTTGATAACAGGAACTTCCTAACCATACTTAAAAGCAGAAGTTAGGAAAGGATCTCGTGATTAACTGTAGCAGAAGCAAAAGTACTGTTTGATCAGAATAGGTGGGTTGCTAACCTAATACTCTAAATTCCAATTACTAGTCTTCATTTTGAAATCCCTAATGAGAACTGGTAAACATTATCCTGGGATATATCTGAAGATTTTATATATGCAACGATTGAGCAAAGCTTGCAGAAGCAATACTAAAGGAAGTTCCCTATACATATAGTAAAGGGAAGTGATACAGGTGTTAAATTGTGTTGAAATCTGCAAATGAACTGTGGGTGTGTCTGAGCCATCTCTAAAGCAGAGGTAGGCCCTTGTAATCTCACAGATCTCAGACTGCTTCCTTGCTTTGGCAGAGGTCCTGCTCAAAGAGAATTCTATGATACCCCATAATTTACTGGCTCAGGCAGTCCTAGGCTCAAACATAACTTTGTGGAGGTAGAGAGACACCAGTGGCCAAACTAGCCTTGTGGCGCCAACTGCCTGGAGGAGGAAGAATTACTGCAAAAGTGATCAGTCCACAACCAGGCCAACTTTCCCACAGCTTCTGGCTTCTTGTTTACCTTGAAGAATCCCTCCTCATAATAAATTCCTTTGGCGTTTCACTATAAATAAAACATTAGGGGGCTTTTTCCCTTTGTTAGGATCAGACCCATTAGGTCTCTTCCATCCATCATTCCCCCCGCTTCAAAAATATTTTCTGTGTCTTTTGCTTTATTTCCTGATATTACTTTTCAATTCCAGCTGATCCGTACCTCCAAGGGTTACCTATTCTATCCCCGTGCAGGTTGTGGGTGACAATATTGTGTGGCAATTCTGTTTTCTTTAAAAGTGCTTCCCCAAGCTTTGCTTGATAGTTTATAAATATGTAAACTATTTATATATATAAAATATATATGTTCTCCTCAGAAGCCTCCCACACAAGTGCTGATCAGGTCCAACCCCTACTTAAAATATAAGATTCTATCTCATAACACTGCTGTAGTAAACAAAGCTGATTTTGATTAAGAATATAGTATACATTATAGTGCGAAATGCTTTTAACACCAAGTACAACTAACAGAGAAAGAATGATAGCATTCTAGTCACAGAATATCATCCAGAAACCCAGCTGCTTGATGGGTTATATACCTTTCCCCAAATCTTTGGTTGTCTTTCATTATATTTTGGAATTAAGCTGAAATGCATTTTGTGTTTGGACCATCTAGTTAACAAAGCAGCTAACAAAAACAACAATAACAATAACAACAACAAAACCAAAGCATATTCCTACAAAGGAAACCATTAAATAGAATATAATGTTAAGGCTAGGCACAGTGGTGCATACCTGTAATCCCAATGGCTCAGGAGGCTGAGACAAGAGAATTGTGAGTTTAAAGCCAGCCTCAGCAAAAGTGAGGTGCTAAATAACTTAGTGAGAACCTGTCCCTAAATAAAACACAAAATAGGGCTGTGTATGTGGCTCAGTGATCAAGTGCCCCTGAGTTCAATCTCCAGTTGCCCTCCTCCCCCAAATATAATGTTAAATTTTCCTCATTTAGAAATAGAGAATCCTTAATAGATTTTTGGGAAGTTCACAAAGTATACTTTGAATGATGCTTCAGGTCTACCTCAGATCTAGTATCTCTTATATGTCTCTATGAAATCCAAAAAGCTTTCAAATCCACAATTTTTTGTTTGTTTTAAAGTTTATGGTAGATTCATTTGCCTTGTCATATAACTATTCACAGGTTTTGCTGGAAAAGTATTAATAAGTTTGATTGTAGGGTGTTGCTCTAGACCCTAATGAGGTAAGGGGGCTATATAACTGAAAAAATCTGGCCTCAAAGGTTTTGAACACTATTTTAGACTTCTGGTTTAGATTCAAATGAGTTTTACTACAGAGTTGCATAAAGTCACTTCTGTAATACATCTGCAAGTAAAATTAGCCATGTAATTGTTCAATGAATGCTTTATTTAATTACTTTTTACAAGCAAACTATATAAATGTTAACTTTTTAAAATACCAGAAAGGGCTGGAGTTATTAGTTCAGAGGTAGAGCACTTGCTTCCCTAGCATTCATGAGGCTCTGGAATCAATTCCCACCACTGAAAACAAAAACAGGGACAAAACAAACCCATTTTGTGTTTCAACAGTAAAGCCAGTTTTCAAGGTATTTATCTTATCTTTCCCCAAATTAAAAGCTTTGCTTTTTAATGAAATTTTCCATCTTTGAAAGATCTACTTAAAGCCAGAGAATCAATTTCTAAGAACCATTTAAAATACTGGCTTAGGAACAAGGTGAGAATGTGCTTCTTTCTCAGCACAAGAAGAAAGACCATCTTTACATTTCCAGATTAGTCCATAGAACAACTGATCTAGTGAATAGGGGAATAAAGAAAAACAACTGCTTGAATTTAATACCTTAGAAGGAAAAGAGTATTATTTTAATGACAGTGTTAGTTCAATGACCTTGAAAAGCTGAAGCAAAACAAACAGATGAACTAAAATGTCTTGGAACCCTGACAGCTGTCAAAGTTCCAAAGGGAGTATAATTCAAAATTGAACCAAAATATAAAGGCGATGCAGATGTCCTATTTTACCTATGGTAAATCTCTTGAGTCCTTAAAAATGTTGTTTTTATAAATAGCAATTAAAGCTACCCAACACATTTAAAAACTATTAATTCCCCCTTTTCTGATCTATTCTTCTGGTGCTTGATTAGAAAATTTGGCATTATGTTGGGAGGGTCAGTGTTAATTAGATCACTAAATTTAACTGTTTTCTGCATTGAAAAAGTACTAAACCTCAACTGTAGGGCAAAGAACTATTAGCATAGCAACAGTGCCATCTTTTGATCAAAGCAGAAAGTGGACCCCCCATCGATTAATTCCTCATGACTTATCATCTGGAGATAAACAACTGCTTTTTACATCAACCTTGTAACATATTTGAAGCTACAGTCCCTGTCTTGCCTACAATTTCTGGTGCACAAGTAAAGGAATCATAGATGTCTGTCCTTGTGAAAACTTAAAATTATAGTTAAATAATACTATTGTTAATATATTTACTCCTCATCTTTATTCATATCCTTCTATTGACATTACAGTATCAAGGACTCAGTACCATACTGCTGGATATATATATGGAAAAAGGGAAGAAATCAAATGAGAAAGACTTAAGGATTCCTTTAATATCATTAGCAAGCTTTTCCCCCTCATCTTAGTCACTTGAACATTTTTTTAAAGTATTAAAGTGTTAATATTAGTAATATAAAAAAGTGTATGAAAACTACCAGTACTATTTTTATCTTGGTGTTCAAATGGTGGTTAAGCCAAGTTCAAAACCAAAAAGGTGAAATTCTTCCCTCCAGAGGACACTGGATACACTGTACATACTCTTCCATGAGGAGATCTTTGCTTTTTTTTTTTTTAAATTACAGACCCAGAATTTATTTTATACCTTGTTTTTTTTATTTTTATTTTTATGTGGTGCCAGGGATTGAACCCAGTGCCTCATGCATGCTAGGCAAGCACTCTACCACTGAGCCACAACCCTGGCCCCCCCATGTGGAGATCTTACTCTGTTTAGAATACAATAGAATGTTTCTGAATGAAAGGGGATGGGGATTTGGCCCAGGAATGAAAAGACGCTGATTCCTATGTTAACTGAGTGAAGGAAATGTGACCAGCCTAATTAATACCACTACCTTATTTTATTTGTTCTTAAGGAGTACTTCACATATATTCTTATTAAAACCTTATGAGGTTAAATGTACAAGGTAAATAGTATGACCCAATTTATCAGACTAAGGGTCACAAACTCTTGACTTGCTGGAATTTACACAGCTAATTAATGTAGCACAAAGACTGCCCTGCCACCCTAATCTAATACCAGAAAAAGGACTACAAGCTTTACTTACCACTGCTATTTGCCCTGAAGCAAACGTTATAACTGCTAAAATAAGTATGAAATCTGGGACAATAAGACCTAGGAAGCTGCATGCATATATTTTATCATCCAAATTGCCCCAAATACTCATGGAAGGTAAAGAATCACTACATACTTGCTGGCTCTTTTAACATAAAGAAAACTAATAGGTCTGAAGCAATGACCTGAAATCCTGGTTACCTGTCTTTTTATACAGCATAAAATTCCCACCAATAAAGTGCTGCCACAAAGCATTATAATGAGGTAAATTAAAGCAAATGTCCTATGCTAAGGCATAATTTGTGCCTGTTTATCACAGACTGACATCTAAATGATAGTTTTGAAGAATTTTAAGTAATCAATTCAATAGTTAGAAACTCAAAAAGTAGCCCTTTATTAAAATGCCAAGTAGATTGGAGTGATTTGGTAATTGTTGTTAATAATTATTCCAAATTCCATGATTTGGTAATTCATTTAACCATATTTTGTTTCCATAACTATAAAATGTTGATGGAAATATTAATCTTCCTCAGAAGCTTCCTGATAAGTGCAGACCCAGTCTATAATAAAAGACTTATTATTAGTCTCCATCTTACCATATTGTTTGTTTCTGTCATTCGTCCTCAACCTCATGAAACTTTCTCCCACATTAGCTTTCTGACTCTACTCTTACTTCATTCATCCGCTTCTCTGAAGTTCCCATTCAGCCTTGTTATAAACAACCCTATTCTTCCTCTTTTAAATATCAGTCCTCCCTACAACTTTTATTCTTAGTTTACCTTGACAGGTGTTTTATGTGTCATCTAATTCAATTCTTCAATTAATTTCTGAGATATAAATTATTCTTTTCACTTTGTAGACAAGAAAATTAAGGCAAGAGAATTAAGTAAATTGTATAGAATCACTTAAGAGGTTATCCAAACCAGGATTCAAATTCAGGCAATGTAGCTTTACAGTCTATATATATATATATATATATATATATATATATATATATATATATATATATATATATATATATCATTTTCTCCTTCCCACTTCAGAATCAATCACCAAATTCTTATCTTTTGGGGGGTGGGGAGGGGTGGGTGGGTATCGGGTATTGAACTCTGGGGCACTTGACCACTGAGCCACATCCCTAGTCCTATTTTGTATTTTATTAGAGACAGTGTCTCAGTGAGTTGCTTAGTGCCTCTCTAAATTGCCAAGGCTGGCTCTGAATTTGCAATCCTCCAGTCTCAGCCTAAGTTCGCCTCCTGAGCCCCAGGGATTACAGATGTGCGACACCGTACCCGGCCCAAATTCTATTTTTTTTCTCCACTGAAAATGTCTTTCAAAACTGACTGCATCACTATTCCCCTCCCATTCACTCAGTTAAGACTCTGTGATCTACTTCTTGATTATTGTAAAATCTTTCAAATTGGTTTTCTTGCTAATAGATGTTCTCTTGTTTATTCCAATTTGTGGCAGACACTGCTGATTATTCTTCAATATCTGTTCTCACTTCCTTAGGTAGTGATGGAATTTTTAATTGGTTATATACCTAAGGCCAGTTTCTTAAATTGCTTTGTGATAAAAATATTCATATATCTTAGTCTGATCCATGAGATGTGGAAATTATGTGAGTGATGCTTTTCCCCACATTCCTACTAGTTGTAATGTGAATTAAACAGCAAAAACTGAAATAGCTACATTGGACTGTGAGGTGAACTATGTCACCCTGATGCTTGTAGAGTGTGGAAATCTACTGATTATGAGGACAACCCTGGGAAGACTGCATATGTTTGCTTTTATTTATTTAAGTCCCTATTATTTTAAATCTCTTTTTCTCTGTTATATTAGAAGAAAAATAACTAATATCAAAGTTGGTACCACATGTCGGGTTACTTTAGTAGAATATAAAATGTAGAAGTTCCTTAGTAAGCAGGAAATGAGCAAGGTCACAAAAACTACAGGTTAGAAAGCTAGTGGTAACTAATTTTATGTTCAACTTTGCTGGTCCATGGTGCCGAGAGACTTTTTATCAAACATCATTTTGGGTGTGTCTGTGAGGGTGATTTAGGATGAAATTAACACTTGAATTGGTAGATTAAGTAAAGCAGATTGCATTCCATAATACGGGTTGGCCTCATTCAACCAGTGAATAGAACAAAATACTGACCTCATTCAAAGAAGAAAAAATTCTCCAGTGAATAGACTATACACTTCAACTGTAACATGGGATCTCCCCTAGGTCTCTAGTCTGCTGGCCTGCCCTGAAATATTTGAATTCACCAGCTTCTATAATCGACTGAACCATTCCTCAAATCTCATTCTTTCTCTCACTGCGCACGTGTGTACATGTACGTGTACACATACATACGCACATACACACACCACACACATGCTGTTAAGTTTCTCTGGAGGACCCTAAAATAACCAATGACCTTTACTATGCCATAACAAAATATTTAATATGGCACCATTTATGATAACTTGGAAGACAGACCACACACTAAACAAAGTTTATGTAACTCTAGATGTCTAGAAGAAAATTTAAAAATAGTAGTGTATATTAATGAAAGCTTAGGAAAATCCTCTTCCTGTGGATTATAATCTAAACCAACTGATAATTTGGTTATTTGGATTTCATAAGGTTAAAAAATAACTGTGCTAAAGTGTTATAGTAGCAAAAAGGCATCTTTGAAGAAGCAGTTCTTCCAGAGATAAAGCACTGTCTTCAAGGCTTACCTTACTGAAGCACTTCTGAGTAAATGCTCTTGTCTAGACAATGAGAGTCATCCCCAAAGTGAAGATGTTGCTTTCACACTTCATCCAATAAAAAAGAGCAAACTTGTAATAAATGTAACATGAATAAACTTAAAATAACACTATGCTGAGACAAAAACTACAGATAAAGGATACATGTTGCTTGTTTACATTTTTATGACTTTCAAGAAAAGGCAAAACTAATCTATGGTAAAAAGATCTGAATAATGGTTGCCTTTCATATGGGGAATGAATGGACTGGGAAGGAGAATTGGGAATTTTTTGCGCTTATGGAAATGTTTTCTATCTTGACAGAGTTGCCTATGTCATTGATAAAACTCCTTACAATGTACAGTTTAGTGTATACACACATTACAGATCTACTACTTCAACTTGTAGATGGAGAGCAGCAGCTGTGCCCACATGCCTGTAGGAATCATGGGCTCTTCATTCAGCTTCAAATTCTGCAGCAAGTTTCTGTTCATCTAGCTTCTCGGAGGAACGCAATAGTGTTAGATATTAGATGCTTAGGTATGGTAAGAGATCTATGCAGGCAGGTTCTGTTGATAGAAACATGGGTTTCCTTCTTGTCCTTGTGGGTTTTCTTACACCTTATGTGCTGATGACCAGCCTTGCTCAGGTCAAGCCCAGCACCAAAAGAAGGGACACAATTATATAAGACTTAGATAGTCTACATAACCAGCTCCCATAATAGAATTACACCTAATTCCAATAATAAATCCCTTATATAACTTGTGGTATTATTTTCTGTCCAAACTCTGATATACAGTTAGGAATACCTTTGTTCATATGAAGCCAGATAAATCCTGCTGTGTAATAAACCACCAAGTCAAGGAGTTAAAATTCATTCTTTGCCTATTCTTTCTGAGCAAGTTCCAAAGCTTAACATATATTATTTTTTACAAAGACCATGATGTTTCTTTCTGATCAGGTGAACTGCAATTCATCCTTCAAGACCCACTTTAAAGCTCACGTAGTTTCTGAAACCTTGACTGATTCTTCTTGGAATTTCTCCCTACTCTGTTTTTCCCAAGTAATAAAATTTCAGCTCCTTCCAAATAGGGGTTGTTATATTCATTTTGGATTTTTTTTTTTTTTTTTTGGGACATAAAAGAACTGGGAAGTATGTTCTTTACTTACATTTATTGAATGAATGAACTAAGTAGGTCAGGAAGAGAATTTTCAGTGGAAAACAAAGGAATATATTTAATTGCAACTAACATGCAAAATTTCCAAGTAAGAAACAGCTCAAGCAACTTCAACTTTTATGTTTTAGAACAGATGAAAATGATAGAAGCCAGAGGCTTTATTTGGCCATTGTTCATTCATTTGTTTTTGCAGTGCTGGGGATTAAACTCAACAAGTCTGGGCTACATGACAAGCTGAAGTTTTGTTAGAAAAAATAAAGTTTTGCTAACCAATATTTTACAAAAACAGATAGGATTTTCTCTTTGCCAACATTTGTCATAGGTAGTAAATTCCTGCATAAAGTAATATCTTAGTTAATGAGGGCTATTACTTAAGCAATTTTGGTCTCATTTCTGGTTAAGTAATATAGTTTGAAAACTTTTATAAGTAAACTTGATTCTCCAGAAAATCATGGCTACTATTTTAAGGTTGAGATATGTACTCCAAATGGCATTAAGATATTTTAAAATGCTGATTATCCCTGACACTGCATTTTTATTAATATAAGGGAAACCTAAAAGAAGAAGTTAATGTGGGGAGGGAGACGAGGCAGACAATCTGCTTTAAAAGGAAAAATAAATAAATAAAGCTAGCCTTTAAAAAATTATTTTATAAAATATAAATAACTACACTATATTTAACATATTGTAAAATCATACTTTAACTTTTATGAGTTCTATAAATCTTTGTTTCTAACTTTTTTTTTTTTAAACATACCCATACTCTAAATATCTAATTCCTCTACATTTCGTTTCTTATCTTCCTATACACATTTAGGGGATTTTTCTTTCATTTACTTTTCCTTTCCATCCCATATCTTTTTTTTTTTTTTTTTTTTTATGTTATACTATTAGCTTCTAGTAGTCCTTTTCAGTTTTTCTGTTCTTGTTCCTTTTCAGTAGTTCCCATTTCTTTCATTTTTTGCCTGTTTGCCTGCCTGTTTCTCATCATTTTAACTCTGTATCAGTTTACTATTTTTGCTGGAAAATAGCAATCTGGGCAAGAAAGCAAATAAAAAATCCCTACCACTATTATGTACTATGACCAAAGAAACATTAAGGTGAAAAGTTGCATCCATGTACAATATATCAAATAAATGCAGATTTAAAATTAAGTTTCAGGTACTCCAAGCATCTAAAACAGATATTTCTAGTTTGATAGCTAGCCAGTGCTATCATGAGTTTTAAAAGTATTATTTTACAAGCCTTGAGGGTACCCTTCACTGTGCTCACAATAAGTAATCAGATTTCTAGATATCAGACTATTTATTATCAAAGAAATTGTGAATTTAAGATAAACATGATTCAGCTTGCTATTTTCAGAGATATCATACCCAGCAGCTATTCTTTTGTTAGCCCAACAAACAATAACCACACTGATAATTATCTTTCCTCTGTTGGCAGAGAAGTTTTTTCATTGAAGAAGGGGTATATTTTACACAGTACCAGTAGAACACATATTCCTGAGATAGATTATAAATGACAAGTTTTAACTTATTTATTATAGGTTTTCACCGGAGGATCTCAAGTTTAGTACATCTTCTGAATAAATTACATTAAATGGTCATCTGAAGGGGGTAAGGATAAAAGTTCTCTGATAAAACTGAACTTAAGGATTCCAGTTTCATGTTGCTTAAATTAGAAAACATTGATAACAGATCATATTAAGTCTGCCTAACTTCAAGATAGGGTCTTTGATATATTCTCTTTTTTTGGTTAAGGGTCTCATAACCCAATCATTTCACTTCTATACCTTCTTGCATTGACTCAACATGAGCTTTGGGGAGACACTTAATACCTAAATCACAACACTATGTTCAGTAACATAGCAGACAATAAAATAGATTTTTGCACATAGTAAGGGGAACTATATGTAATAAAGTCACCCCTGAAACATCATTACCCATCCCAGTGCCTAAATAAAACAAGTGATCTGGATTCTTTTCTGAATGTTTAAAGGGAGGAGTGAATTGAGACTACCAAAATGGCAATCTCATCTTAAAGTGCTTTGGAACAAGCTTTGATCATGAAATAATTTTAATTTGTAGAATTTTCTCTTATTCCTTTCAATTTTTTAAAGTTAGCTCTTTAAAATCTATATGGCTTGAGTTATTTTTTTTTAATTTTTTATTGTTGGTTGTTCAAAACATTACAAATTTCTTGACATATCATATTCCACACTTTGATTCAAGTGGGTTATGAACTCCCACCTTTACCCCATACACAGATTGCAGAATCACATCAGTTACACATCCATTGATTTACATATTGCCATACTAGAGTCTGTTGTGCTCCGCTGCCTTTCCCAAGTATATATTCTCAAGTATAGTTTCTTTACACACACAAAGAAAAGGGGAAAAAAAAGTCTTCAAGAAATCTACCATAATTGACCAGATTTTGACCCATGACAAATGTGCTTATGCATACAGAACTATTTATCAATGGTTTAAATGATTTTAAAAGGGGTTTTCAAACTTTTTCTTTTTTAGAAATAAAAAAACTATCCTCAGTTGACATTCTTTCTGTATGTCTAAACAGATAAAGAAATCACACTTCTATTTGGATTTGGTGAGGTGAATTAAGCAGATCTTCTGGTTATCCTTATTTGTTCCTTTAAGATGGTTCAAGATGAAACAATGCTATAAAATCCCTATAACTTTATAGAGCCCCATGACTGACCAAATAATAATTCAGAGAAAAACAACTATCTCCTCATAAAGAAAGAAGTCATTTGACTCCTGTAGCAGCCAGATTATAAGATGAATAAGTGCCTGTAAAGTTTAGTAAAGGCATTTCAGTGACTCCATTTGAGTTCAGATACTTGTGGCGAGTAGCAGAAAAAGGGTGAGTGTCAGGTAAACTTTTCTAATGAAAGAATTACAGAGATTTCTGATGCATTGGCTGGACTGAACTTGGTTTTCAGCTTTGAATCAAATCTGTTGGGCATAAAATTGGTTGATCCTAGGAGAAAGAAGATTCAAGAGAAGTAAAAGAACATAGGGCATCAAGTGACAATTAAGACTGCTTAAATGACAAAGAAGCATTTCTTCTAAAGTCAAAAATAGTCAGGTTGCCCTTTGCCACACTTAATGATCACTACTTAGAAATCTTTTAAAAAGTTCATATATTTTAAAGTAGAAGAATGTATGTGCTCCCAGATTACAAATATTATTATTATAGTTATTATTATACTTATTTGCTCAATTTTATTTGATTTAATATCCATTAAAGGCTTTTCAAGTTATTAATGGAAAGTAATTAAAACAATTTGTCAACAATATTTAACAAATTGAGTAAATTATGGTGAATTAATGAAGTGCTTAAATATCATCCTATTTGGAAGACCTTTGTGTTCTAACTTTATCTTTTTGATAACCATCACTCCCCTAGAAAATTTTCATAACTTTCTATAGTTTCTTTCTATATTTGCTCCCTTGTACCCATTCTGTGTGTGGAATAAAGCAATCTTTCTAAAATAAATGTAATGATGTCACTGCATTATTAAAAATACTCAAGTAGCTACCCACTGAGTGTATGAGTTGTTTTGAATTATGGAAAAATCTATTCAAATTGAGTAGTAGTCAATGCATAATTAAAATGTATAGAAGGCTAGGGATGTTACTCAGTGGTAGAACTCTTGCTTGGCATGCACAAGTCCCTGGGTTCAATCCTTGTACGACAAAACAAACAAACAAACAAAATAGAAGCAGTACTGTCTGGCTCAAGAGGAAATACAGAGAGTAGAATCCCATTTTTTAGTATTCAAAATAGGGCAGGTAGTCCCTAGGTTTTGGGGGTAATATGAAAATCAATGACAAGACAAAATGTATATGATTCTGATAATATAAATTTAAAATATTCAAAGCAAAACTTGGCAACTCTAAAGAAAAATGAACAAATTCAAGTCATTCTTTGAAAATTTTAATATACCTCTTTCAATAATTGAGTAGAGAATCAGTTAGAAAATGTAATACCATAGATTTAAATAATAGAATTAACAATTATCACCTAAAGGACTTATACAGAATACTTAACTAATAAATGTAAAATTCATTCTTCTCAAGTACATATAAACTTTTCCTCTTCGAAATTGTTCTAGTTGGGTATTTTAGTCATAGAGATGTAAAAGTTGACTAAAACAATTTATTTGCTTATTCATGTTGTCAAATGCATCTAACATCCTTTTTTCTCAGCATATGATTAACATAATTAATAGTTTCAAAATTTCTCCTAATGAAGATTAAAATAAGAATGAAATTATGGCATTTTCCAGTAAATAAATGGAACTGGAGACTATTATGAATTGAAATAAGCCAATCTCCCCAAACCAAAGGCCAAATATATCTCTGATATGCAGATGCTAACACACAGTAAGGGAGTGAGGATGGAAGAATAGAAATTCATTGGATTAGACAAAGGGGAATGAAGGGAAGGGAGTGAGGGATGGGAATAGAAAAGATAGTAGAATAAATTAGACATAATTTTTTTCTTTTGTTCATAAATGAATACATGATCAATGTAACTCTACATTATGTACAAATACAAGAATGGAAAATTATATGCTATGGATATATGTCAAAATACACTCTAATGTCACGTATATCTAAAAAGAACAAATTTTTTTTAAAAAAAATGCTGCTTAAAATGTGATAATAAAAAGATTAATACATTAACTTTCTAAATGATTAAGAAAAGAGCTTTATAACTCTTTGGGAAAGGAGAGGCTAGCTTGTGATCCATTTCTTTTTGATTTCTAGGGGACACTCCCAGAGCAAGAAAGAGGTTTAACCCAGTTAAACCTCAAATTATTATTATTTAAAAAAATTTTTTGGAGTTGTAGATGGACAGCATTCCTTTATTTGTGAACCTAGTGCCACACATGCTAAGCCAGTGCTCTGCCACTGAGCTCCAGCTCCAGCACCTAAACCTGAAATTATTAGAAAAATTCCTTCAGTTTAAATATTCTTGCACCCTATTCTTAACCTGAGCAAATTCAGATGTCCCTCTGCTTGCCTTCTCTGTATCCTATTAAAATCTTTACCACATTTTATGATAATTGTCCTGAGGACACTGATATCACAGATAATTTACTATACTTTTAGTATCTGCAGTACTTAATAGTATCCCACACAGAGTAGATATTCAATAAATGTTGGATAAATTAATGTTGATAAAATCTAGTGTTCAAGATTGTATTTCATATTGTCAGTCAACATAGTTGAGACATTTTACGAATGAAAATACAATAGCTAAAATTATAGGTTTAAATATCTCCTGAAACATTTACAATCTCATTTAATGTAGAATATTTTAATCAGTTGATTCTTATTAAAAAAGAAGTTTGTAGGGGATGGGTAACATAAAGCTGGAATATGTCCTTAACATATATGAGAGACCCTGGATTTCATGCATGGCACCTGCCCCCCTAAGAAAAAGGAAAAAGAGAAAAGTGAAACATGTACTTTACCAAAGTCAATCATAGTTTTATAATCTCAGAATCTTTGTTCTGTCTCCAAATTTAAAGAAGAAGCAAGAGAAAGAAGCAAATTAACATTAAAATTAGTAGTAGTAATAGTAACTTTGGATTTCAAATATATGACTAAGCATATGATGACAGTATGCAAAGTTAAGTGAATTATTTGAACTTTAAAAATAAAATATATATGTAGTTGAAACAGTGGTGAAAGTCTTCCACTCTGATAGAATCATATATCCAAAGATTATATTTCCAATATAAATACATTACTTTTGTGATCGCTGTGTTGATAAATAATAAAGGCCTACATTCCAGTCTAGGTATCCCTCATCCCAGTTCGAAAACATCAGACATAGATGTTATGATTTTTTAATGTTTCTTTTACAGCACAATTCTTACTGTCAGAGCACCACTTTTTAAGGATTGTTATCTGGATGATTTATACAAATTTTCAGAACCTTATCCAATAATCTAAACTTCCTTTTTCAATGAGTTCACAAATTGGATTTTACTTGTCAAGTAGTGAGAAAAGAAAATCAGAAGGGGTCAGTACTTTATATATGATTGATTTCCGTCTAGGAAATGGATGACATGATACATTACTGCAATAAGATACCCACATTTTTGTTATAAATCATAATCCTCAGCGTTTTCTCACCTAAAAATCATGTAAACTTCTTTTGCACAAATATCACAGCCATTTTCTAAAAAGACTACATGTATATAATTTTCGGTATATTTTACCACTCTATTTTCCTTAATATATGTAAGTACAAATGAAGCAAAATAATTTCATTACATAGTATGTATAGTAGATACATGAAATGTCTGGCTCAGAAATTAAATGATAATAAAGGTATACTGTTACAGGGGATTCTATGAATAAAACTGGCTTGTATTCAACTATTCCTTTTATCCTTGTCCCTCATTCTTATCTCCTGAAAATTATTTTGGGGTTATTGTGTGAAAGAATTTGATGTAACATATCTTCACATTTTATATATGCAATAGAATATTCTAGCTTTTCCACTTCTGTATGGGTAAATCAAAGAGACTTCCTATTAAGTGTTCAATGAAGTTGTATGCTTTTATGATCATCTTTCTCTTGTCACCAGTATGCTTTTCATGCTAAAAAAAGGGGGGGGGGGTTAAATTACTATTTTATGATCATGTATAATTCTATACATAAATTTAAAAAATAAAAAAAATATATATGTTGATACCTATTTAAAAATTTAACATAAAAAACTACTAAATAAATAAAACATCAATTTACATTTATGTATCACATTCATTAAAAATATGTACAACATTAGTCTTTGACTGTAAAATATCAGATTGTAGAATATTATCTTTTCAAAAGCTAAAATTCTAACCACTGTAAAGACTACCCAGTAATAGAAACTTTAAAAAAAATTATCAAAAGGCAATGAATATACAGCCACATAATACCTTTGAACATATCCATCAACAGATAAATGAAGATACAAGCCAATAAAATACTTCAATTAAAAATTTCCATGAAGTAGTTCATTAAAAATTTTTATTTATTTACTTTTTAACTACCCTTCTCTTCTCTTTTTTTTTTTCTCTTTTGGGTACTACTACTTTCTGTACATGGCATGAAGCCAGGCAATATTTGCTTGCTTGCTTTCTAATTTTTCTTTGCAAATGCAAGTAAGGATCTATCTAACAATCACTTATAGTTTGATTAAAACCTATACATATCAAGATGCCATCTTGTATATTTGCATTTAAATCCTTTTATCTTTTATTATGGGATAAAAGATTGCTTTTTGTTAAAAGAATAAATAGGTTAGGAAGATTTGGAAGACAGGCAAGGAAAAGTCCTTTGTAAATAATATAGAGCTATCTGTGATGAAAATTTTTTTTTCATTTTTTGAAATGAAATAAAAGGAAATAAAAGATTGTGCATGGTACTATCATTTTTTCCTTTATGTTTTTAACTCCAGGTTTTGAAGATGTAAGGAAATCAAACTATTTCTTTGACTATAGTTTGGCCCCAAATCATCATAACCACAAAGCCAAAAGACTGACTTTCATCTGCTTTGAGTCACCCTAAAACCTCCCACACAGACCAGGCAGCAGAGGTAATGAATACAGAGCTGCTGCTCATGATAAAGAATGGATAATGGCTAGTGTGATGCCTTACCCAATCATACAGGATTATGTGAAATGGAATATCCAGATATCAAATTTGTGCTGTCACAGAAACCAATCCACAAAACTACAACTATCTTATATTTGATAAAGGGGCTAAAAGCATGCAATGGAGGAAGGATAGCATCTTCAACAAATGGTGCTGGGAAAACTGGAAATGCATATGCAACAAAATGAAACTGAATCCCTTTCTCTCGCCATGCACAAAAGTGAATTCAAAATGGATCAAGGAGCTTGATATCAAATCAGAGACGCGCCGTCTGATAGAAGAAAAAGTTGGCTACGATCTACAGTCGGTGGGGTCGGGCTCCAAATTCCTCAATAGGACACCCATAGCACAAAAGTTAATAACTAGAATCAACAAATGGGACTTTCTCAAACTAAAAAGTTTTTTCTCAGCAAAAGAAACAATAAGAGAGGTAAATAGGGAGCCTACACCCTGGGAACAAATCTTTACTCCTCACACTTCAGATAGAGCCCTAATATCCAGAGTATACAAAGAACTCAAAAAATTAGACAATAAGAGAACAAACAACCCAATCAACAAATGGGCCAAGGACCTGAACAGACACTTCTCAGAGGAGGACATACAGTCAATCAACAAGTACATGAAAAAATGCTCAACATCTCTAGCTGTCAGAGAAATGCAAATCAAAACCACCCTAAGATACCATCTCACTCCAGTAAGATTGGCAGCCATTAGGAAGTCAAACAACAACAAGTGCTGGCGAGGATGTGGGGAAAAGGGTACACTTGTACATTGCTGGTGGGACTGCAGATTGGTGCAGCCAATTTGGAAAGCAGTATGGAGATTTCTTGGAAAGCTGGGAATGGAGCCACCATTTGACCCAGCTATTCCCCTTCTTGGTCTATTCCCTAAAGACCTAAAAAGAGCATGCTACAGGGACACTGCTACATCGATGTTCATAGCAGCACAGTTCACAATAGCAAGACTGTGGAACCAACCTAGATGCCCTTCAATAGACGAATGGATAAAAAAAATGTGGCATTTATACACAATGGAGTATTACTCTGCATTAAAAAATGACAAAATCATAGAATTTACAGGGAAATGGATGGCATTAGAGCAGATTATGCTAAGTGAAGCTAGCCAATCCCTAAAAAACAAATGCCAAATGTCTTCTTTGATATAAGGAGAGTAACTAAGATCAGAGTAGGGACGAAGAGCAGGAGAAGAAGATTAACATTTAACAGGGATGAGAGGTGGGAGGGAAAGTGAGAGAGAAGGGAAATTGCATGGTAATGGAAGGAGACCCTCAGGGTTATACAGTGGAGGGGGTAGAGAGAGAGGAGGGCAGGGGAGGGGAGAGGTGGGGAGGGGGGAGGGGGGAGGATGGGAAAGGCAGCGGAGCACAACAGACACTAGTATGGCAATATGTAAATCAATGGATGTGTAACTGATGTGATTCTGCAATCTGTGTATGGGGTGAAGGTGGGAGTTCATAACCCACTTGAATCAAAGTGTGGAATATGATATGTCAAGAAATTTGTAATGGGGGCTGGGGATGTGGCTCAAGTGGTAGCGCGCTCGCCTGGCATGCGTGCAGCCCGGGTTCGATCCTCAGCACCACATACAAACAAAGATGTTGTGTCCGCCGAAAACTAACTAAATAAATAAATATTTAAAAAAAAAAAAAGAAATTTGTAATGTTTTGAACAACCCACAATAAAAAATTTAAAAAAAAAAATTTGTGCTGTCAATTTGCTACTAAGCCATTCCTTTTGCAAAATAAGAAGACTGGACAGTGAAATAGCTACTAAGGAACAGTTTTAGTTGTTAAGGTTATAAGAGGTTTAACTATGTGCAGGATCTTTGTGATAATGACTGAAATTCTAGAGAATGGTAGGGAAATTCATTAAATGGGAGAAAGGACTAAACTAAAACCAAAACCATGTTTTGGTATGAAAAAGTAATAGTAATCAAAATAAATTGTTTTATATTTATGCCGAATGGCCTTGTAGCACAATAATGATTATGTCACTATTTTTGTCAGATTAACTTTGCTATAAATTTTTAATTATAGCTATAAATCTAAATATTCAGCTCTTGTAATTTACTTTTTTTTTAATATTCACTTAGTTCCTTGTATTTTCTAGGCACCAAATTATATAGTGGGAATAAAAACAATAAAGCAATCCCTGTTTCCATGAGGCTTACAATCTTGCCAATTAGGAAAACAAGTATAGACAAATGTCTAGCAAAGAAACTGAGGGCACAACATACCCACTCTCTTCTCTCTTTTTAAATGAAAATAAATATATAAGATAATCGATCTCAGACCTACAGTCAGCTAAGGCTTCAATAAGTAAATGTTAGAACTGATTCTTAAAGAAGCAGCAGTTATCCAGAAGAAAGGGAATGAAGAATTAGGACTTAAAAGCAAAAGAAACAGTAAATATACTAGCCTCAGAACTGAGATACTATGGAAAATTCAAAGGACTGATTAACTGGAAAACAATTCAAGAAGAATCCTGAGACAATGAGGTTACTGAAGTAAGAGTGAGTGAGTCCAAAAGAGTTCCAGAATATTAAACTAAAGAGTTGGGAATCTTGCTTGTAATATGGAAACAACTACATATTAGGAGCCAGATGAAATCATTTATGTGACATATGCTGGTAGCTCAGTTACACTACAAAGTTTAGAGAGAACTAGATAGAATTGAGAAATATGTAACACATACAACTTAGTGAATTATTAGTGATTAACAGGATACAGGAGGGATAGAGGAGTTGGAGATGGCTTTCTGACTTAGGAAAATGCAAGGTGCTATGGTATTTACTAAGAGAAAAAAAGAAGCATATTAGTAGGATTCCAGTTTTAATTTTTCATTCTGTTGATTTCTGGCAGGGGGCACTAGGAGAACATTAGAAACTATTAGTTTTATCTTGTTTTCTGTTTCTGAAGACCTTAGGTAGGTAATTGAATATACAGGTCTAAGGCTAAGGAGAAAGATATCCACTAAGGCACATAATTGAAATATAACATGTTATGTCAAATGGAGTTATCAAATGGAAAAGAGGATAAACAAGAAATCCAAAATTTGTGATATGAGCTGATTAAGCAAAGATGAAGAAAAATATAGATAAGACATAACTGAACAAGTAGGCAGAAAACCAAGACAACATATAAGCATGACACAAAGAGAACATTTTAAGAGACCACTCAACAAAGTCAAATGTAACAGTGTAAACATGTACAGTATTTTAAAAAAATAATTCACTGTAACTGTTAAAATTTAATCCTCAATTGTACTTCTTGATATTTAATCATGAAAAATGCTGGTTTGCCTTTCCAGAGAGAAAAATTAACAGGCAGTATATAAAAGTAAAAAAGAAGGGAGGAAGGAATAGAATATGACAGATTAGTCCTCTTGAATATTTCAAAGAAGTTAAAAGAACAAAGTAGATCTATATAGAAAAGATGATATAGTTCAGTTGGTAGAGTGCTTGCCTAGCATTCACAAGGCCCTGGGGTTCAATCCCAAGCACCATAAAAAAAAAAAAAAAGAAAAAGAAAAAGATGAAGAAATATTAAGTATAAAAGTGCACATAATAGAACACTATACACATAATGACAAGCAGTTATTTTTAAATGTACTTCTCTATATGTTTAGCTATAATATAGAGAAAAAATTTACAAGAGTATAATCCATACTTATATACAATAGTTATATAAAAAGTATTCAGTTGGGTATGTGATCAAGGAGGCCTTTTACTTGATCTATATTACTCATTTTTTTTCTCCAAACAATTGAATGATTCTATGTATATTTGTATAATTAAAAGCACATTTTAAAAATTATCAAATATATTTTTAAATAGATCAAATAAGGCCAAACCCAGTGGGGCACGCCTGTAATCCCAGAGGCTTGGGAGGCTGAGACAGGAGGATCACCAGTTCAAAGCTAGCCTCAGCAGAAGCCAGGTGCTAAGCAACTCAGTGAGACCCTGTTTCTAAATAAAATACAAAATAGGCCTGGGGATGTGGCTCAGTGGTTGAGTGCCCCCGAGTTCAATCCCCAGTACCCATCCCCGAAAAAAAAGATTAAATAAAATTGATAGAAAAGTATCCATTTAAAATTAATAGGTCTTTAATATGTTTACAAAGAATAGATAGGGAAAAATGAGGGAAACAAAAATAAAATATATGGAATTGATTATATATAGGAAAAAAAGCCATATATGAATATAAACACAAAAATTGCCTGGTAAAGAAAAAAAAAAAAAAGAAACCAATGGGTAGTTTTTCATGATAGAAAAAAGATAAAAATATTCTCAGGACATCTGGTTGCTTACTCATGTTTTATTAAAAAAAAATTAAAGGTCAGTGTTATAGATTGGATAATTAGAAATATCCCTCATGTTTTGGAATCATGGTCCCCATTACAATAAGGTTCAGAGGCAGGCTTTCAGACAATAATGACAGTGGTAACATTATCAGTGGATTAACCCATTTAATGGATTAATAATTTGAATAGACTACCAGGTGGTAACTTTAGGCAGGTGGAGCATGGCTGGATAAAGTAGGTCACTGGGGGTATGCCCTTGGGATCTTTATCTATCCCTGGCCCCTTCTTTTTTTTTCTTTTTGCTTCCTGGCTGCCATAAGCTGAGCAGATTTCCTATTCTGCCATATTTGGCCTCACTTCAAGCCCAGAGCAATGGAGTTGGCCAACCATGAATTAAGACTCTAAAACTATGATCGCAAATAAACTTTTTCTCCTCTAAGTTCTTCTTGTCAGTATTTTGGTCACAGCAATGAAAAGCTGACTAACACAGAAATTGGTACCAAGAAATGGGGTCCTATTTCTGTGACTAACCTGACCATGTAGCTCATATGCCTTTGGTAGTGGTTTAAGGACTTTGGAAGAGTTTGGAGATGCAGAATAGAGAAGCCTTAGAACATTATAAACAGAGCTCAAATGGCGTTTCTGGTAGGAGCTCAGAGGACCAGAATGCCAAATGGTATATGAACAGTAAAGACTGTGCTCAGGAGGTTTCAGACGGGAATAATGATTCTATTGTGAATTACACTAGAGGCCATTTGTGCAGCATCCTGGCAAAGAACATTTTGCCCACATCCTGAGATTTTTCTGTAAGGCTAAATTTAAAGGAAATGGACAAATTAATCTGGTAGAGGAAAATTTCAAGGTAGAACAGCAGCATTCTGGCAATGGCATGAGTATTGCTTGCAGCTTTTAGCCAGCTTTAGTGTGATAATCAGGAGCAAAAGGCATAGAGGAAAGATTTTTTAAACTTGCAGTTTGGCCTGAAAAGTACATGTGATTGCTGAAGATTGCCACTACTGAACAGAAGCTAACTACTTTGTATGGACAATAGAAAAGATGTCTTGATGGCATCTCAGGAATCAACAAGATCACACCCATTGCAGGTTCAAGGGTGTTAAAATGTAAACTGTTTAACAAGACCCCAGGGGTACCCTATTTACACAGGAATACCTAGGAAGTTTTTACACAGAATACCTAGGAAGTTTCCTCAGGATTCTTTTCACAGTGCTTGGCCATTCAAGTGTTTGGATGCTGCAGCAGCCATGGTCCAAATGGGCCTGGCTACTGTGCCAACTAGTGATAGACTTTGACATCTATCATGTGATGCTGGTTTTATAGGAATGCAAGATGCTGAAGTTAGGGAGTCACAAAGTTTCCACTGAGATTCCAACAGAAAACCTATGATGTCAAGCAAAGTGTGTCAGGGCCGAATCCCTGTAGGCAGCACCTGAGAGGGCGATGTCTGAAGCAGGGAAAGTAATGCCAAAGCTGCATGGAGACCCCAGGATTAAGAGATGCCAGGAATGTGGAACATCTGCTGAGAAAAACGACAGGAAGTGAGCAGAACCAGGCAAAGAAAGAGTCCACATGGGCTCAATCAGTAAGGTCAAAGGGGTAGAGCTGTCCAATTCCTTTGGGGCCCATATCACACTAGTACAAGTGATGCCCCAGATCCCAAATGCAGAGCTGCAGTATCTAATGATTTCCTGGCTGTCTGGTGTTGGTTTGGTCCCATTCCTTCTTTCTATGCCAACATTCCTCCCTTTTAAAATGAAAATGTTCATTCTGTGTTATTATATATTGGACATATGTAATTTGCCTTTGATTTTTACAGAAACAATTAAAAGTTATTTGCCTTTGGTACTGGAGGGGCCTTTGGATTTAGGCTTTGAACAATGCTGGAATTGTTATAAGAACTCTTAGAGATCAACTGAAAGCATTTTGCACTGTGAGATGGAAAAGAGCTTTTGCAGACCAGGGGTAAAATGTTATGGTTTGTGTCTAGAAATATTCCCTGAAAAACTCATGTTTTAGAAGTACAGTCCCCAATACAACAAGGTTCAGCGAATTGTAACCTCAGAAGTGAGTTAATCCATTTGATGAACTGATAATTTCAATGCACTGTTAGGTGGTAACTGTAGATAGGTGGGGCATGGTTGGATGAAGTAAGTCACTGGGGGTGTGTTCTTGGGGATTATATTTTGTTCCTGGCACCCTGATTTATCTCTGTATCCTGGCTCTCATGAGCTGAGCAACTATCATCAATCAGGCTCTTCCATCATGATGTTCTGTCTCACCTCAGGTTCACAGCAATGGAGTGAGCTGACCACAAATTCAATTCTGAAACTCTGAACCCAAAATAAACTTTTCTTCTTTTAAGTTTTCCTGTCAGGTATTTGGGTCACAGCCACAAAACTCTTACTAACATAGTCATGGTATTAATGTGGCACCACAAAATTTGTTATCTGTCATAAAGTTTAAGGGACATCAAGGGCAAGGCCTGAGGAGCAGGAATATTTAATTAATAAATTGAACTAGAAAATTATATGAGAAAGATCTAAACAATATTTTAAAGCTAATAACCCAGTCAGTAAAAAGGAAAGAGAATAAAGAGTTTTCAAAATGTCTTAAGAGTCACAGTATATAAATGACAGACATTGGAAGCATTCGAACAAATGGTCTGCAAGGGTTCTGATCGTGGGAATATATAGGATAGCGTTTCCAGTATATTTCCAGGGAGTAAAAGGTGCCCTGTTTCCGATGGCTGGAATATTCTGCAGTTTTTCCCAGGCACTCTTAGGATAACCAATGCATGCTTAGCCAGAACACATATCTAACCATAAACAAAAAATCTTACATTATAACCTGCTGTAACCTACTTGACGATATAATAAACAATAATGTACAGTGACCGAATGTAACCTATTAGTATAAATAAAGTTGGCAGGTTGGATGAGGAGCCATTCTGCCTTTGTACCTTGCTTCTGTCTCCTTTTGATTTCTTTACAATGATCTAACTGCCAGATTAAAAATATTCAGAAAAACCTTCTTTCTGGTAAGTACTACTATATAATTCTGAGCCAGTGCATAATATGAGCAAGAACAAAAGTATGCATTAGTGTTGGTCATGATGTTTAAGATAAGGGTATATATTCATTGTTGGAAATTAAGCACACTATCAGAAGTTCATACCGTGACTCACTGAAATTCTACATGTAAGTGGTAATGAGTGATAGGGCACAGTTTTATTTTAAATATTCTAGATTTTTTTTTCAAGCATTATCATAGTTTGGATATTGTTTGTGTTCTCCAAAGGTCTATATGCTGAAAGCTAGTGTAGTGGCAGGGAGGTGGTGGAACCTTTCTGAAATGGGACATTGTGAAAAGTTTTTACATCCCATCCTCAGAAGGGATTAATGTAGTTATTTCAGAATCCTGGTTAGTTCCTGAAAGAGTGAGTTTTATTAAAAAATAAATAAAAAATAAAAATTCCTGCCCCCTAAATCCCTCTGACTTCTAATCTTACTCTGTGATCTACCCCTTTTGTATATACTGCCACCATGAGACAATTTGCTACATGATATAATACAGCCAAAAGGCACTCAACCAGAGCTGAACAGATATGGCATCATGCTCTTGAACTGAGAGCTATAAAAGCTTTTCTTTATAAAATTACCATCCTTGGGTATTTTGTTATGGCAATAGAACAATGGACTAATACAAGCATTAAAAAATTGGCATTAATTGGGAAAAATGTATAAGTAAAAATCTCTTGGAATCCCAGTGGCTTAGAAGGCTGAGGCAGGAGAATTACAAGTTCAAAGCCAGCCTTAGCAACTTGGCAAGGCCTTAAGCAAGTTAAACTCTCAGTATCTAAATAAAAAATATTAAAAAGGCTTGGGAATGTGGCTCAGTGGTTAAGGGCCCTTGGATTCAATCCCTGATACCAAAAAAAAAAAAGTCTCTTTGGAACTAAATGGATGGCATTAAGGATGTCCCTAATGCCTCTGATCAATGCAGGAAACCAAATACCTCTTTTTAAAAATTTTTTATTTATATATGACAACAGAATGCATTATAATTCTTATTACACATATAGAGCACAATTTTTCATATCTCTGGCTGTATACACAGTATATTCACACCAATTCGTGTCTTCATACCTTTACTTTGGACAATAAGGATCATCACATTCCACCATCATTAATAACCCCATGCCCCCCTACCTCTTGGTGGCCAGTTACTTCTGGAAAACATCTTAGAAGGCAGATGTGTGAAAACTAGTTATAATTTCCTAAAGAAGATAATATTCTTTAGGAATATAATATTAAATATTAGACATTTAATATTCTTGATGACCACAGCAAAAACTTAAAATAGTTACTCATTTTAAACAGACACTGCTGTATTTCTGAATTCTCTGCACTAGCTGACTCACCTAGAAGATTACCAAAATTTGCATCCTGGTCCAAAGTTACTCCTGTAAGAGGACTGATCAGATTCTGATAAAAGGATGATGAACCTTAGGCTTGGGACAGTCCCAGTAAACAACTTTGAACCACAGAAAATCATCTGTACCCTTTAATGGACAATGTATATGATAATTGCATTTCACCAGGAGTTAGAAGTCATAGCATGAGAGCAAAAAAGGAAGAGGTTGGGAATTCAAAGGCATTAATCATGGATACCTACATAGAAAGTATTTCATTTGACAGCTTGACATGCTTTGTCACGCCCATTTACATTATGCTAGAAACTCAAATACACTTTTGTATTAACAGTGCTCACCTTAAGAGTTCCATCTGTAGAACAGGCAAATTCCTCCTTTGATGTATCCTACAGGTTGCCTTTTGAGGATCAGAAGAGAATAACCAACTTCGATCATTTGAACATGGAGCATCAACCAACACCTACAACAGAGAAAGGCAAACAATGCAAATATGCTGTCAGGCAAGAAGTTTTTAGAAAAGCTACATAACAAACAGTAAGTAAAAAAAAAATTTCTTTGGAATAAAAAAATATGTGATAAGTTCTTTATAATCTTTTCTCATTAATATGTTTCAAAAATTTTTCCTATGTGGTTTCAGTATTTGGGTTTTGTTTGTTTTGTTGGGGGAAATGCAAGATGGGAGTCTTCTTAAAGTCTACTAATGTCTATTAATGACATTTAATATTCTTGATGACCACAGCAAAAACTTAAAATAGATACTCATTTTAAACAGACACTGCTGTATTTCTGAATTCTCTGCACTTATTTTTAAGAACATTTCAATTTCAGTTTACTGAAATAACCTTTTTTCTTCAATTCTCATACTCTGATATGTTACTATTATATTAAAGCTGTCCAGTAGACATGTCTATGGATTAATCCAAATAATATCTGATCTTTTCCTGCATATTCTTCAGGTACCTGGAAATATAAAACATTCTATAATCCCCAAACCCAATGTTTCTGTTTCCTGTGAACTTTGTTGACCATCAAATTAAAAGTGCACCCATGTTCACTTTATCAAAATTTCCCAGACTGCTGAGAAAATGTACTGGGCTATATCTGGGAACAGAAGGAAAATCACAATAACAAAGCAACTAAATTTTGGTATTGGGAGTCTATCAGTTTGTCATAATGTAATAAAAGTACCTTGTCAAATGTTTCAGGCTGAGCATCTCCTATTTCTCTGCCATCTGATTCAGACACTTTAATTACATTTATCAAAGGTTGTGGGATGAAAGATTCTAATGTCTGCCTCAGCCACCTCAGTCTCAGTCTATCGTATTCATTACAATGAAGATACCCTAAATATAAAAGATTAAAAAGTTTCACATGAAGACAATGTAATTGTTAAATTCTTTTCAGTAAATAAATTTCAGAACAATAACTTTATCATAATTATATAGAAACTGGGCTCAGAGGTAAAAATTATAATTATCTTATACTTTAAAAACAGAAATACATACATGTACACTATAATAGTCATACCTATATACCCTTTCAGAAGTTCTAATATTTATTCAATCAAGTCTAATTTGGGGGTAGGGTGAAAATCTAGAGAATTATGAATTCCTAAAGATGAGCTATACAACAATACCTCAGACACCGTTCTTACAGCAAAGCACTAGCTGTCAAGAATAAACAACATATTTTTATATTGGATAGATATGTATTCATCTGCTGAGAGCTACAGCTTAGTCGGAATGGCCCCTGGCATTTTGTCAACAGTATCGGTTGAGAGGCGAGCCATTACTATTCGCCTGGGCCCGCTACTTTGGAGTTTTCGTGGGGATTCCTGGAGAGTTCGCATTGGTTGGGGAAGTGCCCGAAGAGGGAGTTCCAGTTGGTGGTTCCTGGAGGAGCCGCGTGGCGTTCGGGAGAGTTCCCGGGGAGCGTGTGTGGAGTGTGCTGGTGGAGTTCAGAAATAAAGTTTGTTCCTGTTTCAGTGGCTCATGATTTGCGCCCAGCCAGACTGCGGCATTTGGCGGCCCGTGCGGGGAACGCCTGAAGCTCAAAGGTAAGTGAAATTGCTCGCCCCTGAGGGAAGGTGAGAGAATGGGTGACCATTTCAAAAAACAATATGTTCTTGTTTTGATTTGTTTCAAGCTGCCTATCCCTAGAACTTTCTCAGGCAAACTGGGAAAAATGGTTGGTTCAAGATTTGAAGTTGTTCGCCCCTGAGAAAGAGATAGAAATAGAACACAAATGCACATGTCAAGAAAATAGAAAAATTGATACAATGATTTTTTGTTCCGTTTTTGTTTCATTCTGTTTCGGTTTTGTTTTGTGTTATCTTGTTGGGTTGCGTTATCTTTATAGTAGATTAGAAATTAGTAAAAAACAAACTGAAAGAGTGTTAAGCAAATTGTTAGAGGTCCAGACTATGGTAGAAAACATGTTAGATCAAGCAAAAGAGAAGGTCTCTCGAGCTAGTCAGACAGAGGAAGAAAATTTAAAGGAAGAAAGCTTAAAGGAGAAACAGCTATCAGGGGGGAAGCTACAACAGGAGGCTGCTACTAACTCTGTTCTATCACCAGAGGGCATAATTCAACCAACAGCTCCACCTATGGAGACAGCTGAGTGGCCCTCAACCCCCGTAGTTGATAGATGGGAGCCTGAGACAGGACCTCAAAGATTAGCATGCCCTGTACTTGAGCAGACAGGAGGGCAGTGAATTCACCGTGCTTTAGATTTCAAAACAGTGAAGCAGTTAAAGGAGGCTGTAACAACCTATGGTCCTCAAGCACCCTTCACTGTAAGCATGGTTGAATCCATTACCAACTTGGACATGACGCCAGCAGACTGGGCTAGCATGTGTAAAGCTGTGCTAAAAGGAGGGCAATATTTGTTATGGAAGGTTACCAATGAGAAATTTTGCATGGAGACAGCTAGGCGAAATGCAACAGCCGGTTACCCTCAAAGAAATCTAGATATGTTGTTAGGAAAAGGACCATATGTAGTATTGGACAACCTAACAGACACGGTTCCTAAGCCACATTGCTTGTTGTTTAATTAAACAGAAAGGGGGAGATGCTGAGAGCCACAGCTGAGTCGTAATGGCCCCTGGCATTCTGCCAACAGTATTGGTTGAGAGGCGAGCCATTACTATCCGCCTGAGCCCGCTACTTCGGAGTTCTCGTGCTACTTTGGAGTTCTCGCGCTACTTTAGAGTTCTCGTGCTACTTTAGAGTTCTCGTGGGGATTCCTGGAGAGTTTGCATTGGTTGGGGAAGTACCGGAAGAGGGAGTTCCGGTTGGTGGTTCCTGGAGGAGCCGCATGGCGTTCGGGAGAGTTCCCGGGGAGCGTGTGTGGAGTGTGCTGGTGGAGTTCAGAAATAAAGTTTGTTCCTGCTTTAGTGGCTCGTGATTTGTGCCCAGCCAGACTGCGGCATTCATCCATGGTACAAGCTATTAATTTTAAATGCAGGAAAATAATATAGTATGTGGGAAAAATGTTATAGACTCTATAACGAGGAAGACAAATTATTTTGAGTTGGGAAATTTTAGGGAAGTTACTTAGCTCTTTAAGAGTTTCGGTTTCTTTGTCTGAGAATGGGGATTATCTAGGTATCTTATAGAGTGGCTGTTATGATTAAGTACAATAGACATTGAAAACAAGATGGTGGCTAAGATGCTCATTGATCCTCTCCTCTCTGAGACACTACAGCTATCCACAGATCAAACTACCTCACAAGAACTAAGGAAGGCAGGTGAGAGAATACAATGTCTGGTTTTAGTATAAAAATAAGAATAAAAATTGCAAATAAGAAGTCAGGAAAGAATAACTCATGTCACCACTCCCACAACACCAAGCAGTATGGCATAGAAAGAGACACTGCCCACTTGGGGGAGTGAGAAGGAATTAAGCAAGACCTTAGACTTGAAACCAGGACCACTATACTGAAATCCAGTGCCTCATAGAGTCCCATAGTTCCTGTCCACAGGCAGTACTTACAGACTAAGCCTCTAGATATTCCTTAGCAAGGTAGCTGATTGCCTCCACTATTTTTCTGCCAACATGAGGCAGCAGAGTGAGAAGCAATACTCTGCCAACTAGGGAACTGGGCAGGAAACTGAGCTTAGACTTGCACTGGAGCCCAGAGCCAAGACTGCCACGATGGAGCCCGAAGTCCATGTTCTCAGTCTACAACTTGTAGATGAAGCTTCTATACCTGCCTGACATCAAGTAAAGACCTATACTCTGGTAGGACAGACTTGTATTTCAGCATGCATCACTGCCAAATTCTGTATAGGTCTGGTGTACATCCTTGAGTCAGTACTGGTCTTTACAGCTGCGAGACTTAGGTGTGAACAGCTTAGCACAGCCTGGGCAAGTAAGGAAATTATCTTTACCACCCTTCCCCCAAACTTGGGCAGCACACCAAGGAGCAACACTCATTCCACTGGTGAGTAAAACAGGAAAGTGAGCACAGGACTGCCTTGGAATTCAGTGCCAGGTCGATGATGCCTAACACTGGGTAGATTCTAATGGTCCCTGTTCTCAAGCAGTGCCTTAGAATGGAGTATCTGTACCTGTCCTGGTACCATAATGAAAAACCAGCCACTACCTCAGAGCAAAGCCTCTCCAAGGAAGGGACATGACCTTTGTCCTTGAAAAGACCCACAGAGCACTCCTAGGCACATTCCCACCCTGCTAAGTTGTTTATCTACAAATACAGGAGAGATCTCCTGCGCCAGGTGTCCCTGACTCAGTCAGGCTAGGTGGGGACCCATAGCAACCCCCTAGCAGCCACCAATCAGCATGAGACAGGGAAATACCTGGGATGCCAGATGACCCTCCCAGTAGTTTATGGTGTTGGGAAACCATGTAGCTCAGCACGAACACCCCTTTTGGCTTAAACTAATCAGTTCAAATGAATCCCCCTCTTGTATTAACCAATCACCCCTACCCAACATGTTGCTGCCAGTAAATGTGCTAATCATGTTTTAGAGTTGTTATTTGATTTTCCCGCGGTGTGTGATGATTTGCTAAGAGATGCTATGATGTATGTGGGGGTCCCTGCCTTCTCCAAAGAGCATATAAAACTGCTGCAAACCTTGGGCTCGGGGTCTCTCAGCATCACCAGTTGCTGTGTGCGCGAAGAGGACCGAGCTAGCTAGCAATAAACACCTCTTTGCTGCTTACATCAATCTTGGTCTCTGGTGCTCTTTTGGGGGTCCCGAATTTGAGCATAACAATAGTTTATGATACTTCTATTTCAGTCAGCATTATCCATGGCTGGGGGTAAAGTCTTGGCAGACAGACTATACTAGTGTAGGTACCTGTGCTGTACTGGTCTTGGTGGGCTCAGAGTATGACTCAGTGTTTCAGTGTTGATGCCATGGGACTTCCCACTCCATTCCTCCCTGACAGTATAACACAAAGAGCAACTGTCCACTTTGGGCAAGAAGAGAGAGGCAGGCATTCAAGTTGTTGCATAAGATCCTAGAGCCAGTCCTTCTGTGATGATGCCAGAACCCAGAAGAATCCTGCAGTATCTGATCTCAGGCTTGTGACTAGATGAAGCATCTGGGTCTACTCCAGTCCCAGATGGAGGCTTGCAGACTTTCCTATTTAGTCACTCTTCCAGTTCATTTAGCCAAATACCTACTGTAGATGTGGGGCAAAAGTAGGCTTGGGGACCCCTCTAGCCTTGAAATAACAACAGTATATTTGTAGCAAACCTGGACTTAGAATGCCATCTAGTGATGAAACTGCAGAAAGGTCCACAGGCTTAGAGAAAATAAGCAGACTGCTTTTAATTTTTAGGGGGGCAGGCCCAAAGAAAGCCAGATTATGAAAACTAGAATAAACACCTAATCCTCTAACACAGAGACTTCATTATATGCTAACAAATGTCAAGAACTTTCAGAGAATCATGATCTCATTTTCTGATAAAATAAGGCACCAGAGACTGACCATATATTAATCAGTATCTGTGAACTCTTAGAATTCAATGAACTTCAATAAAACAATAAAATCATTCAGTGCTGTAATAAAGAATCTTAACAAATTGAATTTTAAAGAAATTAAACAGAAATCCTGTGATGGAAGGTATCACTAGCAGAATAGAAGAAAAATAATCAGTAGGCTAGGAGACAGGTTATTTCAAAATACATAGTTGATGTATTCTATACTTATAAAGTTGCTTTCTGAGGGAGGGCTGATTAGGGTTGCTAGTCTGTCATACCAAGGGAAACAGAAGCCCTAATCATTGCTACATCCCTTACCTTTCCATCTACCATCCAATGCTTTACACATAGTACATGCACACGATATATAACTGACCTAATTTTTGAAACCTGGAATTATAGTAAAAAATATTTTAATCACAAGTAAAAAACCAGAACATAAGTAATAACTTTAGCTTTAGTTAAGATTCTCAATTCAGCATTTTAAAATAGTTCCCAGCTGAAATATAGCTTAATGCTACATTATTATTTTGCTTAAATGTATATTTTATTTTAAATGGTCTTAGGTTGGTTGAATTTCTAAAAACATAAAGTGTCAAGTGGCATGTTTCCACATGTATATATATTAATACATATTAATTACATTGAGACAATTTCAATTTATGTCAAAATTTCATTTAACCAGGAAGGAAAGTAAAAAATTCCTGAAAACACTACTGAGGCTTTAGTTTCTGTACATGGCAGCCTTTGGATCACACAAAGGAAGTGAAATGGGTAGCTTCATTCATTTATTTTTGTATATCTAACTTAAGAGAAAAAAAAAAATCCTGCCTTATTTCTAGTTCTGTCAATTATGCTCTAGTAATTATGACTGATTCCCATTTTCCTCTCAGTGTAAAAACTGGAATATTAAAAGTGCTAAAAAGGCTAGTGATGTTTCTCTGTACATGGAAACAATAGTATAAATTCATAAAAGAACAAATGGCAACATTACATTTATTAACTTCTTGATATTAGATTAGAATACTTTTGAGAGTACAACCACTTTAAGGTTCTGATTTACCAAGTACTTATTATGAACTAGGTACAGAGTTAGTTGCTGCAGACATAAAGATAAATAAGAACCCCTTCCTACACTTAATTACAGTCAGCAGTGGAATGTCACTGGGAAACCCTGAAATAGTCAATACCACAATGGTGAAACCTTGGATTCAGACCTGGGCTTTGCCAATTACCTTAGACAATTAACAGTTAACTTTTGTCTCTGTTTCATCTATAAAACAGGGCTCATAATCACCAACTCACAGCATTGTAGAATTGTGAGATAGTATATCGGACACAGTCACATTGTTGTTCTAAGCCCTAAGACTTTAGAAGATGTTTATACAGAGATATAAGTTGTTTGCTTATCAAAGCATATTTGAAAAGCATAGATTTATGAAATGTGAATAACATAGTTCATGGCACAATGACTAAAATGGTCATTCTTTTTATTACTACTCCAAAGAGGATACACCTAATGCAGGGAACACAAAGAAGGCTTTTTGGGGAAGTTGATTCCTGAGGTAAAACTTGAAGAAAAGGAGTTAGCAGAGGAAGAAGTGCAAAGTGGTACCAGTAGAATGTGCAAAAAAAAAAAACTAGAGATATGAAGGAGCAGGAAGGACAGCAAAAGAAATTCAACAAAGAAAGGAGTCCTTCTGATTTTTTCTACTAGGAAAGGCTAACCAGAGGTCAGATATCACTGACAGTGAGGAGAATTTCACTCCAGGAAGGACACAGCCCTCAGCAAGAAAGCTGACCATCCTATTCCACCAAAGATAGTTCATATGTTAATGCTTTCCTGTTTAGAATCATAGCTGGTTACCTCTTTTCTATTAAAAAAGCAAGGCACTACAGAGGCTGGGATCACAAAACAAAACAATGGTCAGTTCATCACTGTACTAACAGGTTGGAGCAGCTGACCCAACAGAAAAGTGGACTCTTTTTTTCAACTGGCGTAAAATATGAGCTTTTTAATTGTTCAAAGTTGTAAGCCTCTTTTTCAAGAATAATGATCAGTACTAATCTAAAAAACTTTGGTGTATAAACTGCACACCTAGTACAGCCAACATTTAAAGTTTTGCATATGAAAGCTTTGATTAGCATTGCTTCTGCATTCCAAATTCCAGCACTGTGGTTAACCTAATTTGGGCTTTAAGCATCAGCATGAAGACATCTGTACTTTTTAGTGAACCACTATCATTAGTGAACTTACATGAAAAGCTTCTTTACTTGGAACACTGCCTACAGTTCACTTGGTATAAAAACAGGAAGATTCTTCCCCACTTCAAACTCCTAGAATATACCAGTTTGCCTTTGGGTTCCTAATCAAATCAACTTCACTACCACAAATATGTAAAATATTTATATCCTACTAATGAGGAAAATTCAAAATTAAAATACTCTCTCTTCAAAATGGTTCCCAAATTTCAAGTTTCTCTTCCCTCTTTTATAATATTAAAAATTCTGTATTCAGAATTCATAAGGATAACCTTATAACAGTCAATATAAAAATATTGCCAAAGAACATAGAATGGAAGTAAAAACAAATACTCCATATAATATGTGATTCTTATAGGTAGCAGAAGGACATGAGTAGTAGAAACTTGAAGTTAAGGGGACAATTCCATAGACTAAGCCTATGCTTTCTTTTATAAAGCAATTCACTCAAGGTCATTCTGGCCCTGCTCTGGATTAAGTCAGTAGGATATGTTACCTTACTTGCAAACAACCCTTATCCTCATTGCTTTTCTCTCTGGGTAGAGGAATGATCATCCAAAGATTCTTTCCATAAGAAAAACACAATTTACCTTGAAAGTGAACTATTGTGATCTTTACATAGAACAAAGATTCCAAGACTTAGGAAGATAAGATACTTAAAAACAAAGCCCAACAACCATAAAATCTGTACAAACAAGTTCCAATAACACTTGGTCAAAGTGATTAAGAGCTGCCTTTAGATCTTTAACATGCTATTTTAATTTCATTATAACAGTAAAATTACCCATCCCCCTGGGTTTCTCTTGGGGACCTGTGGGTAAAATCATGTGCAGTAAGGACTGTGGGAAGCCAACATTACACATGACTGAGTTACACTCCCTGGCTGGGTGCTGAGGCGCTCAGTTGCAGAAATGTGGCAGAACTTTTCTCACCCTTCTTGGGTGCGAGGGTCCGTGTCTCGTGCATGGGTGTCTTGCTACAGCCCCATGGATGAAGCTACGCTCACCTGTTCCTTTGTAATATAACCCTTTGCCCTGTTTAGGATAGAATCTTCCATGGAAGTGCCTTGTGTGTGTCCCATTCTCTTACTGTGCCCTTGGGTGTGGCCTACTCAGATGTCAGTCAACGTGCTGACAGTGAACATCATGAAGATACTCAGCCCCCTGAAACCTGACCACTTGCCTCATTTAAATAACTTCTCCTAGATAAAAGGGGTCAGCATGTGCTCTCGCTCTCTCTCTTTCTGTAGACCCTTAAGGTCAGAGGAGCCGTCACAGCGACCCCAAAGAAAAAGATATTTGTGTCTCTTGTGTGGTTATTTCATGCAGCCCAGTTAGCCCAGTTTATCTGGAGTGACCCCTGAGCCTTTTAGTTGCGAGAACTGAAACCCGGCAAAGGACTCAATAATCTGATGCAATCTGTCAATCAAAAGTTAAGAGGTGGCACCTGGGTGGAACTCTCTAGAAATTTCCCTAAGACCCCAAGTAGACTAGGGAATAAAGGGAGAGCAATCTTGCTCTCCTCTTTGAGATGACTCACCCTTTCCCTTGAGGGTTTTTTCCTTTCTTTCCTAATAAAATTTGCTGTTGTAATACATTTCATGTCTTGCTTAAAATCTTCTCATAAGAACATAGTAGTCTAAAATCAAAATGTAATCTCCTGGATTCCCCAGAATACCACCAGTAACAATTCCATAAAATTTTGTTCCAAATCATAAAAATAAGGTAATGTATAAAACAATCTTGTCTATTGTGATTTCTTACACTAAAATATAGCAAGTTTCAGTAACAGAACTTTAACCAGAACTCTAAAACACACAGTATTTTCTGTTAAATATACAGCTAATATGAGATAAAAGAATTTAAAAAAAAGGTAGAAAGCAAACATAAAGAAAGTATAAGTAAATATAATCTTAAATTTTCATATGCTTTTCCAGGTCTGTCACCGCCACATTTCTGGGAAGTCTTAAATCTACCTTGTGCGTTGTTAACTAATGACCAATAAATAGTTAAGGCAGAGAAAGAGAGAGAGAGAGAGAGAGAGAGAGAGAGATGCATTTTGAGGAACCTGAAATTTAGGAGGCTTTACAGTGTTATCCATTGATCAGATAATGAAGGTCATGTCAGTCTAACAATTCTGAGAATGACCAAATTACTACAAACCACCTTAAGATAACTAAAAAGATACTATCCTTACAGACTTCCCCATAACCACACCTCACCAATTTTCTTTTAAGTGGAGAGTTGGGAACCCGAAAGTATACTTCTCACTTTCAAAGATGGCCTGACTTCTCTCTTAAATGTGTATTCTTTGCTTTCCTAAATAAATATCTGTCTATATTGACTGGCATGTGCTGCAGTTCTTCTCCAACACATAAGACAAGGATCCTTCTGGCCCTGAGTCAAGTTCCTCCATATCTCTGAGAAACCCTTGGACCCACTTCCAGAGATATCACTTCTGCTGTGACAAGATAGATTTGAACCAATGCCAAGTACAGCTGGATCCTTATTTCTCACAAAATTTTTTAAAATATATTTTAACAGGGAGTGATCTCAAAGGAAGAAATACACTGCAGTCTTCAAATTGGAATATGCATGCCCTGGGGTATACATGCCAGTTTTCTAAGGGATAAGGAGACTAGAATAATTTCAAAAGAATCAGTTTTCAGATCAACTTCCTAAAGGAGAAAAAAAATCCTCCAGTGGGGACTCTCCTTTCACATGGCAATTCACCAATTTTACAAATGAAAAAGTAAGGTTCCCAATCATCCAGAATCATAAAGCAAATTGCACTAGGGTTTAGATACCTCCAGAAAATATGAATGAAATATATATATATAAAATATACTTATATATAATATACATATATATTATATATATGTATGTGTGTGTGTATATACAATCAAACTGGCTTCAATACGTCACCTTTTACAAAATGAAAAATGGATTTAAACAGTGCTCATTCAATATATCATCAAAATAATGCTTAATGAGAGACCTGTATGTGATTTGGGACCATAATTCAGGAATTTAAAGTACCAATGAAAACACTATAATACATTCCCACCATTTCTGTGTGAACTACAATATTTACATGTATAAAAATAAAATCTTCAAATAAAACTCAAACAGAACTGATGCTGAACTCTATCTTATCCAGCAATACGTAATATTTATCCAGGGAATCTGAATTCATTTTTTTTAAAGTATCATCTATTTCATTAAGAAAATATTAACTGATGGAGATCTGGCTCAGTGGTAGAGAGTTTGCCTAGCATGTGTGAGGCTCTGGGTTCAATCCCTAGCATCACAAAAGGAAAAAAAAGAAAAAAAAAAAAGGAAGAAGAAGATAATAAATGTGGACTTGCTGATCAGTATTTATAAACTGTGTATCACTTTTGCACTAGTAATAATATAGTAATGATGAAGTCATTTCAAAAGAACTTATTGATTTGGCCCATACTTGCCACATGTGGCTATGAGCACTTGAAATGTAGTTAGTTCAAACAGAAATGTGCTCTCTATAAAATAACTAATTTCAAAGACTTGCAAAAAATAAGAATGCAAAATGCCTCTCACTTTCAAAGATGGCCTGACTTCTCTCTTAAATGTGTATTCTTTGCTTTCCTAAATAAATATCTGTCTATATTGACTGGCATGTGCTGCAGTTCTTCTCCAACACATAAGACAAGGATCCTTCTGGCCCCGAGTCAAGTTCCTCCATATCTCTGAGAAACCCTTGTAAACATTTTTATTTTGATCATATGTTGATATACAACTTTGAATAACATTCAATTAATTTCACCTGTTTCTATATTTTCCTGATGACTATTCAAATATTTTAATATGTATTCCATAATTGTTATGGTTTGGATATGTGGTATTCCCCCTAAACTCTTGTATAAATAGAAGAAAATTCAGATGTGAAATGAGTAGTTATGAGAACCTTTAATCAGTGCATTAATCCACTTGGGAGGATTTAACTGGGTGGTGACTATATACATGTAGGGTATGGCTACAGGATGTAGACCACTGGGGGTATGCCTTCAGGGTATACATTTGGTTCCTGGTGAGTGGAGCTCTCTCTGCTTCTGGATTATTATGCCCTAAACTGTTTTTCTCCTTTATATCCTTTTACCTTGATATTCTGCCTCATCTTGGTCACAGAGCAATAAAATTGGAAGTCCATGAACTGAGACCTCTGAAACTGTGTGCACCAAATAAACTTTTCCCTCTCTAAAAGTGTTCTTGTCAGATCTTTTGGTCATAGCAGTAAAAAAGCTGACTAAAAAAAAATATTATATTTCTGTTGGACAGGTACAGTAAAATAATTTTAAATGTACATGTTTTGTTGCAGAAATGTATGAAGTGATTTTAATACAAGATTTTCAAGTACAGTAGTAGAGCACCTACTTAGCACACACAAAAAAAAGAAAAAGTAAACAACAAAATTTTAAAAAGCCTGTGTCACTGGCTAATAGCACTCATATTCATATCTGGTAGATTTGTGTTCAAAAAATGTTAAAATTTTGTTTCCAATTATCTGTTAGGGTTAGGAAGCTGGAAAAAGTGTTATTTACACTGCATCATTCAGCTAATGTTTCCAGTCTTGTCCACAGTGCTTTTCAAGTTTCTTAAGTTTGCAAACTCAATCTTACATTTCTTCCCATATACTTTCAAAGAATTTTTAACATACAGATATGAAACAATTGTTAATCGAGGAAATAAAAGCACACTACCTGGCCAAGCACATTGTAGCAGTGCTAATGATTTTCCTCCAGGAGCAGCACATAGATCTAGAGCCTTCTCCCCATCCCGTAATTCCAGAGCTAGTACTGGGAGAAGAGAAGCAGCATTCAGGAGATAGTATTTTTTCAGGTTACCAAACTGGTGTCTTTCTGAAGGCAAACGGTCTGTAGTTCTGCTGAGGTAACACTTTAGTGATTTAGGACAGTAGGGTAAAGATCCTTGAAAGAGTTGGTGATAGCCCTTCAAATATAAATCCATTTCCAGTTCAAAAGGATAATTGAATCGGTTGAGGAGGACAGCATATTGCCACAATGATGGAGATATCAATACATCCCTAGAAACAGAAAACAAAAGAAACACATTAATACCATTTTATATTATCAATGGGGTGACCATTGTTCTAAGTTTATACTTATCTCTGATTTTCAGAGACAGGATCAGTCTGACTTTTCCTTTTGCCTCATAAAGACCTGATATGATTCCATCAGCTCATGTTATGAACCTATCTTTATTTAAAGTTTTTATTTTTACTGTAGCTTTTTTTTTAAATTAATTTTGACCATTAAAATACAATACTGAGTTTTCTGTGCCCCCCCCTTAAGTTCTACACAAGGGAAGTATAGTTTTAACTTTCCCTACAGAATAACTTGCCAAAAAATATGGCCTGCCTTTACAGGCAATGATAGTCAAAATTCTATTTTGCCTTTAGTCAAAATAGATTTTTGACTATCACTACGTGCACAAGAAAGTGTTTCACTTAGAGACAAAATTTAAAACAAGACTGTTAATATTGAAGGGAAAGGTACCATCATAAAAATGTTTGAAGAAATTAGTATTAAAGTTTTATATGATTAGGATAAAAGATGTGAAAAGCTAATTACAGTGAACTCTACAGGAATGGAGTTAATGAGGTGATGAGTGGCTCAGAAGATTCAGATCCAAAGATGATTTAAAATTCACTCACAGACTGATAGCTCAGTAACCTGCTGACACCCTGCTCAAAGAGGAGTCTATGTTCCATGGAATTAATTTATTGGTTCAAACAGCCCCAGGTTCAAATGCAGCTGTTTGGAGGTGGAAAAGATATCAGTGTGACTAAATAGCCTTGAAGCACTAAATGCGGGGAGGAGGAAGAAATACTGAGCAAGTTGATAAGCCTCCAATTAGGCTATTTTCCCCACAGCTTCACTTGTTTACCTTGAAGTTTTTTCTCACAATAAATCCCTTTGATGTTCTTGCCTATAAAATAAAGCACAGAGGCTCTCAATCATTGTTAGAGGTCAAAACCTACCATGACTGACTTGCCCACTGAGTCCCGCTATCTACTTATAATTGAGTCTTTTCTTTATTTCTTGTATTTCTTATTTTTAATCCCTTCATAGCCCACATTTGGGAAAACTGAGTAAGTTATACAGGTTGTGTTCATTTAAAATTCATACACTAACTCTTCTTTAACAGGCACAAGTTTTATATTCTTATTTTTCCTTTTATTTACATTCCACTTCTCCATGTAACTTTATCCTAATATATTTTTATGCATGAAAACATTTTTTTTGTCTTAAATCATCTTATCATACTTTTTTGGAACACACAGACACATATATATTAAATTTCTCTGTGGTATTCAAATAACTTTGGGATTCGGCTGTCAAAAATATTATTAGTATAAAATCGGCCAAAAATAACTTATAATTTTGATACTTATTAAACATAAGAAGTAAAAATTAATAGGAACTATAATGAAATGAGCTTTTGTTTTCATATACCTAAAGACGAATATTACTTCTTGCTAGGATAAGTCAGAGTTCAATATCAATTTTATTCTTATTTTGTATTCTTATAAGAGTTGAGAAAAACCTTCACTTATAGAAGTACATGAGAATTAAATATTTTGCTATAGCAATGTCTCCCACTTTGAATTCTTCCTGAGTTATATCCCCAAATCACTTAGTGATCCATCATCAAAAATATTTTATATGAATCATTAGCTGACAACTGAACTGGGACTCCTTTACTTTTGTTGAAAGCAAAACTTTGAAACTACCTGATTTGTCGAAAAATTTGCCACTAACTTTCTAAAAACATGACATGGAGGTGTCTTTTGTTATTTATTTTTTGTGATGCTGGAGATGGAACCCAAGGTCTTGCACATGGTAGGCAAACATACTACCATTGAGCAACATCCCCAGTCCCATCATGGAGGTTTGGTGTCCTGGAGAAACGCAATATAAAAGTCAGAATGGTGAAAGTGTGTTTTTCTTTGTGAAAATGAGGAAAGGAGAATTGTAGAAAGGCAAGCTGACAAAGGAGAATACCTGCTTAAGTACAGAGGGGAGGTGAGCAATTTTCTGAAAGGATACACATGGAAACTGGCAATTTGGAAGCTGTCTGCTACAACTTGCTCATTCCTGCAGACCCTTGCAAAAGTCTGGATCAGGCTTCACTGCTAGTTTTACCTCCAATGTGGTAAGTCAGCATTTTCTTCTTGCTAACAAACATTAATTTTCTAAATACACAGTGTGCATCAATGATATGCTAGGCACATCTGTTTACTGATGATGATATAAAATTAGCTTATGTTTGAATTTCTAAGGAACAAAAGAAAATGTTAAGTAAAGATAACTAAAAGACAAATATTATAAGTAAAACTATGGCACAAGAGTTACTGATCTTTGAGAAAGACAATGAAATTATACTAAGGCCTTTGAGCCCAAGTCACACTGCCTGATTAACTACTTCCCCAGCTGGTTTATATGGGGACCACAACATTATTTTCTCTGTCTCCCTGACTAAATGTCCAGTGCCTAACCCCTGAGTCAATTTACAGAATTAGAATTTTATACATGGACCACTCAACTAATTGCTTTTGTTATTACTGGTGTTGGGAATTTTACATAGGGCCTCATGGATGTGAAGTATGTGCTCTATCTACACATGAAGCATAATTTTTATTTTAACAAAAGTCAAATATTTAAAAAATTAAATCTGTTAGGTTAAAATCTTGAAAATTGTATATTTGGACAATGCTTAGTATTTGATAGTATGATTTTTCATTTAACTTTTCTGTGACATTATACTTTTCTTTTATTCTCCACTCAAACTTTCTAATTTAAAATGAGAACAAGAATTTTATCTAGAAATGGCTAAGAACAATTGGCATAACCCTATAGATTTCAGAAAAAAATTTAAATTTCCATTGTTAAAAAATAGAAATTCCTCATTTCAGTGCTATTATTATCCACCAGAGGGTGCTCCAGATCATTTTAAATGTGTGGTCAGAAAATAAATTAATTTATGGAAATGCATCAAAGTATATTTAATTTTTATTCTACAGAAATTCTAATAATGAGGGCTGGGGTGGTGACTCAGTGGCAGAGCGCTTGCCTTGCACATGTGAGGCACTAGGTTTGATCCTAGCACCACATTAAAAACAAATAAACAAAATAAAGCTATTGTGTCCATGTATAGCTAAAAAAATATTTTTAAAAAAAGAAATTCTAATAATGAATTGATGACGCTATTTTTGTTTGGTGAGGTTTCTTCCTTATTTCTCATACGAGGGCAATTTATGGCAGTTTTGTTATCCATAGTACCTCAGAAAGGAAATTATGGGTGAGGATTTGTATTTCCAGTGAAGATGACAAAAGTCTAAAAATACTGGCTATAACGAGTCCCCCATATAACTGAAATGCATACATTTCCAAGGATGAGACCCCAAACCCTTCATCGTAGCACAAATGGTAGAAGAAAAAACATGGGATTATTAAGTCACAGGTCTGGATCTGTCCTAAGTGTGAAACATCCAGCAATGAATTGTTTTAACTTCTGAATTTAAAAGGGGCTAAAAATTACTGTAAGGATTTGAAAAAATTAAGGTTGAAAGTAGATGTAAAACTAAGCTAGAACAAAATAGAAATCTGAATACTAGTTGTTTTCTCTCTTCCTTAACCATCCACCTCTATAACCTCTTCACAAATTCTGGTGATATTAACTAGGTATATAATTTCCCCTTCCTTTTATATGTGAACTATGAGTCACTGATACCAGAGTGAAATGTTTGGGCTTTTTTAAATTTTCAATAAAATGCACATAAAACTTTCAAAGTTCATAAAGATTTCCAATTAATCCTTCCCTCATAAGTCTATTTGGAGGCAGAATATATATACAGTGCATTTATGTATCATAACTGCACAGCAGTGCTTGGGGCATAAATAAATCCTCACTAAATTGTGAATAAGTGATTGCTTGTCCAAGATATTGTTTTTTCCTTGTCATGGAAAAAATATACAAATTAGAAAACTTTTAACAATATAAAGTATTGACAGTTAAAAAATATCAAGTTAAATGCAATGAAAACACAAAGGGGAAAGATTGATGAAATTGTTAATAAAATAAAATAATGCTAATATATATTGAGAGCTTATTAGATGTCATTCAATATTCTGAGAATTTTGTTCATGTGTGTGCATAAATTTCCTGTCTCAAGTGACTATATGAAATAGATACTGCTTTTTCATGTTTTCCAAAAGAAAACAGTGAAATATAGAGATGTTTTATAACTTACCTGAGGTCAAGTGCTACAAGATGCTGAAATGGGATGTGAATACACATTCTTAACCAGAGGGAAAAGGAAGGGCATTCCTACTAGAAGGAACCAGTACCAAAATCATGAAGGAGTCTCCTTATGCTCCTTGGATGTGAAAAAATTTTTGGTTCAAATGTAACATTACAGCGAGAGAGGAAGCAAAGGTGTGTACCTTGGGAGTGATAAAATATAATATGGCAATACTGAGAAGCAGCATGGCAGAGTGAATAAACTCTGAATCGTGTATTCTTCAGCAAGTTATTTAACTTCTGTATGCCTCATCTTTCCTATCTATAAATGGAAAGAACTACCTTAAGAGTGTAAAATGAAAAGAACTACCTTAAGAGTGAAATTATTTCTAAAGTGCCATAAAAGTGGTTGCTAAAATAAGAAGGTGGGAGACTCAGCTATAATATGCCAGGTAAAAAATCTGATGAAGGCCTGATTAAATAGAAGCTGTAGAGTTGAAAAGGATGTCCAAATTAAGAAATTTCTCAGGAGGAAGCAGCAACCTTTGGTAACTATTTTAGATTTTGACAGAGAAGGGTAATGGTGTTTGGCAGTACATAGTTACGGAGTCACCAAGACCACTCTCATTTCTGACATAAACTGTAATTTCAGGGATCCCCAAGACCATTCTCAAGTTTGTTTATTCATTAGAAGAGCATATAGAACTCACTGGAAGCTTTTAAACTCATAGTTACCATCTTTTACTGAAAAAGTATATAGATTAAAATCAGTTATAGGAAAAGATTGATGGTACAGAGTCCACAAAAGTTCAAAGCATGAAACTTCTAGTTATCCTCTGCACTGGAAACAATGGAAAAGGCTAACTTTTTTCCTGGCAACAATGTGTAACAATATGCACAGAAATACTTCCAAACAGAGATGCTCATCTAAGCCCTTATATCAATTTCTGATGTTGTTTTGTTTTCTACTGCCTATTAAATTTGTGTGTGTGTGTGTGTGTGTGTGTGTGTGTGTGTGTGTGTGTGTGAGTGAATGGTGCTGGGGATAGAACTCAGGGTCTTACGCATGCCAGGTAACTACTCTACCACTAAGCCACATCCCCAGCCCTGGTGTTCAGTTTTAATTAAAGCATAGCTGACTGCTCATACTGCTTTCAGTCTCCAGCTCCTCTGGAGGCTGAGCTTACACTGTGGTCTGTACTCCTATAAATTACATTGTTAAGACTATTAAGTATGGCCAAAGATTCTAGCTAAACAAAGATATTCTTCACAGATACATTTAGAGAACTTAGAGATTATCTCCCCAGAGCTGTGGAAATGCCAGACTTGCTTTTGAGTAAGGTTCACTATTTACTACAAAGGTACTGAAGGTGTAGAGGAAAAAGGAGGTACCTGGACTGAAAGTAATGTCTTCAACTGAGATAGAATATGCAAGTAACAAAGATAACACAGGTTTAGAAGAGAAAAATAACATGCTTTTGAGTTTGCTGAATATGACAACTTAGTTGCTAGAAAACACTTAGAAGAATGAGGCTAAATCTTGGAAAGAATTGCATAGTTTGAGATGATACCACATTGATTAAAATCTACACTCATGTCCCAAATAGACTTCCTTGAAAGAGAATATGCAGGCAACATAGAGAGCAAAAACTGAACCAGGGTAAACTTCAGATTTAAAGAACTTCTCAGAGGGACTTGGCAGGAAAGGTCATTACAAACCAGTAAAATTAAATACTAAATCTTTACCACTATTATAGGAAACTAAAGATATTGTGTAAATTACTTTCTAGATAGGAAAAAAAAGCATTCCACTTCCCCCTGGATATAAATAGACTACAAGAACAATATTATTTCTTGCAAATAAACAATTAAACAAAAATATGTGATTCTCTTCTTATTCCCTGTGCTATCTTCCATGTTCAAACTACTTTCTGAGAAAACCTTTATTTTGTCTACTGCAAATTTAGCACGTTTATGCAAAACTTAACTTACCATGAAAACTGAACAAAAAGGTAGATGAAGCAGAAGGCACAGCTAATTAAATGTGTTTGTGGTTCATTGCTCATGTTGTTTAGGGTCAAATAATAATTTATAAGTCTGTCTGAACACACTAAAGAGAAAAATAACTCATTATAAGGAACGAGTAGCCAGATTACTAAAAGTCGGCCAACAGAAGACTTCTAAAAATCTTTTTTTTTTTTTTTTTTTTTTTAAATCATCTAAGTATGCCTATTACATCCCAGGTATGAAATGCAGACTAAAGGTTAGCAGGGGGAAGTCTTGAGTCCGAGAACCTCAGCACAAATCCCAATTCTGCTACTTAAACTGAATGAATTGGAACATGTTATTTAAACTCTGCAGTACCATCAGATGAAGAATGAAAAACAAATCTCATAGGTTTAAGGATCACTTACGTCAGTATTGTCTGGCATATAATAAGCATGCAAGATGTCTGCATATTCCATGTGATTACCTTTGTATACCAGAAGCCTAATGAATTGATTATAATTGTCACTGGTCATTCTTTAATCTCGGAAATACACATTTTGAAATCCAGTTTTGAAATAAAAACAAATATATACATTTTCATATTATACTGATTCCTAAATAGCTTAATTTGTTTAAAACTTATATTAGAATTCCAGATTATTATCTCATTAGCCATGACTTAATCTTTGTTTAAAAAAAATGATTAAAGCTGTCCTTTGTAAAGAAGATACACTTATTAATTCAAGAAAAGGTGAAATAAGACAACATGAGAAACCACTGCCTGAATCAAGTTCCAGATACTATCCACAGCCTTGAATAATAATATTTTTGCCTTTTTCCCCTCAGCTGAAAATGTCTGGTTCCTTAATCCAAAGTAATTCCTCCAAGATACCAAGACTTGGCATTTTCTCAGGTTTTCACTGGCACTCTCAGGCTTTGAAAGGTAAAACAGGGTACTCCTGTCTATTTTTATTATGATACTTACCAATTAGCAGTGTACATAGCTATAACCATGCCTCTCACCTCATTCCCCCTAAGAACACTAGACTACATGCAAATGGAACATAATGACTATCTTACTCTTCGTATTCCTAGGGCATTAAATATACAGTATGAGGCACTCAGAATCAACCCATAGAACAACATCCTGGTCAACAGCAAAGCTCACCAAAGATATAAACCAATTTTTCTCATTTCCTTTTATGCATTAAATGTTTGCTTTTATAATACATTTAAAGAATTTTTATTTATATATGCACATGTGTATGTATGTTCAAAACAGAGCTAACCATAGACGTAACAGGGAAGAAATAAAACTACTGAATAAATTGACTTTTCCTGAGATAAAGCAGTGTTGACTTCAAAGTTTTAACGTTCTTATGTTACAGTATAACTAATTTTGTAGGTAGTCCTATTTCCTGGATCAATTCAATTGTTCAAGATATGGGCATATTAATTTTTACTATTGCTACAAAATTTTTTTTCACTGCTTTTCATTATCTATTTCCTCTTGGTTCTTCCTTTCTATGTCCCAGTAGGAGAGTGCAACCAGGTTTAAATTTCTTTATCTTTTATTCTCACTGCATCCCTCACCCAAAAAGGTATACTGCATATTTTACTTCCACTGCTCAATCATAAAGTATCAAGAGATGAATTATACTAACCTCACTGTATTCCAGGAATCTTCAAGTTCTTTGGAATACTGCTTTTCAAAATGATCCAACACAACTTTGCAAATCTGTTTTGCAAGCTTCCCCTCTGATTTTCCTTTCAACTACGACAAGAAAAAGGTGCTGACACATATTAAAGATACTACAAATTTATTAAACCTCGATATTAACACAATCTTTTTTACTGTCTAAAAATAAGAACACTTTATCTTTAGATAATTATTAGTTCTTGTAGGGGGAGCAATATATGAGTTATAACAATATATGAGTTGTAAACCGTGTTACTGATAAATTTACCTATTTATGCTAAAGGAGTGTTTCCCCAAGTAATTGTAATCCAATCATGAAGCAAATGTTAAAGCAGAATCTAATTGTGCTAAACAAATTATGTCTAAAGGACAAAATTAGTTTTTAAAAGCCATCACAGATGTTAGCATCAAGGGGAACTTCGTGAAAGGTACATAAAAACTCTGTACTCATTGCAATTTTCCCGTACACTTAGAATTAATTCAAAATAAGAAAATGTCCCTTTTGTTTTTTCTGGAAACTCAGCAGTTGTTTCGTTTATTCGTAGAGGGCCAAGTAAAATGTAACACTGTCTAGGCGTCCGGATACAGCAGTAACATAGAAGACAGTTTCAGCACTATAGGAGCTTACATTATGCTGGGAACTTGACGTGAGCAAGTATTAAAAGTCTGCAGATTACTCGGAAGGGACGTCCTCTCCGAGGACCTTGGGAGCGAACAGGGAATGTGTAAGTGCAAAAGTCACGCACTGAACATTACCAGGATTCTAGACAAGGAACCAAAAAACCCGAATATCGCCAAGGGACCGCCAAAGGTGAAGTTCCCACATCCCGGCCCCCCTCCCTCGCCTCGTTGGTAGTGTACAGTCTGGTTCAGCCAGAGGCGCCCAGCTGGGCTCAAGGGCCTCACCCGAGTCAGCATTATCCTGCAGGGAGTTTACAGAAAAGAGTCAGCAACACTCCACATGAAAAAGCTTCCAGCCAACTGAAAAAACAGCCAGATTTCCGGTTAGCCAAAACCCTAATGTCCTCACGTTTCCCGTTTAAATTCTCGCGATATTACACAGATCGCCTGCACTTTCAAAATCTCGCAACAAGGTTAGCTCCCGCGAGAGGCATACCTGAAATTGCTCTGCGCTTGGTTGAATGGGGCGGGGAAGAGTTCTGCACTGACGCCCAGGGGCGTGACCCGGCCGTGGGAGAGACGTTGGGCGACTGGTGTTTAGGAAGTAGTTCATCCTGCTAAACTGTCTTTGTGGGTGGGCTCCACAAAGGCTGAATCTCTGTCACTATTGGGTTATGTTTTGTAAACACTTTTATCCTTAGGGGCGAAGCTAGCTACTGAATTAAATTTGATGACTCCTTTAAGTCGTGAAATAGTTTTTTCCCAGGATGACCTATGCGAATAATCTCTCCATTTTAGAAAAGAACATGTAAAAAGATTAAATTGAAATACGCGTATAAGGCGCTTAGCACAGAGACTGGTCGACATAAATGCCCACGTGTTCGGTGCTGTTCTGTATTAGTACCACTATCATGATCATTGTGGTTATCTTGTTCTGATATCAAATGCCTGAGGGCAAAGTGATCCTCCATACAAGACTCGCCACTCATTTTTACAAAAATGGAGTTTACAAGTAAGGTGTTATTACACCCATTCTGATAGAAATAGCAGTTTATTTACTCCATTGGTGTACACTTTCATTATTCTCTTGTAGCAACAATCAGCAATTTATCAGGGAGAAAATAGTGTGGTCTCTGATATTTAATAAGAATTATTATTTTGAGTATAAGCAGTAAGTCCGTTAGTACAACTAATGCAATTTGAAGCTTAATATATTTAAATTTATATTACATATATTAAATAATATATTTAAACAAGTTTCCCAGCAATCTAAAAATACATCTATTAGAATTTAGGTTTGGTAAAACATGGTTTTCAGAAGTTAATACCCTTTATTGGATGTTTGGGGGAGTCACATCTACCTTTCAGTCTACTTGCAGAGATTTCACATTATTTTTTCTATATTCTTTCAGAATGTTACAACTAATGAATTAATACATGAGTATTATATTTGAAATGTAGAAATATAAAAGATTTAAGATAATAAGAATTGAATATGCTGTATATCTATTAGGGAAACATTGATATACCTGAAAAGAGGACATTCTATCATTTTGTGACAGCATGGTTCTATTTTCTGAGTTTAAAATGAACATTTTTTTTCTCTTAATTTTTTTTCTGCACTTCTGATAATCCAATTTATAAGTGTGTATTTAGTTTGGATATGTTTTCAAATCTTATTAGCTATTTTTTAAAATTACCTGCTCATGCTCATTTATCTGTCTTAATATTACATTTATATTAGTGATGTTAACCATGTCACCTGTGACCAGTGCTAGAGAAATGAGCAAGTTGTAGGAATCTTCAACTTCTAAGTAAGTACTTTTCTAATTTTTCTTAAAAGTATTTAACTTTAGCCGGGCGCAGTGGTCCATGCCTGTAATCCCTGTGGCTCAGAAGATTAAGACAGGAGAATCAAGAGTTCAAAGAGAGCCTCAGCAGAAAGCAAGGTGCTAAACAACTAAGTGAGACTCTGTCTCTACAAAAAATATGACTGGGGATGTGGCTCAGTGGTTGAATGCCCCTGAGTTCAACCCCCAGTACACCCTACAATAATTTAAATATGAAATAACTTTAAATTTTTATGCAGTAGCCATTGTTTGTTATTGATTCAATTACAAAGATATAAATTTCTTCCCAGAGAAGGAAGCCAATTCTGTTTCATCCACCCTCTATTTATAGTTTGATCTTTAATATTAAAGTCCCTTTCCAAGACCCAATATTATGTATGGTAAATGAAATGTTAATTCATTTACCTTCCACTTCAAATAGCTATTGAATAATAAACAAAATTCCACATTGACTAATAGAAACTACTAGAAAAAGACTTGTTTTAAGTCACTAAAAACACACGAGGAAATTGAGCTGAAAAAATACCAGAAATTACATTTTTTTAAATTAATGATACTGTTAGATAACTAATCCATATTATTTGTAAGGACTTCACTCTAGGCAGGAAAATAACTTTTATCTAACTAAGCATTTTTTATCATTAAGTCAATTTCTGAATAAGTACACTTTTTGGACTATCTCCTACACTGGCTGCTTTATGAATTTTCATGTTTACATAAAACATGTCTCAATCCTTCCTATTAATATAGAGGTGAGGACAGGCACTATAGTAAAACAATCTGACATTAAGAAAACCCTTAGCTACTTAAAATGTAAGGCAGAAAAACACAGAGATGCCTGTGACCAATGCTAAAGAGCATAATTATAGGAATCTTCCATGTCTACTGAAGATTCTTATTAGTTTAGGACTCCAAAGTGGTGTGTATAAACTCTAGCAGGCAATCCACTGCAACTGGAGTGTAAATATAATGACTTCTATTTTTATTAAGTTTTATCTAATATTTCTAATTTCCTTTTTGAGGGGTATATAGTATATAAATAAAATGCATTTTTAAATAGTGCATCAGAAATGTATGTAACTGATAAAGGTTGGAATATGTATCCTCAAAATTTATGTTGAAGCTCTAATCCCTGATATTTTGGAATGTAACTGTATTTGGAGATGAGGCCTTTAAAAGATGATTAAGTGAAAATGAGGTTGGAAGGCTGAATCCTAATTCCATCTTACTGGTGTTACAAAAAGAGAAAAATTGGACAAACTGAGAGACACTAGGGGCAAGAGTACTGAGAAAAGGCCATGTGAGGACACAGCAAGTTGGCTGTTACCTCAAAGGCAGGCAAGAGGCCTTAGGAAAAAGGAAACTTGTCCACAACATGGACCTTGATCTCCCTACTCCAGAACAGTAAGAAAATAAATTTATTTTGTTTAAGAGGTCACACTGTGTGTGGTACTTCTGGCAGCCCTAGCAAACTAATATGACTGAAACATAAAGGCACATTAAAAATGTATAGGATGCTATTATATAAGTTTTGAGACCACTGATTCACTTCTTAAATTCTGTTTCCTCATCAGTGAACAAAAGGAATTTACAATCTAAGCCATAAGGAAGCAAATGATTATTTTTCCAATTTTTTCTTTAAATAAAATCAGATCTGTTTATTTAAAGGAAATTCATTTTTTTACTTCCTATGTTTTAAATGAGATTTTATTATTTGGTTTCTAAAAAATTAAAGAATAATTGCTGTTTTAATAACCTATGCCATATTCTAATCTAGGTTTTGAGATATCTGAATTTGTTCTTTGGATCAGCTGGACTGTATTTCCCAAAAACTTAAATAATCAATATTAAGACAAGAGTGATAAAATTTATAATGTACATCTTTATTTATAAAAGCAGTTTTACTTTTGAAAAGATTTTTCCACCTGGAATCATGGATTTAATTGGAATGAGTATACCATGAGTAGCGTGGCATATCAAATAGTACCAAATCAAAATGTTGTCATAGTAAGGGAACGTTTAGTAAAAGCAGCTGCAAATATAAAGGTGTTTTAAACAGGTGATCTTTTCTAGGCTATGTGCAAGGAATTTAACATATTAAGTAAATTCTGGAATTTCATTTGTTGTTTAAAAGAGCATTTGATTTTCAACTAGAAGAAAACATGGCAGTTAAATAATTTATACAAAATTATAAATTTGCTTCCATTATAAAAATAAAATTACCAAAATCATTAAAAAGTTTAAGGAAAACATTCTACCAATAACTCTAAAAAATTACTTCACTACTTTGTTTTAGCAACATTGTTTCTCTAATGCAGTTTCTATCCATAGCTTGACACTTGGCATCAATTATATGTAATATAAAATATTCCATATACATATGGAATTTCCAAGAAAAGCACATGGAATTATTTTAAATAAGTAAAATTATATCTGTGGGCTAGTAGCTGGAACCAAAGACACTGAATAATCTAGAATCATACGGTGCTTTGATTCTTTATTTAGCTGCTTTTAAAAATAACATTAGATCTCAAATATATAAAAACTTGCAGAGAAAAATGTTTTTGTGTAAAATAACAAAGTCCATTATTTTAATCTACTGATTTAAACTTTTTCAATAATCATATTTGAAAAACATTTACTTATTTTATTATCCAAAAAAATCACTTATATTCACCAAAATCAAGAGAAAACAGAATATAAATTAATTTTATTGGGTGAAAATGTCATAATTAATGGTGATTTAAGAATAAAAATGCAGCATATAACAAAATAGCATTTAATTATTAAAATCCACCTGGATTTACAAAACATCTTTTAAAGTATTTTAGAATGCTTTAAGAAAACTAACTTTTGAAGGAGCTATATGAAATATTAATTCCATTTTATGCTACTTTAATCTTAAAATCATTTTTAGTTTTACAAAATGGAGTCAGCAATTACTGTATTCTACCAGTAAACATTGGTAGGATAAAAATTTTAAAAATCTATCTTTACTCTCAAATAAATGAATATTAAAAATATAGCAAAAGTTTGAGTTTAGCTTTAAAAATGAATAAAAGTAAATGTTACAAAAGGAACAAAAATGTAAGCAATTTTTTCCTATAAAATTAATTTCAAAATTTACATGCTGTCTTACTGTGATGCTTTTCCTCATATTTTAGTCACCTATCAAATTCAGATTGTTATGAATTTTATATCTGAAGTAGAATGCTTTTTTCTTATTCAGGTGCTAGGTAGATCCATGTACCAACTCCAAGAATCTGTGCCATGCTGATGCATTCTGATTAATAAGTGACCATAATAAAAGTTCAGTGAAGTTTTAAAAATGTGAATAAAATGTGATGCTTCAAAGCAAAATTCTTAAAGTAAATAGTTATATTAAACTGACTTAGGCATACTTATTTATGTTGTTATTAGATACCAGTATATGTCTGTTGTCAGTACAGGTACCAAACCCAATAGTCTTAACTAAGTTGTATTGAAATTATTATTTGTGTTATTTTCACCTTAATATAAAGGCATGCTTTCAGTTAAGTGAAAATTAGGACTCCTTTACTGAAAATACATATCTAACAGTTTGTCTAAATGACAGACAGAATCCTATGAGTGCAAGAGAAGTAAATTTTAAATTGAGAAATATTTTGGAATCATTTCTTTACAACAGTATTTGAGCCAACATTTTAATTTGTATTGCTTTAGCACCCAAGTTATTTGTTGTTAAATATAAGTCTCTGTAACTACAGTAGCTTCTTTCAGTTTTTTGTCTCTAATTTCAAGCGATGAAAGAATTGTAATACCCTAAAAGATTCATGTGGCTTCTGACAGAACAGTCCTAACAGGGATCACACCTTGATCTCTGAAAGTGTCCTGACCTTTAAAACAGGGTTTTCTTGGGACTTTTAATAATATCTCATAGAACATTTTTATTACTTAAGAAAATAGGTTAATAAAGATATTTTATGTCTCATTTATTGAGATTATCATCAAAGAACACAAAAACAATAAAATAGAACACTTTCGTTGAATAATGCTTTCAAATCACATAATTTGGTAGAATAAAGATTTGATATCTGCTTTTTAAAAAGGTAGGTATTATTTTAAAATAAAGTCAAATTAGGATTTATAGGCTAGAAAAATGCTATTACAAAAATTTAAGTCATATAAATATATTGTTTGTATAGTTCATGTCTGTCAAGTAATTTAACTTTTATCTTCCACAAACAAATTTTTAAAATCTGTAGAAAAGTGCACAATCAAGATAATAGTAATTAAACAAAAATTTTAGAAAAATACAAAAAGTTAAAAATTTAGTTTATAAATTCCCAGGAGTTTCCCTTCCATGCCCATGTATCTTACAAAAATGTTTAATATATAGAAATACGGACTATTAAACAAATAATAAAGTATGTAGAGTCCATTGGCTCTATTTCTGAAGAAGTTTTCCTTCAGGAATTTGCCCATGAGTGAGGATATAAAACCCAAGGAGTCAACACCAAATCTTGTTAACATGCTCCAAATGTTGTTCATCCCATCCACTGGTCATTTTGCATGAAGAATATGGAGAAGTTAATTATCAGATCAGGTCCTTGGGCTATTAATCTCCTCACTAAAATCATTATGATTTTATTGCCCCAGTCATCAATGCTCAAAGGATTTTTTTTTTCTTCTGAGAAGAGGTCCATTTCACTTTGCTGAGAGTAAGAGTACCAATCCATATGACATGGTTATGAGATCACATCATGAGCATCACCGTTAGGTCTCTGTCGCACAGTTAACGGAGGCAGCGGCTTCCCATAGAAATCTACATAAAGAAGGGTAACCACGGACACAAAACAGTTATAATCATCAGTTTTTGACACAGTTCATCATTTTTTAATGAATTCATTTTAAAAAACAAGACACACTGACTTGTCAAGTGAGGTGATAGATGGGAAGGCAGAGAAAAAAAAAAGCAAAACAAAACAAAACCCAGAATGTATAAAAAAACAGAATAAATTCAAAACATAACAACCAGGGTAACTTCTAATAGACTTAGTAAAAACCTGCACTAAATGGTTACATTTATTATTATTTTTCTTTCCAATTACACATCCACATAAGAACAGAACAAACATAAAAAATTCAAAATCTATAGAACCTGCTAGTAAGAGCCTGGTAAATTAGCATCTGTACACATGTTCTTATCCAGAGACTGTTATTTCTATGTAATTTAGGAGAATCAAATTGAACTCTTTTATAATAATACTTCAATACAATTCAGTGACTTGGTGCATATTTTACACAAAAAAATGTGCCCTTCATAAATTTCAATTCCTTAATTATAATAATTGGCTTATAAATTTAATGGCATATATAACTCTCAGTTAAGTTCTTTCTGGCCTATTAACTTTTTTTTTTTTCTAGAAGCATAGGTGATTAAGATCACTACACATACACATACACAGAATTTTTTAAATCAAGTATAAATTCAGCTGGGTGTGTTAGCATACACTTACAATCTCAGCATCTCAGGAGACTGAGACAGGAGGATTGCAAGTTCGAGGTCAGTCTCAGCAACTTAGTGAGGCCCTAAAAAACTTAGTGAGACCATGTCTCAAAAAAAAAAAAAAAAAGGCAGGAGTTGGCGGGTAGGGATGTGGCTCAGTGTTTAAGTGCTCCTGGGTTCAATCTCCATTACCAAAAAAAATTTTAAAAAAAACATGATTTCAAAGCAAAATATTAAACTGAAAGCATGCTTTAGCAAATATTATATAACAGTATAACTTAGGTTATGAGTTAAAGGTATGAGTTTCAAGGCTGGTCACTCCTAAGTTCAAATCCTGGTTCTGCCAGTTATTAGCTACGTAATATTCCTCATGCTAAAAACTGGGATACTGTTGCCCATCTTAAAAGTTTACTTGGGGGGAATTAAATTTTCTTAAGTACAATGGTACGTACATGGTATACATAGTTTTGTCATTTTTTCTATAATTAAAACAGTATCATAGATGCTCAATTATTAATTTTTTTTTTGGTACAAGGGATTGAACTTAGGGGCACTCAATCACTGAGCCACATCATTAGCCCTATTTTGTATTTTATTTAGAGGCAGGGTCTCATTGAGTTGCTTAGTGCCTTTGCTTTTGCTGAGGCTTGCTTTGAATTCATGCCTCACCCTCCTAAGCTGCTGGGATCAATTATTAATTATTTTACTATCTACTCTAGTTGATTATGCACTTTTTGTCTACTTGTCATAAACCTTTTGTCAAAATACTTCTAGATATAAAGGCACAGAAATGTATCTAAACTTAACACGTGAAGATATAAAATATCTTCTCCACTGGGAAGCAAACATTTGACAAACTGAAAACTAACTAAAACTATTAGAATATAGTGGCCTTAAACTTAACTAACTCACTATAATTCTTTCCAAGTAGTTCTGATTTAAGTGAGGGGCAGGAGGGAGACCCTTCTTAGCCCGTTTTCAATCTCTTTCTCCAGTTTTTCTTAATTGTATTGCTTACTCTGAATACCACTATCAATTTTTAGTCTCTCATTAGACATTCTTTTTCTCACAAATAGCAAACCATCATTCCCTCAATCACATTCATTCAGAAACAATTACAGAGTATCTGTTATGTACAAAGTACTCCTATTGTATAAAGACAGCTGGGGGGAAAAAACCTACCTACATATTCTCCCCAACTCCCCCATATGAATCACTTTTCTCCTAAACTCCATAATCTTACTTTATACTGGCCTTTAGACATGTCCAGACAGATAAGCCTATGTCTGTATTTGTCTATCTCTGTATGTCTCTCTAAAAAAAGATTTCCTTTCTCTTGATATATTTTTAATCTCAGCCATATCACCAACCTTATATCCCCTTGAGTCAAATTATACTCTATTCTCTTGCCCTCAACCCATACCTCCATTCATCAAATATTACTTCTTATAATTATTAAAGTATTCTTTACAAATACACCTTTTATTCTTCATTTCAATTTCCATTCCTTATTTATTACTTTGATCACTGTAACAACCTCCTGAGATTCAAGTAGTGATAATCAAGTTTATACTTGATACATATTAATAGAAATTGTTTCTGTATTCCATACACTGTGACAAAAATTGTTAGAAAAACAAGTATCAAATCTAAAATTACTATTCCCATGCTAAAAATGAATATTATCTCTTAAAAATTAAAGCAAGTCCAGGTATCTTAACATATAAGATCTTCATCATCTAGTCCTAAGCCAGAATTCCATTTTGAATGTTCTCTGTAATTTTAACATTTTCTCTTTTTTACCTATTCTATGCATAAACTTAAGCTCCAGTCACAAACTATTTTCCAAATAAACCATGTTCTTTCCTCCATCTCTATTTTTTTTTTTTTTTTTAGTTGTAGATGGACACAACACCTTTATTTTATTTGTTTATTTTTATGTGGTACTGGGGATCGAACCCAGAGCCTCACTCATGCTAGGCAAGTGTTCTACTACTGAGCCACAATCCTGGCTCTCCATCTCTTGACAGTCTCTTTCTTCTGCTTCTTAATCTTATCGCTCTGAAGACCCAGTTCTAATGCCACTTTCCCTAACTTCTGATGCAGTCTGTGCATAATAATGCTGAACCACAGAACATATTGTCATATACTAAGAATGCTGAAGTATCTTCTCTCTTACACAGAGATCTCCATAAAGGCAGTATATGTTTCTTATTCGTTGGTATTACAAACATGTTGGCTGGTGTCAAATACAAAACAGGTTTTTGTTGAATGATGAATTCAGTATGGGAACAAATATCTATCTTACGAGAATTGTGTGTGTGTGTGTATGTGTGTGTGTGTGTGTGTGTGTGTGTATATATATATATATATATATATATACACATTGATATTACAGTTTTTCTAATATTAATATTTAAACTGATCACATATTCTAATGTACATAAAGAATTGTATAATAGCAGTAATTAACCTGATTTAATCACTAAAAACATCATGATATTAAAATTAGTAAACCAAACAGACATATGTGATTCCACTGAAACAACAATAGTTTTCAAATAATCTAAAACAATTTCTGTTTTTAAAAATGTAAAACTAAACCTTCCAATTTTTATTATTAGGAAATATTTAATTATTGACCTATATAGTATTCTGAAAGAGAAAGCAAATAGCACATTATATTCATATATTTTGAATAAAATATTTAATATATTTTGATATAATATCAAATTTTATGGTAATGCTTTTCTGACAACTGAACTTACAATTTCTTCTGGTATGTACTCTCCTTATGAAATACAGTTTTATAGTAGGTCAGAGAGTCATCAAGAATCATCAAACAGAGTTATCAGAAAGGGAACTGGATATTCTGATTGAACAAATTTAGTGAGCTACAATTATGTATAAATATTCTTTTGCATTCTAAAAATATCTTATTGAAAAAAATCTAGCTGATGATCTGCAACTTCCTCTCCCTAGGTTCTCTACTATCTACAACTGGTCCTTTCTCTAGTTTTTGCTTCCAGGAATTCTAATGCTATAAAGACTATTAGTTAATGTTAATCTCATTAAAGAAAATTATTTTTTCCAATAAAGCCTTTGGTGACTTTCTCTTCATTTAGCTGAACTTTATTTGGTTTACTGACTTGATTTCTGATTTTATAGACTGTGTTGATCTCTCTTCAAAATTTTAATATTCAGCAGCGAGGTGTCTTATTCAGAAAACAAAGAAAAAAAATTATATGGCATTATCAAAGAGCCTACTGTATATTTATAGAACAGTACGGCTTTTTTTTTTTTTTTTAAACACCATGAGTTTAATTGTACTGTGTCACATTAAAGTTGTTTTAAAAAATTTTCCTTTCCATAACTATTGGTATATCATGAATAAACAGAAGTATGATTCCTTTTACCTTTGTATTCCAAGGTAAACAAAAATCAAATTACATAGATGCAGAGTGAATTAAAAAAAAAAAAAAAGGGAAAAGTATAATGAAAAAGTATGGCAGTTTGTTTGAAAGGTTTCCAAAAATAAAATATTAAGCTTGTTGAAGTTATGAGGTAAAGAAAAGTGAATGCAATATGAACAGATGATATCTGAAAACTGATCCTTTTGCATTACCATTATGACGTGTTTCACCAAGAGGCTCAAGTTTTGGAAGTCTAGTGACTTTGGGGGTTCCCCAGCCAACTAAAGAAAAAGAAACACATTTAAAAACACTGTTAAACAAATTTTGGGGGGTCTGATAAGAGGATCTCTCCTTCCACAGGAAGTATAAATACCATTCAATGTCAATTCAAATGTACTAAATGACACAATACTGAATATCTATAAACCCATTTTAAATGGCTTCTATTTCAAAATGTAATTAAAGTCTGCTAACATCTGCTTTAAGTTTTTATTCACCTTTCATTAAAAACAAACCTCTTAACCAACTTCGATAAGCTTTAGACTACCATTTGAATACCTAGCAGAGGCTAAAATAAATGTTTTCTTGTTAAATTGAATACTAAAAATGAATTTTAAACAAATTCTTAAAGAAAAATGTTACCATAACAAGCCTTGTGGCATGGCTGCAAGGACACTGCAAACATTTAGTTAGTCATCAGGTATTTATTGAGCACATATAGTAGATGAGGTACTATGTATTTAGTGCTAAAAAGTTGCTAACAATTATTGTGTAGTTATGTCCCAGTGCTTCTTTATGTGAATATAATATAAATTAATCCTGTGTATATGTTGGATTCAAACTAGGAAAACTCATACATCTAGGTAACTTTCAGGAAGAAAGGTCCAATTTTTTTAAAGATTTCATTAGCCATCTATTCATTAAACTTAAATTCCTCTTACAATCTGGGTAACTGATATTTTTAATACAGCTTGAACACACTCTAGGAATTATTAAGATTTTCTTGATAGTTTTTACCTTTTTTCTTTTATGAAAATGAATAATTAATTGACAGATTTTTGTACCATGAGAGTAGAGTCCTTTCTCACAAATTCACAAAATAATGAAAAACTATATAATTTCTTTTTCTTTCTTTCCTCCTTCCCCCTCTCCTCCATTGTTTAAAGCAATATTTCTAAATTCAGTATCAGTATCAATTTACTCACCAGGAGGGGGAGGGGGAGGTGGTGTTGGACTCTTAGGAGCAGAGTCATCGGTATTAACTGGTTCTACCCGGTGACTCCTTTTCATTCTCAGTTTCTTAGTTTTCTTTTTACTGTTATCTATAAGAATATAAACATGGAATTTTATTTATACTATTGGGGAAAAGTGAACTTCTATCATTGAAAAACATTAAACCCTTTGGGAAAAAGTAAACTTCTATAATAGAAAACAATGAATAAAAGGAGAATATTGATATTACAATAGAAACCTCATATTCAACTTCACAGAAATTGTTATCAATAACAAAATATGAACTTGCATTTAGTAAAAATAAATATTTAAAGTAATAGCTTATGGAACAAATATGACAAAATATCCAAAAGTCTACTTTAAATACTAAGATAGGTTTTTAGAATATAAAAATACCTTCTCATTTCCAAAAGCAATTTATATTTCTTCCAAATGTCATATTAAACACATATAATTGTCTAGTTGTAGGAATTCCATAAAACTCAGAATGGCTAGTGTAAAGAGGAAAGATGTTGACTTTTCTCAGAGGAATAAGTAGAATGACTATAGGTATAAATAGTCCAAAAATAATGCTTTGAAATATGAGGAAAAAAATCCGAACCCAATCTAAATACATTACTCTTTAACACCTAAAGAATAAATATATGTAACCAAAATCAGTAGACCAGGCCGAATTAAATTTCTGTTCTTTCTACAATAAACAAACAAACAAATTACAGACTCATAAACACATAAAAACACCTTAAGGATATGATATATTGACGCTTAAATTTTAACAATGTAAAACCAGAGTGGCATAGTAATTAAAAATTCTGACCATCAAAGTTACTGAAATATTTTAAATAACAATTCCTAACTGCGAAATTACACACATTTTATAAAATGGGAATTATCTGAACATGAGAAATAGTCAAAATCTTTAAGGTTACAAAACAGAAAGAAGAACATCATATTTAAAAGGAAACTTTTTATTAATGTTAGTGTCCTTTGTGACATTTTACTCCAGATAGAAATAAAGTAATCTTTTTACTATTAAAGTTATAGGCTTAACAGATGGGCAAATGGAATGAGAGCTCTAAAAACATATGGTACTTTAGGATGGGCAGTAGTTCAGGTGATGGAAGAGGATAGAATGTGAAAATATGATTTGGACTGGGGTCTCAGCCCAGCCACCAATATGACATATGAAGTTTTTCAACCTCTCCAAGTCCCTAGTTTCCTACTTACATAGTGGGAGTTTCATACCCCAGTATTATTATGATAAATAACATAAGGCTGTGTTAACTCAAATAATCTGAAGTCATACTTTGAAAGTATAAAATGTGAATTATTATTATGGTTATGATTTATTATCTCAGATCTTCCTAAACTATAAAGTCATTTGCTAAATCACTTTTCTTCAATTTTATCAGTGTTAGCGTCCTTTTAAAAAACTGAGACCACTGTAATAAGTCTACCTTCATTTAATACTGTGCTGATAGAGTTATATGGATATGAAGATGACTACTCTAATCTCCCAAGTGATGACAAAAAGTACAACTTAAATCTAACATTTTTAATCAAAGAAAACATGCATGTTAGTTACTCTGCACTTCAAGAACTGAGAATTTATTTTGATAAACCCTATATACTTTTAAAAATTCTTACATATATCATCTTCTAAGAAGTGTCTGTTCAGATCCTTGGCCCATTTATTGATTGGGTTATTTGTGGTTTTTTTGGTGCTTAGCTTTTTGAGACCTTTATATACCCTAGAGATTAGTGCTCTATCTGATGTGTGAGGGGTAAAGATTTGCTCCCAAGATGTAGGCTCTCTATTCACCTCACAGATCATTTCTTTTGCTGAGAAGAAACTTTTTAGTTTGAGTCCATCTCATTTACTGATTCTTGATTTTAATTCTTAAGCTAAAAGAGTCTTATTAAGGAAGTTGGGGGGCCTAATCCCACATGATGGAGATTAGGGTCTACTTTTTCTTCTATTAGACTCAGGGTCTCTGGTTTTATTCCTAAGTCCTTGATCCATTTTGAGTTGAGTTTTGTGCATGGTGAGAGATGGGAATTTGTAAGTTTCTTGCTGGTTTGTCTCAGGTTGAACCTTGACTGTTAGAAGGCCCCAATGATGTAATAACATGTAGATATTTAGCAACCACAGGAATTGGTAACCATTTCAATTCAGCAGAACTTTGTAGTTCTTTGAAAACTAAATATATGAAAAAATATTCATCATCACTAGCAATTAGAGAAATGCAAATCAAAACTAAGATTTCATCTCACTCTTGTCAGAATGGCAGCTATTATGAAGACAAACAACAATGAGTATTGGCAAGGATGTGGGGGAAAAGGTACACTCATACACTGCTGGTGGGACTGCAAATTGGTACAGACAATATGGAAAGCAGTATGGAGATTTCTTGGAAAACTGGGAATGGAACCACCATTTGACCCAGCTATCCATCTCCTCGGTCTATACCCAAAGAACTTAAAATCAGCATAATAGAGGAACACAGCCACATCAATGTTTATAGCAACACAATTCACAATAGCTAAACTGTGGAACCAACCTAGATGCCCTTCAATAATAGATAAATGGATTAAAAAATGTGGCATATATACACAATGGAATATTACTCAGCAATGAAAGAATAAAATCATGGCATTTGGAGGTAAATGGATGGAGTTAGAGAAGATAATCCTAAATGAAGTTAGACAATCCCAAAAAACCAAATGCTGAATGTTTTCTTTGATATAAGGAGGCTGATTCATAGTGGAATAGGGAGCGGGAGCATGGGAGGAATAGACAAACTCTAGATAGGACAGAGGGATTGAAAGAAAGGGAGGGGGCATGGGGTTAGAAATGATGGTGGAATGTGAGGATCATTATTATCCAAAGTACTTGTATGAAGACATGAATTGGTGTGAATATACTTTTATTCAACCAGAGATATGAAAAATTATTCCCTAGATGTGTAAGATTTGGAATGCATTCCTCTGTCATATATAAATAAAAAACAAAAAGAAAAAAGTGAAAACAAAAATTCTTACATATAATAAAACCAGACCTGTAACTAGGAATAGCAAGGGAACAGTAGTAACTATTGGGTATCTCCCAACTGGCAGACATTGTGGAAGAACATTATAGTTATTTTATAAGTAACTATAAAAGCCTTGTCAATAAAAATGATACTCATTCCCATATTAGAAAAGAAGAAATTAAGTCTGGAGAATATTACATAACCTAACATATACCTAATAGATGGGAAAGTCAGGGTTCCCTCTCAGGTTGCTTGATTCCAAATACAGGCTCTTTCTCTATGACAATGAGAGACATGAACTTTCTGTTCAATCACATCACCAATTAGAAAAAGCAAAGTAATTATAAGTTAAAGATTTTGTATAATATTAAAATAGTGACAAATCTTTTTTTCTTTTGTACTAGGGATTGAGCTCAGGGCCTTACTCATACTAAGTATGAGCTCTACCGCTGACCTGTACCCATAGCCCCTGACAAGAGTTTTTAAAGACATTCTACCAATTATGTTTGTATCCTATAGAAATAGTCAGACTATAAAGGAAGTTATGTTGATTGAATCATTACAAGGCTTAAGAAACAAAACAAAAAAGCCTTAAAAAAGTTAAATAAATTCTATGGATTCCTGGCAACTATACTGTATCACAAACTTATGAAAGTAAAATTGAAAACTGAATTTTCTGCTGAATTCATTTTACGCTTTAAACTTTAAGATTACATTTTAAACTCAGCATGAAAACAACATGTTAGGAGAAGAAAAAAGTGGTTAATGATTAACTAAAAACCTGGAAAGTATCATACTACTGCATTTGGAGACAAAAAGTAAACTACATTTTTTTGTGAAAATAAATGATACAGGAAGTAAAGTATAAATAAGCTATATTTAAATGTATGAAAATTACTTTACATAACTAGATATACCTGATTCTGATGATCGATGATCTGTCTCATCTTCATTCTCCAATTGCTGTGTTAATGCCTCCTTATAATTTTCTACTATTTCAAGTTCACTGTGTTTTTGGCTACTGTCACCAGTCTGGTTTTCTGTTTGTATTTGCTCATGCTCCATTTTATGTTTCAGGGGGCAACCATCACTCTCTTTCTCCATCGTTTGCTTCTTTTTCTCTTTTTCAAGTTTTTTTTCATTCTAACAAAAATGAAATATATTATCTTTATTATAATGGTTATATTTTATCTTAAAACAATTTTAAAGATCAAATTGATTAAAAGTATTTTATAATTTCAACAGTTTTTTGATACTTTCATTATAATTATTTGTTAAGTATATCATTAAAAGATGATAACTGCTAAATACTAAATAAATGCTAAATAAAAAAATGCTAAATAAAAAGGTATAATGAAAGAAAATAAATGTTTACATCACATAAGTTATTTAACTTATATCAGTGATTTCACAATCTGCAGATAGCACTATTTAGCGTATAATCATTAAGAGGCATTTTCCTCTGACTATTCCCACACATACAGACATACACCCTCCACAAACATATAAATGTGTGATTATCTCTCTATATATACATATTTATTTGTTGTTTAACCAACAACAAAAAATTCTTTTATTTAAGAATATTTCTATAGAAAAGAAACTAATAGAGAAGAGAAAGGGGATTAGAAGGAGGAGGAAGGGAGGATGAAAGGAAAGGGAAGATATTGGGGAATGAAATTAACCAAATTGTGGGCATATACAAATATGTCATAATGAATACATTGTTATGTGTAGTTATAATGCACCAATAAAAATTAATTTAAAAAACAGTATACATGTCTTTCGATGTCAATGAAGTGCTTAGAATAGTGCCTCATATTATAAATGCTATGTGTTAGCTGCTATTATTTTCATCAATTACATTAATATTCAAAATGGTTATATCATAGAAATCATTGTATAAGTTAAATAACTATATGATATAACCATTATGATGTATAACCATTAACCGTATGAGTTATATGATATGATAAATTTATTTTTCCAATTCCGTTTCAATGGATAAAGAAAGTATTTCTAAGTGTCATTATCATAAGTAAACTGTCCTATTCACCTTTTAAGTTAAATTACTAACAGAGCTGCTAGATAAGAGGGACTGCTGAATCAGAAGGTCTTTAACATTTTAAAATTTCACATACAATCACAAACTTCTCTTCTGAAAAACTGAATCAATTTATACACAAGGCAAAAGGATAGGAGAGTATTTCTCTAAATCATTTTAAATGCTGCATATCATCATCAACCTTTTATATCTCTGAAAAACTAATCAATAGATATTTTAGGGTTGTTCGATTTTGATTTAATTGAGTTTGGTTTGATTTTAATTTAAAAATTTTCATTACTAGGCAAGATGAACTATTAAATGCTCCTATTACCATTTTTTTTTTCCTTTATGGTAATCCAATACTGACTTTCTATTAATTTTATAGTATTTTATAAGAATTCCTTTTTTTCCCCCTTGTCTTATCTGTCACTAGGACTAATCACATAGTTACACAGGACTATATGTCCTCTTTGCCATATTTTCATTAGGGTTGTTTGTTTTCATTTATGCCTTTTAACTTTCTATATCAACTATTACAAAATTGAATATAAGACCTATCCATTTTATACTTTATGTAAAATTTATTTGTGGCTTGATTATTTTGCTTTGAAAGTTTTTCATCCTCCAAGCATTTATAAATATTAAAATACACATTTAAGTTTTTTTTTTTTTTTTTTTTTTTTTTTTTTAATTTTTTATTGTGGGTTGTTCAAAACATTACAAATTTCTTGACATATCATATTCCACACTTTGATTCAAGTGGGTTATGAACTCCCACCTTCACCCCATACACAGATTGCAGAATCACATCAGTTACACATCCATTGATTTACAAATTGCCATACTAGTGTCTGTTGTGCTCCACTGCCTTTCCCATCCTCCACCCTCCCCCCTCCCCACCTCTCCCCTCCCCTCCCCTCCTCTCTCTCTACCTCCTCCACTGTATAACCCTGAGGGTCTCCTTCCATTACCATGCAATTTCCCTTCTCTCTCCCTTTCCCTCCCACCTCTCATCCCTGTTAAATGTTAATCTTCTTCTCCTGTTCTTCGTCCCTGCACTGTTCTTAGTTACTCTCCTTATATCAAAGAAGACATTTGGCATTTGTTTTTTAGGGATTGGCTAGCTTCACTTAGCATAATCTGCTCTAATGCCATCCATTTCCCTGTAAATTCTATGATTTTGTCATTTTTTAATGCAGAGTAATACTCCATTGTGTATAAATGCCACATTTTTTTTATCCATTCGTCTATTGAAGGGCATCTAGGTTGGTTCCACAGTCTTGCTATTGTGAACTGTGCTGCTATGAACATCGATGTAGCAGTGTCCCTGTAGCATGCTCTTTTTAGGTCTTTAGGGAATAGACCAAGAAGGGGAATAGCTGGGTCAAATGGTGGCTCCATTCCCAGCTTTCCAAGAAATCTCCATACTGCTTTCCAAATTGGCTGCACCAATCTGCAGTCCCACCAGCAATGTACAAGTGTACCCTTTTCCCCACATCCTCGCCAGCACTTGTTGTTGTTTGACTTCCTAATGGCTGACAATCTTACTGGGGTGAGATGGTATCTTAGGGTGGTTTTGATTTGCATTTCTCTGACAGCTAGAGATGTTGAGCATTTTTTCATGTACTTGTTGATTGACTGTATGTCCTCCTCTGAGAAGTGTCTGTTCAGGTCCTTGGCCCATTTGTTGATTGGGTTGTTTGTTTTCTTATTGTCTAATTTTTTGAGTTCTTTGTATACTCTGGATATTAGGGCTCTATCTGAAGTGTGAGGAGTAAAGATTTGTTCCCAGGGTGTAGGCTCCCTATTTACCTCTCTTATTGTTTCTTTTGCTGAGAAAAAAACTTTTTAGTTTGAGTAAGTCCCATTTGTTGATTCTAGTTATTAACTTTTGTGCTATGGGTGTCCTATTGAGGAATTTGGAGCCCGACCCCACCGACTGTAGATCGTAGCCCACTTTTTCTTCTATCAGACGGCGCGTCTCTGATTTGATATCAAGCTCCTTGATCCATTTTGAATTCACTTTTGTGCATGGCGAGAGAAAGGGATTCAGTTTCATTTTGTTGCATATGGATTTCCAGTTTTCCCAGCACCATTTGTTGAAGATGCTATCCTTCCTCCATTGCATGCTTTTAGCCCCTTTATCAAATATAAGATAGTTGTAGTTTTGTGGATTGGTTTCTGTGTCCTCTATTCTGTACCATTGGTCCACCCGCCTGTTTTGGTACCAGTACCATGCTGTTTTTGTTACTATTGCTCTGTAGTATAGTTTGAAGTCTGGTATCGCTATACCGCCTGATTCACACTTCCTGCTTAGCATTGTTTTTGCTATTCTGGGTCTTTTATTTTTCCATATGAATTTCATGATTGCTTTCTCTATTTCTACAAGAAATGCCGTTGGGATTTTGATTGGCATTGCATTAAACCTATAGAGAACTTTTGGTAATATCGCCATTTTGATGATGTTAGTTCTGCCTATCCATGAACAGGGTATATTTTTCCATCTTCTAAGATCTTCTTCTATTTCTCTCTTTAGGGTTCTGTAGTTTTCATTGTATAAGTCTTTCACCTCTTTTGTTAGGTTGATTCCCAAGTATTTTATTTTTTTTGAAGAAATTTTGAATGGAGTGGTTGTCCTCATTTCCAATTCAGAGGATTTGTCGCTGATATACAGGAATGCCTTTGATTTATGTGTGTTGATTTTATATCCTGCCACTTTGCTGAATTCATTTATTAGCTCTAATAGTTTCTTTGTAGAGCCTTTTGGGTCTGCTAGGTATAGAATCATATCATCTGCAAATAGTGATAATTTAAGTTCTTCTTTTCCTATTTTTATGCCTTTAATTTCTTTCGTCTGTCTAATTGCTCTGGCCAGTGTTTCGAGAACTATGTTGAACAGAAGTGGAGAGAGAGGGCATCCCTGTCTAGTTCCAGATTTTAGAGGGAATGCCTTCAGTTTTTCTCCATTCAGAATGATGCTAGCCTGAGGCTTAGCATAGATTGCTTTTACAATATTGAGGTATGTTCCTGTTATCCCTAGTTTTTCTAGAGTTTTGAACATAAAGGGATGCTGTACTTTGTCAAATGCTTTTTCCGCATCTATCGAGATGATCATATGGTTCTTATTTTTAAGTCTATTGATGTGGTGAATAACATTTATTGATTTCCGTATATTGAACCAGCCTTGCATCCCAGGGATGAATCCTACTTGATCATGGTGTACAATTTTTTTGATATGTTTTTGTATCCGATTCGCCAGAATTTTATTGAGGATTTTTGCATCTAGGTTCATTAGAGATATTGGTCTGTAGTTTTCTTTCTTTGAAGTGTCTTTGTCTGGTTTAGGTATCAGGGTGATGTTGGCCTCATAGAATGAATTTGGAAGTTCTCCCTCCTTTTCTATTTCCTGAAGTAGCTTGAAAAGTATTGGTATTAGTTCTTCTTTAAAGGTTTTGTAAAATTCTGCTGTATACCCATCTGGACCCGGGCTTTTCTTAGTTGGTAGTCTTTTTATGGTTTCTTCTATTTCCTCAATTGATATCGGTCTGTTTAGGTTTTCTATATCCTCCTGACTCAATCTGGGCAGATCATATGACTTAAGAAATTTATCTATGCCTTCACTATCTTCTAATTTATTGGAGTATAAGGATTCAAAATAGTTTTTGATTATCTTCTGTATTTCTGAAGTGTCTGTTGTGATATTGCCTTTTTCATCCCGTATGCTAGTAATTTGAGTTCTCTCTCTTCTTCTCTTCGCTAGCATCGCTAAGGGTCTGTCGATTTTGTTTATTTTTTCAAAGAACCAACTTTTAGTTTTGTCAATTTTTTCAATTGTTTCTTTTGTTTCGATTTCATTAATTTCAGCTCTGATTTTAATTATTTCTTGCCTTCTACTTCTTTTGCTGTTGTTTTGCTCTTCATTTTCAAGGATTTTGAGATGAAGTATGAGATCATTTATTTGTTGGTTTTTTCTTTTTTTAAGGAATGAACTCCAAGCAATGAATTTTCCTCTTAGAACTGCTTTCAATGTGTCCCATAGATTCCGATATGTTGTGTCTGTGTTTTCATTTATCTCTAAGAATTTTTTGATTTCCTTCTTGATGTCTTCTATAACCCATTGATCGTTCAGTAACCTATTGTTCATTCTCCAAGTGATGTATGCTTTTTCCTTCCTTCTTTTATCGTTGATTTTCAGTTTCATTCCATTATGATCAGATAAGATGCATGGTATTATCTCTACTCCTTTATATTGTCTAAGAGTTGCCCTGTGACATAATATATGATCTATTTTTGAGAAGGATCCATGTGCTGCTGAGAAAAAAGTGTAACTGCTTGATGTTGGGTGGTATATTCTATATATGTCAATTAGGTCTAGGTTATTAATAGTGTTATTGAGTTCTATAGTTTCCTTATTCAACTTTTGTTTGGAAGATCTGTCCAGTGGCGAGAGAGGTGTGTTGAAGTCTCCCATGATTATGGTATGGTGGTCTATTAGACTCTTGAACTTGAGAAGAGTTTGTTTGACGAATGTAGCTGCACCATTGTTTGGGGCATAAATATTTATGATTGTTATGTCTTGTTGGTGTATGGTTCCCTTAAGCAGTATGTAGTGTCCCTCTTTATCTCTTTTGATTAACTTTGGCTTGAAATCTATTTTATTTGATATGAGTATGGACACTCCTGCTTGTTTCCGAAGTCCATATGAGTGATATGATTTTTCCCAACCTTTCACCTTCAGCCTATGTATGTCCTTTCCTATCAAATGCGTCTCCTGTAGGCAGCATATTGTTGGGTCTTGTTTTGTGATCCATTCTACTAGCCTGTGTCTCTTAATTGGTGAGTTTAAGCCATTAACATTTAGGGTTATTATTGAGATATGGGTTGTTCTTCCAGCCATATTTGTTTATTTCTGTTACTAAACATGGTTTGTTTTCCTCTTTGATTATCCCCCCCCCCCTTTACTGTCCTACCTCCCACTGTTGGTTTTCATTGTTATTTTCCATTTCCTCTTCCTGTAATGCTTTGGCGAGGATGTTTTGAAGAGATGGTTTTCTAGCTGCGAATTCTTTAAACTTTTGTTTATCGTGGAAGGTTTTAATTTCATCCTCCATCCTGAAGCTTAATTTCGCTGGATACACAATTCTTGGTTGGAACCCATTTTCTTTCAGTGTTTGAAATATGTTATTCCAGGATCGTCTAGCTTTCAGAGTCTGTGTTGACAGATCAGCTGTTATCCTGATTGGCTTACCCCTAAATGTAATCTGCTTCCTTTCTCTTGTAGCTTTTAAAATTCTCTCCTTATTCTGTATGTTGGGCATCTTCATTATAATGTGTCTAGGTGTGGATCTCTTATGATTTTGCACATTCGGCGTCCTGTAGGCTTCTAGGATTTGGGATTCTGTCTCATTCTTCAAGTCTGGGAAGTTTTCTTGTATTATTTCATTGAATAGACTTCTCATTCCTTTGGTTTGGAGCTCTGTACCTTCCTGTATCCCAATGACTCTTAAATTTGGTCTCTTAATGTTATCCCATATTTCTTGGATGTTCTGCTCATGGTTTCTTAACAGTCTTGCTGAGCTGTCTATGTTCTTTTCCAGTTGAAATACTTTGTCTTCATTGTCTGATGTTCTATCTTCTAAGTGTTCTACTCTGCTGGTAGTATTCTCCATTGAGTTTTTAAGTTGGTTTATTGCTTCCTGCATTTCTAGGATTTCTGTTTGTTTGTTTTTTATAACCTCTATCTCCCTGTATAGTTGATCCTTTGCTTCCTGGATTTGTTTGCGTAATTCATTGTCGAAGTGATCTTTCATTGTCTGATTTTGCTGTCTAATGTCTTCCTTGATACTCCAGATCATCTGAAGCATGTATATCCTGAATTCTTTATCTGACATTCCATCTGCTGCAGCTGTTACCTCTTCTAAAGTTGCGTTGACCTGCATTGCTTGTGGTCCTTTCTTTCCTTGTCTTTTCATACTGCTTGCGTATCTTTCCTGCAGGTGCGGGCGGCGGCTCTGCTCTCTTCTTATTCCAATTGGGGTGTCGTGGCTACCACGCCGGCAGGTCACTGGGCCTGTTCTGGGAGCTGGCGGCGGCTCTGTTCTGCCCCTACTCCAATTGGGGTGACGAGTGTACCACGCCGGCAGGTCACTGGGCCTGATCCGCCGGTCGGTTGCAGGTTTGCCTACCCTGCAGGCGCGGGCGGCGGCTCTACTCTGCCCCTACTGCAAATGGGGTGACGTGTCTGTCGTACCGGCAGGCCACTGGGCCTGTCCCGCTGGTCGGTCGCAGATCTGCCCACCTTTCGGGCACGGGTGGAGGCTCTGCTCTGCCCCTACTCCAATTGGGGTGTCGTGACTACCCCGCCTGCAGGACACTGGGCCTGTTCCTGGCACGGGCGGCGACTCTGCTCTGCCACTACTCCAATTAGGGTGGTGTTTGTACCACGCCGGCAGGCTCCTGGGCCTGATCCGCAGGTCTGTTGTAGGTCTGCCTACCTTGGAGGTGCGGGCGGGCGGATCTGCCCTGCCCCTCCTACCACGCCTGCGGACCCCTGGGCCTGATCTACAGGTTGATCACTGGTCTGCTCACCCTGCGGGCACGGGTGGCGGTTCTGCTCCGCCCCCGATTGGGGTCACGTGACCACCACACCGGCAGGGCCTGATCCGGGCGTGGGAGAAGGATCTGCTCTGCCCCTACTCCAGTTGGGGTGACGTGTGTACCACACTGGCAGGCCACTGGGCCTGACCCGCCAGGCTGTCACAGGTCTGTTTACCTTGCACGCTCATTCGTCACAGCGCGAACCGCGGCTCTGCCCTGCCCCTCCTACCACGCCCATGTACCACTGGGTCGCGGGTCTGCCCACCTTGCGGTTGCGGGTGGCGGCTCCGCTCCGCCCCCTCTCCAATTGGGGTCACGCGGTCACCACGCTAGCAAGCCGCTGGGCCTGCTCCGGGGGCTGGCGGCGGCCCGGCTCCTTCCCTCTGGCTCGACGACAAATTGAGGAGACTCGGGTGACTGTGCCTCACCCCCCCTACCAGGAGACCAACTGCTTATGTCACCACTGGTATTGATGAAGATCCCTCCTCCGCCGCTTTCTGCAGACATCAGATCTCTGCCATGTTGGTATCCTATGCGAATGGCAGCATTTCGTTCCCCTTGCCGGGCAACCAAAGCACCGGGTGAGTCCTGACCGGCCCTCAGCAGGACCCGGACCGAGAAGCAGTTTCCGCGGGCTCCTAGCCCCGGGCCAGGGAAGTTCCGGGAGCCGGAACTCGGCCACTCCGTGCTCGGTGTAAGCTCCTATAAATGTAAGCTCCAAGAAGCAGTCCCCGCGGGCTCAGTTCCGGGAGCCGTAATTCGGCTGCTTAGTGCTTGTTGTATGCTCTGGTAGGCGCAGGGTCCAAGAAGCAGCCTCAGCGGGCTCAGCAGCCGCTCCGCGCTGGGTATTCACTCCGATAAGATCAGTTCTAAGAAGCACCCAGGCGCTGAGCCCTAGCAATCTGTCTGCAAGCCGCAGGCGAATTGCAGCCTGAAATTACCTGTTCTATGGCTGAATGAGCTGCGGTCAGTCGAAAACAGCGGTGGTGACGTCAGTTTACCAACATGGTGGCTGCTGGCCTCCTCTGTGGTCTGACCGGTGTGGAGAACCGAGATGGACCGCTTCCTTCCCCCGTCTCGAACCCAGAATTCAGCCCTGAGTACGGTGCTTGCGCGGCTGGCAGAAACTGCAGCGCTGTAACCCTGCGTCTCTATCCCAGCGCACGCTGCAGATTCTAGCCTCGGGCCGATTTGCTGAATAAGCAGTGCGACAAACCTCTCGCGTTTGAGTCCCCGTAGCTGATCCTCGTGCGATGGAAATCCTTCCTCCAGGTTCCGGAGCACCCCACTATTGCTGGAAATTCCTAACAAGATATCCTTTAGCCGTCCTGACTTGTCATATTCCCACACAGTGAAGCAGCACACGGGGGCAATGCACTCCCCTCGCCGCCATCTTTTTTTCGTTCCACATTTAAGTTTTTTATATTTCTGGAATTTAATATGGTTTAGTAATTTCAATTTTTTTCCAAATGATTGTTCGGTTTTTCCCATATTCTCTCAGATTTGAAGTGTTATCATTTATCTTATATTTAGCTTATATACAATTAGGTTCATTACTATTTGTTCCACTGATCTGTGGTAAAATCAAAACTGTGGTAAAATTATACTAGTGCTTCTGTACAATGCAAACCTACTAAAGAAAAAATAAAGAAATGTACATAATAAAAAGGAGATTATAAGTACCTTTGTTTTCATTAATTCACTGAACATCTTCTTAAAATTATAACTTAAAAGCAGAATAACTATACTTTCCCCATACACTAATTAATTTACAGACTTGCTATATATATGTGGTATTTTATGCAATACACCAGTGTGATACAACACTGGTATTTTCACAGTAAAGATAATTTGAAAACTATAAGGTTGAGATAAGTATTAGAGCCTTCTAGGTAATTTTTCCCCATGGTAGTATAAAATAATTGGTCTTTATTTTATACGGTGAGCTTTACTACAGTGTAAATTAATGTTTCAAAGTGAAATGCAAATCTTGATATCCTTCTTCTCTACATATATATGCATATATATATATATATATAGATATAGATATAGATATAAATATAGATATAGATATAGTTACTAAGAATTGAATCCAGGGGTGTTTAACCATTCAAGCATATCCCCAACCCTTTTTACTTTTAATTTTGAGAGACAGTCTTGCTAAGTTGCTTAGGGCCTTGCTTGCCACATTGCTGAGACTGGTCTCAAACTTAAGATCCTCCTGCCTCAGCCTTCTGAGCTGCTGGAATTATAGGCATGCACCACCACACCTGGCTCTTTACCAATATTTTTAAAAGAACATAAAACGAAACTTGACAAACACAATATCTGATAGAAGGGAGACAAAATAATACTTCATATTCTTAATATATATTTACTAAGAATAACATGTTTAGGGTAAATGCAACAGGGTTAATAAAAGATTTAACTAACTTTCAAATATCTAAACAACTTAATCCATTAATTCCCCCAAGTTTTCAATTCTACATAGGAGGATAGGACATAATGAGTTAGAACCAAATATGTCATGATACCTACTATTTTACAAAATAAGGCAATATCAAAACTATCCAATCATCTTACCTGTGGAGCTGCCTCGCTCCTAAGCAGCAGCCCCAAGGAGGAAACAATCATCCACCTCTCCAGATGAACACCTGTGTGGAAGAGGCTGTGATAGGGGAAGAGGAATGGCAAACACATTGGCAGAATCAGCAATCCTGCTTCCACATTAAGTTCTGAGTGAATGCCATAGGATTAGGAGGAGGTGGCTGATGAGAGTGATTAAAGTGGAGCCAATGTAAACTCTGGACCTCAGCAGAAGATGAAAACAAAGACACAGACACACACACACACACACACAACCCCTTAACTTCTTAATATAAAATCTACAAGTTAATGTTTGAAAAACTTGCGATAATTAAAACTAAAATAAATGGTATACAGATATAGGAGAATCTGTTGCAGTTTTGAATATTCTTTGTTTTCTGGGAAAACAAAGTTGTCTGTAGTCTAACACATTATGAGCATCCAAGTATTATCATAGATGAAAACTGGGAATAAAATACTATAAATAAGAATAAATACATTGCTACTGTATGAAATAAATGACAAAAATAAATTTATCAACAATAGTAACTTTAAGCTGGGCACAGTGGTGCACACCTGTAATCTCAGTGGCTGTGGAGGCTGAGACAAGAGATCTGGAGTTCAAAGCCAGCCTTAGAAACAGTGAGGCGCTAAGCAACTCAGTGAGACCCTGTCTCTAAACAAAAACATGAAATAGGACTGGGGATGTGGCTCAGTGGTCGAGTACCCTTGAGTTCAATTCCTGGTATCAATAAATAAATAAAAATAGTAACTTTAATAATGGCCGTATTCAAACATTATTTTCATTCTCATGTAATTTTACAATCAAATATTTCCCTTTCTGTGCTACATCAAAAGTAATCATTTGGGAGGGAGGAGGTAGTGGGGATTGAATCCAGACGTGCTCAACCACCAAGCCACATCTTCAGTCCTTTTTATTTATTATTTTGAGACAGGGTCTTGCTAAGTTGTTCAGAGTCTTGCTAAGTTGTTGAGGATAGTATCAAACTTGGAATCCTCCTGTCTTGGACTTCTGAGCTGCTGGGATTTACAGGCATGCACCACCACACCTGGCTTCAAAAAAGTAAGGTGGGAGAGAATGGGAGGGAGAAGGGGAATTGCACGGAAGATGGAAGGAGAATCTCATTGTTATACAAAATATATGTATGATGATGTGAGGGGGGAAAAAAAAAAGAAATGTGTCACGTTAGATTGGGTAGAGAGAGGTGAGGGGAGGGGAGGAAAAGGGGGGATAGGAAAGGCAGCAGAATAAATTAGACACTAGTATTGCTGTATGTATAACCAAGGTGATTCTGCAACCTGTACACTTGAAAAAATGAGATATTATACCCCATTTGATTCAAATGTATAATATGTCAAGATCATTGTATTGTCATGAGCAACTAATAAAAAGAAAAGTAATTTTTTAAATTTTCAAAATATTTTGGATGAATGCTAGGCAAGCATTTTGCCACTGAGCTATATCCATAATCTCAAAAAGTAAATTTGAAGAGAAAGAAAAACTAGTAAACCTTCTAATTGTATCTCGCCTTTAGTTTTTTTACAAAAAAATCTCTCTGGAGAAATTCTTCTACCTCCTTGCCTCCTGTCCCAACTTCCAACTTATAATTTAAGATATAAAAATTAACATTTGCCATCACTCATACCTCAATAATTACAGATGCTATTGGCTGGAAAGGGTTAACAGTAACTGGTTCTGGTTCCAACTCAGCCAGACCACTGGTTCCATCAGATTGCTCTCGTTCTCTTTGTTCTCTATTATTTGAAGGGAAAAAAAATAATAAAATTCATTTTGAAAAAGCGCTGAGCCATGTTTAAGAAACCTATTCTAGATAGGTTAAAGATTATTTAAATTTAGTAATTTAAACATCGAGTTTTGTCTTTTAATTACTAAGAACATTTAAAAATTCCTCATGGAGGTAATAGGCCTCTATCCTCATGTAAAAATTTATCATTTGAATTTTAAAAGAAATTCTGACAAAAATGACATTGTATGTCTGATTTCTCAATGCTGAAGTACAATTTAATTATTTTTCCATGTGCAAAGGGAGTTTATTTGTTGATTCATTAATTATCCTCTAAAATAATTACTGTCTTTTTATTGATCAATAGCTTAAGTCTTTGATAACCTTCTTCTTAAGGGCTATGTCTTCTCTTGTTAAAAGTACTGGGAAAACACCAACACAATCTATGTTTTTATTTATGTAGAAACATGTTTCTTACAAGACAAAAAAAAAAGTAGCACACCGCAAATTGATTCTATAGAAGTACATGACAAAAAAGTAACATTAAATGATAAATTTTGTTAAGTTGTACATCATATTTGAACTAGAAAACAACTATTGGTCTGCATAATAGTATGAGGCTATAAAAATAAGTTGTCCTTCAATAATCAGATTAAATAATTCCATATTAGGTACCAATGAAATATTACTATCTCTGAAATTTATCATTCATGTTGCCCAGTACTTGAAGAGTAATAAGTTACTAAAAGAAGCAGCCAAAGGCAGAAAAGTTAGAATTGTGGATCTTCAACCAGACTATCATATAGTATAGCAATTTGAATGTTCATTACTACAAAATTCATCAACTGTGTTCTATTATGGAAATATACATCTTTCAATCTGAATCTAGGAAAAAAGATTTGGAGATTTGTAATTTGCTTCTTTTGTGACCTTGGACTGGCTCTTTGAGCCTCAGTTTTCCCACCATTGTGGACAAAAATACCTCATAAGGATGTAAAGAGGATCAGATAAACTCATATATGTAAAAATATTCTGTAAATGAACACACTTATAGGACAGTCATTATTATTAATGTTACTGATTACTAGTAACAGATATATAGTATTAATATACGATTTTCATACCAAAAACAGCATATTTTTCAGAAACATTAGAAATCACAGTGTGAACCAATTAGACTGAAATTGGTGAAATAAAAAGTAAAAAAGATTGTTTTATTCCTCTCTAAAGGCCAGTTTACTTTTAACTATGAAGTCTCAGCTTAACAGTTGAGGTCTAAGATCACAACAGGCATGGCTATGGAGAAAGCAGGAAAGGGGAATGACTATCAAAAATGCCTGTCATAACTTACATAAAATATCATTACAGAAAAGGTAAAAATTTTAGAAAAATGTTTTACATTAGATTTATTATATTAATTCAACTTTTTATTGTTGTTTTCATCTTCATTTCCTTTTCTTTTTTGCTACTGGGGTTTGAATACACAGGGCATCCCATATGCTATGCACATTCTCCACCAGTGAGCTCCACTCAGTGGAGGAAAGGCAACAGATATTTTAGAAAAATGTGACTGAATATTTTATTTTTATAAATATATACATAATTGATGTAATAGCTTTATTTCATGAAAATATACACTAGGATAAGAAAATACAAAGATTCTCACAGTGAGTACAACTTCATACGGGCAGTTGCCAAGATCTCTCATCCCATTCATTCTTTGATGTCAAGAGGCTAACAGATGAACTAATACTACTGAACACTTGGGAACAAAGTTATTTCTACAGATATTTTGTTCCTTTAAGTGCTATCTTTACATTAAAAGACAGATATCATCAGATGATATCTTTTACAATGTAAGGAAGCACCTCACAAAGGTAGTGGCTTCTTGTCTACTGCGCTGCAACTATGTTAAACCATGTGGAAAGCCAATATTACTTAAGTTGATGGAAGGCAAATTTGAATCTTATAGTTCACTTAAAAATATTTTTCATTTTCCTCTTTTCTCCCCTTCTCTACCATGTAACAATACAACTTCTATTCAAATATTAGCACTTTCTTATAGCATTAAAATCACTATTCTGAAGTAGAATTTATACAATCTTTTTTTTTAATAGAATTTGGTGGATTTAGTTTAAATGTTTTCCTTCAGATGGCATATTTTAAAAATAATTTTTAAATATATTTTAAAAACCTGAGATAACTTATTTTTCTGACAATATTACTGCTGAAGATCAGCTTTTGCTTGGGCTGAACAATACTCTATTAGTTCACCTTCCATCTCTTTTTAAATTTTATTTTATTTTTTGTACTGGGCATTAAAACTAGGGACACTCAACCACTGAGCCAAATCCCAACCCTTTTTTGCATTTTACCTAGAGATAGTGTCTCACTGAGATTGCTTAGCGCCTCACTTTTGTTGAGGCGGGCTTTGAATTTGCAATCATCCTGCCTCAGCCCCTCAAGCTGTCTCTTTCCATCTTTGCTGAGTCTAAAGTTTTCTTAATCTCGATACATGATGACATAGTGAGCCTGACAATTCTTTATTGTGGGAAACTGTCCTGTGCGTTACAGGACATTTAGCAGCACCCCTGGCCTCTATCCATTACATTTCAGCAGCACTTCCCCCTACTCCCCAGCTCTGGCAACTAAAAATGTCTCCAGACTGTGCCACAAGTTCTCTGAGAGGCAAAATTTCTCTACCTATTGAAAAGCACAGATTTAAAAGTACCAATAAAAAAATAAGAGATAAATTTTAAAGTCTGAGAAATAATGACTACATAAAAAGTACATTTACAACTAGTATAAAACCAACAGGAAAATTAAAAATCTATCATCCAAACTTGTGCAAAGATCCATAGAAATAGGCAATTAACTTAGTATTTTCTTTCACACAAAACAGATGAAACTAGAATAGACAAACTCACAAATTATTTTAAAAAGTGCCATGGTATTATATCTTCAAATATACCACAGTGTTAAATTATTTACCTTTCTTCTCGTAATTTTCGCACTCGCTCAGCCCTTTCTCGTTTCTCTTGTTCCTCAAGAGCTCGTTGTTCTGTTGTGTCTTTTTGGATGCGTTCATTTAAGGTATCAAAGTCTCTTGCAATGTTATGTAGTAGCCAATAAAGGCCTTTTTTAATGGACTTGTCAATTTTCTTTCCATATCCCAAGACTGCTGAACAAGGTTCCTAAAACAGAAATTATTTGATTCAAAGATTAAAATTAAAAGTTCTCCACATAAATCTATTCATAAACCATGACGTATAATTACTGGCATATCAAAATTAAGCCATTTAAATTACTGATATGAAACACCTGCTAACTTAAAATAACTACTTTTTCAATGGTCAGTAACTTTCATATTACATAGAAGTTGAAAGACATTATAGATAATATTTGTAGGCTACAAAACTCCTGATGTCATTTTTCAAAATTTATTATTAATCTCTTATATTTAAATAAGCTTTATATTTATACTTTTTCCTTCCCCTTTCTCAATATTTGTAGCACAATATATTGGTAAAGTCTACAGGTCCTGTCCTTTTTTTTTTTGGTGGGGTGGTGGTGGTACCAGAGATTGAGCTGAGGGGTGCTTAACCACTGAGCCACATCCACAGCCCTTTTTATCTTTTTATTTTGGGACAGGGTATTGCTAAGTTCCTTAGGGCCTTGCTAAGCTGGCTTTGAACTTGCAATTCCCTTGCCTCAGTCTCCCAAGCCCCTGATATTATAGGAATGTGCCGCCATGCCCAGCTAACAATATCTTAAAACAAAAGGCAAAAGTAAAAAAATCTTTGAAATTATGAAGGATAATCTATAGAAGTAACAAGTAAATAGACTACAAATTTTATAATATGAGCTAATATCATTAGAACAGTGAGAGCATGATTTCCTTGAGGCAGGGGAACTCTTAAAGTTACTCTCTAATTTTAATCTATCACCTATACAAAACTAAGTTGCACTGAACAAAATTTAAACCGAAGGGGGGAAAAAAACTTACTATCTGACAAAGGCATTTGTGCTCATTGACCAGTTTTTCCAGAGAGAGACATTCAATCACATCAGCTTCTCCTAAAGCCCCTTCCTTGTCTTGTTTATTTGCCAACCTAAGAATGACAAATGAAATGATTTTATAGCATATATAATCAGACGGTGACTTAAAATATTTTGACCATTTCCTTCAATTCCAAAGTTTTAATCTACTGAATAATGAATCACCTGATTTTAGAAAGTATGGTAGTATTGATTTCAACATTTTTGCTTATTATTGATGAAAAGAAGTCTGTAGGGACTGGCCTAAGAGAGGAAAATCAGATAAAGAAAAGTGTTCACATATCAAAAGCAATAAATTAACAGGCCAACAAGAAAGTTACAAAAGGAGAAAGAAGTGGGCTACTTTCCATATCCTTCAGTCAAAACTATGTCCTCATCCTCTTAAAATGAATTATATCATGATATAAGTACACTTGTCTCATGTTCCTACAATTTAAAAATAAAAACAACCATGTTTTAAATGACAAATACTCAAGCTGTGCTTATAATATTTGAGTTCTGAACAGATGCTTCATAGAAGAAGAAATACAAAAGGCCAAAAATATAAGAAAAAAATGTTCAACATCTCTAGCAATTAGAGAAATGAAAAGTAAAACTACACTGATATTCCATCTCACTGCAGTTAGAATGGCAATTATTAAGAATACAAGTAATAATAAATGTTAATGAGGATGTGAAGAAAAAGGTTCACTCATACATTGCTGGTAGGACTTCAAACTGATGCAACCAATCTGGAAAGCAGTATGGAAATTCCTTAGAAAACTTAGAATGGAACCACAATTTGACCCAGTTATGCCACTCCTTGGTATATACCCAAAGAACTTAAAATCAGCATACTACAGTGAAAGAGCCACATCAATGTTAATAGCGGCTCAATTCAAAATAGCCAAGCTCTGGAACCAACCTAGGTGCTCTTCAGCAGATGAATGGATAAAGACAAAGGTATATATACACTATGGAATATTACTCAGCCATAAAGAATAATAAAATCATGGCATTGCTAATAAATGGATGAAGCTGGAAAATATTATGCTAAGTGAAATAAGCCAGTCCCAAAAAGCCAAAGGTCAAATGTTCTCTCTGATATGTGGATGCTAACCCACAACAAGGGAGGGTTGGGAGAGGAAGAATAGAAGTTCAATGGATTAGACAAAGGCAAATGAAGAGAAGGGTGAGGGGATGGGAACAGGAAAGACAGCAGAAAGAAATGGACATAACTTTCCTTTGCTCATAAATTAATATACAACCAGTGTAATTCCACAGTATGTACAACCATAAGAATGGGATTTTAATTGGAGTGGGTTATACTCCATATATGTAAAACATGTCAAAATGCACTCTATCTTACTTACAATCTAACAAAGGCACTTGTGCTCATTGATCAGTTTGTCATGTATATCAAAAACCAACAAATTTAAAAAAATAATAATAATATTTGAGTTCATCTATATTTCTGATGTGTGAATATGTCCACATAAATGTGCAATTTACTGGAGACTTATACTTCTAGTTACTTGGACCAGCACTGGGGATAAATATACACAACAAACACATTAAATTAGGGACAACTGGGGAAGAAATAAGTTCTTAAGAAAAATGGGAATCACACTGAGATACTGCTATTTGTCTACATATATTTTTCTTGTCATTATTTCCTAAACAATAGTGTTACAACTATTTACACTGCATTTATGCTGCACTAAGCATTATAAGCAATCTAGAGGCCGTTTAAGTATATCGGAGGCTATACACAAATTATATGCAAATAATACGTTATTTTCTACAAGGGACTTGAGCATCTTTAGTTCTGGTATTATAGGGCAGTCCTGGAACCAATTTCCTTCCAATACTAAAAGACAATGTAATGCATATGACAGGGTTTTTTTTTCGGAGAGGGCAAAATGTAGTTTTTAATAAATACACTGAACAATATATCTAATGAAACTCTATGATCAATTTTAAAAAATTATCAATACTGAACCAACCTTGTTCATCTAAATACCTTCCATTTTCCCTGTTCATTTTAAAATTACAATATATTACCATAATATCTTTGTTATACCTAACAAATTGATAGTAAATCTTTAATATTACCTCAATGCATTCAACATTCCCCAGTATCATTTTGTAAATGTTAAGTTCAAAATCAGATACAATCCATACACATAACTTATCAGTCTTAAGTGTTTTTTTAATATTATATTAACCCTCCCTTTCTTAAAGCTAGTATATTGCATAACTCCTCTTTTCCTACTATGTTATTTCCTTACAAAATAAAACAAATCATTTCTTTTTAGGCTTTCCCATGTTTTGGATTTAAGTAATACTTCCTCATGAGACCATTTAACACATATACTCTGTACTCCCCATATTTGGTAGTTAGATGTAGAGGCTAAACACTTTTTTTTTTTTTATTGGTGGTTCAAAACATTACAACTCTTTTGGCAAGCACAGGAGCCATACAGTATTACTTTTACTTTTTATATGCTACCATATTTTTATGATATTAAAATTGATCAGTAGATTTACAGTCTGATCCATTTAAAATAAAGTTCCGCATTGGCCTTTCATTTCAAATTTTACTAATGATCTTTGCTTGATTCTATTATTTTATACTAGTTTATAAAAGACGACTTATTTAGTTCTATATTCTTCCTATAATTAATACCAGAATTTTCTATAAAAAAATTAGCTTTCAAAAACTACTTGTGACTCACTTAAATTCAATTCATAGAAAAAAATTAAGATCAACATCTGATCTTTTGCCTTTATTTCCTAATTTTAATAAAAATGGATTGTACCTGGTGGTACAATCAGTTCATACTGATTCTGTTTAACTTCAAATCAAATATTACCGAGTTTTCACTTAGCTTCTTAGATCTTGTTTGTATCTCTTTTTATATATGCTGACAACTACAAGTTCTAATGACATTGACATTAACTATTTGCTTCATCGTATATGAGTTTAAACTTAATAATTTCAGGGGCAGTAGCTTGGTGGTAGAGCGCTTGCGTAGCACATGTGAGGCACTGGGTGTAATTCTTAGAATCATATAAAAATAAATAAACTTAATAACTTTAATATTATTACTAAAAATAAAGATTACTAAATGAAGGTTAAGATATCTTTGTGGTTATTTCTGTCTCTAAGATATATCCCACTACAGATGCCACAAATATTGAGTTTTAAATACTTGAAATAACCCTTTTTTGTGTGGCTATGCCATCACTTAGTTATAGAGGTAGGTTCATTTGTTTCAGAGTAGTTTTACTTTATAAAGATAATTTGTTTTTTTTAAATTAATTGTTAATGCATTTATATGGTTCAAAATTCAAAGTTACATAAACAAGTTTCAATCAGAAAGAAATATCATCCATATCTATACCTTCTCTTTCTCTATTCCTTCCTTTCTCTTATATGTAACTATTTTCATTAGTTTTTAGTTCATCCTCACATACTTTCATTCTGAAAATATAAATAAGTATATGGGAGAAATGGTATTTTAAAGAGCACAATTTGGGCATGATGGATATTCATTATCATTGACTGATTTTTGTCTGTGTGTATAATATTATATTCACCTTCTCTTTCTTAAAGCTAGTATACTGCATACACTTCTTTTGCACTGTGCTTTTTGTTTTAACTCAATATTAAATTCTAAATCTGCTCTGAGAAATAAAAAAAAAAATTATTTTGTATAGTTGCAAAATGCACCACTACATAAATATTCTGTCATTTATTCAGTTCATTCTGCACTGAAGGATATTTGTGTTTCACCATTTCATTTTTACAGAGTACTGTAAAAATTAGGTAGTTTCAGAGTCATTTCTTAATGAGAAACAAGATTCCAAGAGGTAGGACTTCTAAGTCAAAGAATAAAGATAAATGTTATTTTGATAATTGTTATATGAATGTTCTTCCTCTTGCCCTCAAACAACTAATGTAGGAGGGAAAAACAGGAAAGGTTTGGGAATTTGGTAGTGTCAGAAAAATTTTCATTTCTAAGTTTTCCTATAACTACTTCCTCCTGGTATTAGTTTGGAGTTGTTATATTTGTATAACAAATAAATGGCTTAATATTACTATACAGTTTTAGCTCTTCCATGTTAAAAGAAACATCTTGTAAAGTAAAAATAGCAATATAGTAAAATGAAAAGTAGCGTGAGCGGTTTAAAGACATGAGCTTTTTTTGTGGCTGTTCTCCTGAAATTCTATGATTCTATGAGCTATGTGCCCTCATGGGATTTCCTAAAATAGGATATAATTAAATAATTTTAAAGTAAATGGAACAAAAAGGTTTTACACCAAGCTTCTTTACACTCTTATTTATTCCTACTTAATTCCTTATTTTTTAATAGGCTTTTATATCTAAAGAAAAAAAAGTAAACTCATTGCTTTTCTTTTGAGTAATATATTGTATAGATAATGTAGGACTTGAGTTTCAGAGACTGTGCAAAATACTCTATGTAGGCAGTAAAACAAGGACTTCCTGTTACAAGCTAGCTCCAATGAAAATCTTCCTTTAATCTAAAGAATAGGCGTCTAACTGGCAGAACCAGATTCTCCAGGTGTGAAGTAAGCAATTTGTTCTTCTCATTTCATATTAACAGCAAAAGTACAACTTTATCTCCAACTTATTTGATTTCATTATTTGGCTTTTAATTAACTATATGAGAAACATATAGAAATTAGTCTGTGACCTATAAGACAGAGATTTCAGTAATTTGATCAAACATTACATCATGTGATACTCAGATTTCCTTTCAAAGGCAGAACTCACAACAAGGAAGGTGGAAAAGCAACAAAAGGAACAAGACAGAAAGGTAAATAAATTGCGTTTTTTGTACTTTTTTGATGTGAGAAATCCAGTGACTAAAATCTAGTTATACTTTGACATTCAAAATTAGCTCAGCACATAGTTAAAATTGCTGTTTTGCTCAGATTCGGACAGGGCTAAAGATAGCTGATCTGTTCATGTATACTACTGAAAAATTGAATGTGATTTGAGTGTAGAGCTCTTTGTTAATCAACTTTAGAGGAAAGAGTTTTTAAAAATTCTTTAACAATTGACCTCTCATTTTGAAAACATTGGAAAGCCAGATTCTATAAAAACAAATCTAAAATTCTTTTATAGACTATAAACTAATCATGCTGTGCTTTAGAGAATATTTTCACATTAACATTCAAAAGAAAACTGCGCACAAATTGGACACATATGTATAACCTTTAAAGTTTGACATTATTTTCTATAGTTTTAATTATTTTTTTCATTGTTGTTTCCTAGAACATTCTGAAATTAATTTGAGGTAATGAGAATATTAAATTATTGTATAAAGATCACAGTGAAATATAAAATTAGTCAAATTTTAATGTTTTAGCTAGGATACTGCAAATATTTAAATCACAAAGGTTGTTAAAGTCAGCATTAATTGAATGCAAGATATATCAAGAGGTAAGATACTTTCTATGTTTTCACAATTGTTGACATTAGAATTTTTTAAATATCCTATTTCCAAGTAAATATCCCAAGTAAAAATAATAATGACTTTTGTAAGTACTTTATGGGAAGATTTAAGAATTGGCCATGTAATATCTAAAGCAAGTTATCTTCAAGGCTGTGGAGTTTTAAGTTTAATATAAAAACCATTTTTATATGCATATAAGTTAATTAAATCAGTAAGTGAAAGTTTAAAAATTAAAAGCTTTAATAAACAAAGGGTCCTAATATTGTTAAACAAGTTTACAATTTATCTACACTAAGCAAAAGTAGAAAGCACTGAAAGACTGCATTGCAAAAAAAGTCAGATAATTCAAGCTTAGAGAATATATGCAATTTGCTTTTATTTTAGAAAAGCTTCAGTTTATTTTTAGAAACTGTCATCTAGCTCTTATTTAAGTAGACAAAGAGGTTAATATTCCTATAAGATCTATTGCTTTAATCTTGAACTAGAGAAATGTTGCAAGTTGCACATAAAAAAGGAAAAGGATACTCTATTTACCTTGGACTAGGCACTGGATGTATTTCTTAAAGTATTTTATTTAACCACCATAGTAACTTTAGAAAGAAATGGCTTACTTTAAATATATTAAGTATCTATCCCAGGGCATATTTTTTTAAAGCACTAGGTAATTTGTATTTGTGTTTCTGTCTTTAAGAATTTGTACTATCTGTAATAGGATCAAAAAAGTTTTACTTGAATCACACAAGTTTACTTTTCTATTTCCCACAATAAATTGTCAAAGTTGGTTACCATATGTACTAATCATTGCTCTATTTTCAAACATGTTTAAAATCAAAGTCCATTACCACTAGTAAAATTCCAAAATGTATATCTATGTACTAAGCTAAACATTCTGAAAGATATTTCATATTTGGATACAATACTTCTACCATTAAGAAAGAAAATTTAAAGTACAGAAAAGATTGCACAAAATTAGCTTCAGCAATTAAATAATTTCACAACAATGAGCTTCATATTTTGAAACTATATGAACTCCATCTCCTCCAACTTTCAAATTCTAACATATCTGGATATCTCACTTTGCCTAATATTCTGATTTATAAAGGCATAAGGATCAATCAAATTGAAAATAGTTATGCATATATAGTTAAAAGTATACAATTACTAGAAAATACAATTTATATACAGCATGTAAGTGCACCTAAGTACCTACATGAAGTCAATTTCTGCACAAATGAACAAAACTGGAAAAATTTTCTGAAGTGTTAACCTACAAAAATAATCAACTATGACTTAGTCGAGACACACAGACATTGAAATAATTCCCTTGTGTTCTAAACATACAGAAAGCATTGATATAACCCTAAGGAAAAGAAAGAAAGAAAGAAATTTAAAAACTACATCATTAAATTTTAAAGTAAGAAAGGAAACTTTCAGTACCAAAAATAAATAGGAAACACACTAATGACGAAATTAAAGGGTAGTAATTAAAACCAACTACACTATAAAAACTACAAAGCAAAATAAACAAACAAATTCTAAATATGTGAGTTTCTAAATTAAAAATACCCATTAAATATTTAGCAGATAATTGTAAAGGAATCAGGTGGCAGATTCTTAAGGGCAAAAGAGAAAGCTAGAATAGAACATAGCAAAATTTTCTTTTTATTATTGGTTCTTTATAGTTGCACATAACATTTAGTTGTTCATTCTAACATAATTATAAAGGCATGCAATATAATTTGCTCTAATTCAATCCCCATTTAACTTCCCCATTCCTTTCCCTCTTCCCTCTCCTTGTTCCCTTCCCTTTACTGATCTTTCTCCTCTTGTAGTTTTCTTTTCTTTTTTTCCTAATTAGTGTCTTGTGGATGTACATGATGGTGAGATTGACTGTGACATATTCATATATGTAAAGTTAGGTAATATTCATTCTACTATTCTTCCCTTATACCATTCCTCTTCTCTCCCCCTGCATCCCCTTCCTCTATTCCACTCATCTTCTATTTTGAAAAAGAAATTAGTGCGCCTTCCTCTTTTCCTTTCTCCCCACTCCCTCTTATTTCGAACTACCTTCTGAAATTCAGAGAAAACATTCCACCTTTGACTTCCTGGGTCTGGGCATATTTCAGTATTTCACTTAGCATGACAGTCTCCAGAGTTCCATCCATTTACCTACAAATACTATAATTCTATTCTATTTTATGGCTGAGTAATACTCCATTGTGTATACATACCACATTTTTTAATTCATTCTTCTGTTGAGATGTACCTAGGTTGGTTCCACAGCTTAGCTATTGTGAATTGTGTTGAAATAAACATCAAGGTGATTTTAGATCTTTTGGGTTTCTACTAAGAAGTGGGATAGTTGGGTCATATGGTTGGTTCCATTCCTAGTTTTTGAGGAATCAACATACTGCTCTCCACAATCGATGCATTAATTTTCAGTCTCACCAACAATGTATAAGTGTACGTTTTACTCATATCCTCATCACCAATTATTGTTATTTTTCTTCTTAATAATTGTCATCCTGATAGAGTAAGATGAAATCTCAATAAAAGTTTTTTTTTTTTAGAAATATATATATATATTTTTAGGTGTAGATGGACACAACACAATGCCTTTATTTTTATGTGGTGCTGAGGATCGAACCCGGGTCCCGCCTGCATGAGGCAAGCGCTCTACTGCTGAGCCACAATCCCAGCCCTCAATATAAGTTTTGATGTGCATTTTCCTAATTGACAGAGATATTGAAAAATTTTTCATATATTTGTGGGCCATCTGTATTTCTTCTTTTGAGAAGTGTCTGTTTAGTTCTTTTGCTCATTTTTAACTGGGTTTTGTGGGGGGGGGTTGTTTGTTTTATTTTGTTTTTCGGTGCTAAGTTTTTGAGTTCTTTATAAATTCTGGATATTAATGCCCTGTCTGAAATGAAGGTGGCAAAAATCTTCTATTCTGTAAGCTCTCTTCATGTTCTTAATTGTTTCTTTTGCTGTGCAGATGCTTTTTAGTTTGATATTTATATTTGGTTTTATTTCTTGCATTTTAGGAGTCTTATTAATGAAGTTGTTTCCTGTGCCAACATGTTGGAATGTTGGGCCTACATTTTCTAGCAATTGCAGAGTTTCTGGTCAGTGATTCACTCTGAGTTGACCTTTGTGCAGGGTGAAAGATAAGTGTCAAGTTTCATTCTTCTACATATAGATATCCAGAATTTTCCAAGCTCCATTTGTTAACATTGCTATCTCTTCTACAATGTATGTTTTTGGCAACTTTGTCTAACATCAGGTAATTGTATTTATGTGGGTTTGTCTCTGTGTCTTCTATTCTATTCCATTGGTCTTCAAGTCTGTTTTGGTGCCAATACCATGTGGTATTTGTTATTAGAACTCTGCAGTATAATTTGAGGTCAGGTACTATGATGCCTCCCTCCAGCATCACTCTTTTTGCTCATGATTGCTTTGGCTCTTTTGGATCCTTATTTTTCCACATAAATTTATAACTGTTTTTTCTAGTTCTGTGAAGAATGTCATTAGTATTTTGAAGGGGACTGCATTGAGTCTGTGAAACACTTTTGGTAGTACGGCCATTTTGACAATATTAATTCTGCCTATCCAAGAAAAAGGGAGGTATCTCCATCTTCTAAGGTATCCTTCAATGTCTTTTTTCAGTGTTCTGTAGTTTCCATTGCAGAAGTCCTTCACCTCCTTCATTAGATTAATTCACAAGTACTTTTTGAGGTTACTGTGAACGCTTTTAGTTTTCTTTTCAACAGATTAATTATTAGAGTATAGGAAAGTTATTTACGTATGTCCATCTTATATTCTGCTACATTGCTAAATTTATCAACTCTAGAAGTCTTCTGGTGAAATCTTTGTGATCTTCTTAAAAATACAGAAGTATGTCATCAGCAAATAGAGATAACTTGCCTTTTTCTTTTCCCATTTTATCAGTTTAATTTCCTTCTCTTGACTGATTGCTCTAGTTAAAGTTTCAAGGACTATGTTGAATAGGAGTGGTGAGATTGGGCATCCTTGTCTTGTTTCAGTTTTTAGAGAAAATACTTTCAGTTTTTCTTCATTCAGTATGATATTGGCCTTGGGTTTGTCAGATATTCCCTTTACAATGTTGAGGTATATCCCTTCTCTCCCCAGTTTCTCTGGTGTTTTAAACATAAATGTGCACTGTACTTTGTAAAATGCTTTTTAGTTTGATAATCTATTGAGATAATCATATGATGCTTGTCCTAATACTCTTTTATGTGATGAACTTCACTTATTGATTTCTGTGTGCTGAACGAACCTTGAATCCATGGGATGAAACTTACTTGATCTTGGTGCACTATCTTTTTCAATATGCTTTTATATGTGGTTTGTGAATAGTTTATTAAGAATTTTTGCACTTATGTTAATCAAGGTTATTAATATGAAGTTTTCTTTCTTGATGTGTCTGTTTGGTTTTGGATGATACTGGCTTCAAAACTTGAGAAGAATATTCTTTGTGAGAGTTAAATTCACAGGAAATGTTTTGCTCAGGTGTAAAGATAGATTTTTTTTTCAAATTTTCAGAAATGTAAGTTATAATAACATTTATGTTTTGAAAAGAAGCTATGGATATCCCCAAATAAAGGAATCAACCAAGAATAAAGATAAGAAACCAGTAATTGTTGAAGGAGAAGAAAGGAAAATTCCAACACAGCCAGTTTACGTTAGAATATTCCAGAAAACAATCTTCAAAAAACAAAATAATAAAATAAAAAGAATATTTGCTATATTTAAGATATCAAGTGGATTTTTCAGGTCAGTTCAGCTTAGAATGAATTAGTGATACATATATAAAACAGGAAGCAACTGAAAAACTTAAAAACTTGAAGGAAAATACAAAAGTTATGTATTTATTGATCTGTGTGATGTTTACATGGATGTATTGACTTTGTGAAAAATCATCAAACTATCCATTTATATTCCGGGCCCTTTCTGAATATGTCTAAATAGTTCAATAGCAAATTTTCTTAAAACAAAAATACCCATTTTCTATTTTTTTCCCAGTGATTCAGGCCTAAAAACAACTAAAAAAAAAACAGTTGAGAAAGGCACTGTAACCATGATTCTTTATGTGATTGATATATAAATATTATTTGGGTGTTTATAATAATGTAAACATTATTTGATTAACCCAAAATTGTGGAACAACTATATTAAGAGGGGGAAACTGAAGAATGAGAGTTTAAAAGAAAGTTAGATCTACATTTTTTTGTAGCAGAAACTCAATATAACATCTAAAATTTAAAAAGTAGAAATGCCTATATAGGCAAATTACCTAAAAAGAGGGAGTTTAAAAACAACATACAGGGCTGAGGTTGTGGCTCACAGGTAGAGCACTCGCCTAGCATGTGTGAGGCACTAGGGTCAATCCTCAGCACCACATAAAATAAAGATACTGTGACCACTTATAATTAAAAAATAAATAATTTTAAAAAACATACAGATAAGTAAATGAAAATGACTGCCTTTGGAAGCAGGGACTAGAAATAGGGTATGGTAGAGAAATTTAAAGTGCTTTGACTTTTTAAATTTTGTCCATGCATTAATTTGGAAAAAATAAATATCACATTTTACAACACGATATCTTAAAAACTTTCAGAAGGAATTTGTTTTCAACATTCAATACAATAATTAGCAGAAAGAGCATCTAGATAAGAAAGTGATAAGTAACACTAAAACAAATGAACAATAGTTGAAAGCTATTCAAGATAAATCACTAAGCCAGGTGCAGAGGCTCATGCCTACAATACCAGTGATTCAGGAGGCTGAGGCTAGAGGAACCCAAGTTCAAGGCCAGCCTCAGCAACTTAGCAAAGCCTTAAACAACTTAGCAAGACCCATCTCAAAATTAAAAATAAAAAAGGGTAGGTAAGTAGCTCAGTTGTAAAGCCCCGCTGTGTTCAATCCCCAGTACCAAACAACAACAACACATAAATCAGTAAGCCAACCAACTTTAACATGGAACTTTAACATCAAATTTCTTCATACTATTGTTTTTCAGAGTATATAATAAATCATGGGTGTTAATTTTGCTTTCCAAAGCTGCCTCAAAAGAAAAAGTTTCCATAATTACTTCAGAACATTTTTAGGTGTCCTATAATATCTGTACCAGCATAACCACCAAATATTTGACAAAACACTGAGTAGCACTTACAAGACTGCTCCAGTAATCCAAGTGAGCAATAAGGCTGGCTTGGCTCAGGGAGATGGGAAGACATGTCTGGATTTCAACTCGGAACAAGTAGCTCTACACCCTTCAAAAGTCTTCTTAGTATATACTGAATCAAACCTCCTTCCATGCAGTTTCCACACACAGCCCTTTGGAATTATGCCAAGTAAATCTAATCTCTTTTGTAGACAGAGACTTTTATACTTTAGAAGATAGTTACAAATACTCCTTACATCTTTTCTTTCACAGGGCATTTCTTTCAATGATTCCTCATTTGGTATGATTTTGCTAATCTCATCCTTTTCACACTAGTTTGGAAATTTCCAATTTATGAGTTTTTACCTTAAAATATCTGCTCAGAACTTAATAAAGCCCCACTCCCCAATATGTATAAAGTCATTGGAACAGATATCTTTCTTAGTCTATGTAGACATTATATTATTATTTATAAAAATATAACTATTCTCTTAGTTCTGATAAAAAGCTTGTAATTAACTAAAATTTCTAATATTTTTTCATAGCCACCATTTTGAACCCAAGGGTACCATCAGAGAACTTCTTCTATGGTTGATACTAATATGCATGGTCCAATGAAGCATTTATATTATCACATGGCCTTTATTATCTTCAAAAATATAATGAAAGACATTAAATGCCATTCTAAAATGAAGATGCTCTGTGAAAATAAAGTTTTTTTTATAAATGAAGACTGGTTTTTTTTAGTCGCTTTATATGTAGTTATATCATGTTATACATGTGCATCAATTTGATTTCAATGGATAACTATCAGTACAGGATGTGATAAATGTCATACTCAAAATTATATATAAGTATATTTTCATGCTTTAAAAAGTATCAATTAAAAGAAAATGACAGATATTTTATTATAAGATATTATAGATAATCTTTTGCAAAGGAATGTTAATAAGAAATCAGGCTGGATGTGGTGGCGCATACCTGTAATCCCAGTGGCTCAGGAGGCTGAGGCAGGAGGATAGCAAATTCAAAGCTAGCCTCAGCAACTTAGCAAGGCCCTAAGCAATTTAGTGAGACCCTGTTTCAAAATAAAAAATATAAAAAAAGGCTGAGGATATGGCTAAGTACCTCGGGTTCCATCCCCAGTACCCCAAAAACAAAACAAAACAAAGAAAAATCACCATAATCAAACCAAGAAAATAATTTCATAAATATGCAATGGATAAGAAAACAAAGTTATATCATGTGTTAACCTAAAGGCCTCAGAAAACTTGAATTCACCATAATCTACCTACCTAAAACTCTAATGTAGAAACTGTCCTGTTTTTAATACTGTTTTTAACTTAATTATGCCTATTTTATCAAAATGAGTATATTTTTAACATTACATAGACCAGCTTAACTGTTTAAAATATCATAAGTAGTATGGGCACTTTGAAAGTCTAAAGGTTAATCCTAAAACTTGAAAGTAGAGCAAAAGCACCCTTTATTAAGAAAAATGATATCACATATTAGAATCTTGACACTGAAGTACTAATTTGGGGATAATTGTGTCTCCATCACTGCTTTCTCAGATACTAAACTCAACTAAATGAGATTCACAGAAGCCACACATTAAAGGCAAAATAATTTTTTAGGCAAAATAATTCATAAATTATTTCATGTTATTTTTCCAATTTCAGTGATATTTATGTGAAAATTCTTATTAATTTTTCTAATTTTTAAATTAATTTTTAGAAAACTAGGAGAATTTTTGCTGGGAGATAGACAGCTATGTCAAGTCAAATTTCATTTTAACATAATCATTCTTGCTTCTTAGCAGGAAAGGGAAGATGAAAGACCGACTTCAAGAACTAAAGCAAAAAACAAAGGAAATTGAACTTTACAGAGACAGTCATGTGTTGAGTACGGAAACAGAGGAAAAAGGGGTGTTTGTGCAGCAAGCTGTTATTTATGAGAGAGAGCCTGTAGCTGAGAGACACCTACATGAGATCCAAAAACTACAGGAGAATATTAACAATTTGGCAGATGATGTGCAAAGATTTGGACAGCAACAGAAAAGTCTGATGGCTTCAATGAGAAGGTTTAGCCTCCTTAAGAGAGAGTCTAGCATTACAAAGGAGATAAAAACCCAAGCAGAACACATTAACAGAGGTCTGGATGATTTAGTTAAAGAAGTTAAAAAGTCAGAGGTTGAAAATGGTCCATCGTCAGTCATCACAAGGATACTTAAATCTCAGTATGCTGCAATGTTCCGCCATTTTCAACAAACTATGTTTATATACAATGACACAATAGCTGCAAAGCAAGAGAAGTGCAAGGCATTTATTTTTCGTCAACTTGAAGTTGCTGGTAAAGAGGTACCTGAAGAAGAAGTAAATGATATGCTTCACCAAGGAAAATGGGAAGTTTTTAATGAAAGCTTACTCACAGAAATCAATATCACTAAAGCACAACTCTCAGAGATTGAACAAAGACATAAGGAACTTGTTAATTTGGAAAACCAAGTAAAGGATTTACGGGATCTTTTCATTCAGATATCTCTTTTAGTAGAGGAACAAGGAGAGAGCATCAATAATATTGAAATGATAGTAAATAGTACCAAAGATTATGTTAACAATACTAAAGAGAAATTTGGACTAGCAGTAAAATACAAAAAAAGAAATCCATGCAGGATACTGTGCTGTTGGTGCTGTCCATGCCGTGGCTCAAAATAAAGAAACTATTTTTAAAAATTTTCCATATTTAAGCTGAAGGATGTATTTCAGTGTCTGTTTTTCATTGTTTCATGGATCCACACTTTATCAGTGTTAAGTCATAATTTTCCCCTTCAACACCCACTAGTATTACAGAGATTCCTGAAGTCAGTGACATAAGTCTTTAAATTTTAATTATCTGAAAACAGTATGAATACCTTCAACTCACAGGTTAACAAAAAAAATCAGATGAATAAATTGAAGTTTCTGATCAGGTACTAAATTCTATTATACATTTTTCCTAACTTCTAATGCTTTAACAAGATGAATGTTCAATTAAGCGATGACTATGTAAGCAATACACTTGGCTATTTGAGACTATTTGGTAATTGAGAATTACATAAAACATGACATCAGAGGATGCTATAATAAAGCAAAATCAAGTAGATTTCACATCAAATTTGGTGGTAGAAAAAAATGAGAGAATTCTTGTGTGACATTTTCCATTTCCTTAAAGAACTATAAGGCAAAATTGTCAAATGAAAGCTCAGTAGGTTTAAGGAGTAACAGAAAGAAAGCGATAAGGAATAAAATAGTCATTTGGGATGGGAGGATAACAATCATTTTATAAAAGGTAGCAGAATAACCAGGCAGCATTTAGGGCTCAACTAAATGTATGGTCACAACTTTAATGTGATATCACCCAGTGCAGTCATGTTTTTAACCTATTGATGTTTTAGCTGCTTGGGTACCAGCATAGAATGTAAAGATAATGGATCTATTTAATATGGCAGCTTTTCCAGATGTGTATAATGGAGGGAAAATGTGTTATGGTAGCTTAAGGTACTTGAAAAGGCAAAATTTATACATTTATCATAAATATCATAAATCATTTTAAAATTATGAATAAAGAAATTGAAGCACTTTCTACTATGTCAAATGTCAAGCATCATTGTAGAAAGATGTTTCATATCTCAGCTCAAATGTTTAAGAAATATTATAAAAGGAATAATTTAAAACAGGTAACAAACTCCACAGGTAATAGTTAAAACTAACATATCTTCTGCTCCTGTTAAACTTGCATTCAGAGCTTTCATGATATTTGTTTCTAATTATTCCTGGGCTAGGGTTGTGGCTCAGAGATGAGCGCTTGCCTAGCAACTGTGAGGCACTGGGTTTGATTCTCAGCACCACATGAAAATAAATAAACAAAGGTCCATTGATAACTGATACACACACACACACACACAAAAATAATTATTTCTAAACTGTTTATCATAAAAATCGAGAATATTTAGTACTATTTAATATTCAACAGTATTAGACAGATTCACAAATGTTTTTTTTTTCTGTTAGCACTGTGAATTTGAACACAGTGCCTTTAAAGCAAGAATTAAATACAGCAATTTTCATCACAAAGCAATGTGTCATATACAGTTTTTCCTTCTGTATTTTAAAACTATTACTATTATCCTAACCTAAGCAACAGAAACAATGATACTTAATTAGTTGTCAAACATTTTGTATATTTTATTTTTATACTTAATAGGCACTACAAGTAGTAGTTTTTTTCTTAATGTAACTATCTGAAAGGGATAAAATTCCTTGAAGGGGTTGAAGGCACAATGTTAGGAATCTATTGGTTCTGTAAGTATGGGAAGATCAAAATAATTAATAAAAATTGTTATGATCATAGGACTTATATTCATAATCACTAAACTATGCCATTTTCTGTGATCATAAGTTTTGTGTAGCTTAAATCCATATAACATTTTAAAAACAGCTCTCTCTTGAAGCCCAACATCAAGGTGAGGGACAGACAATCTGCATGGGTACTACAAGAATACAGGGAAGAAACTGTAATATCTCAGATCCACACTGCAAGAAAGAAAGACATATAAATGTCTTTCTTTCACAGCAAGTGCTTTTGAGCTCCTTTAGAGAGTCTTAAAAGGAACTACAGCGTGCATGCAGACAGGCTGATTTTGCTCCTTAACCTGATCAAAGACTGGAAAAAGCTAAAAACCTGTAATGTCCTCCCCCTACTTCCAGTGATATTCTAAGGCCACACACAGACAACATGAAAAAACAAGGGAGGAAGGTGCCCCAAACAAACCAGGATACTGTAATAACAGAATCCATGGACAGTGAAGTTGATGAAATGTCAGAGAAGAAGTTCAGAAGGTTCATAATTAAAATGATCTGTGAATTAAAGAATGACCTAAGACCTAAATGAGCAAATACAGGCAAAAATTGATCACTCCAACAAAGAGATAAGAGAGAAAATACAGATAGCAAAAGATTACTTCAAGAAAGAGAGAGACTAAAAAAAAAAAAAAAAACAGAAATCCTTGAAATAAAGGATACAATCTCAGCACCACATACAAATACATAAATAAATAAAGGTCCATCAATAACTAATAAAAATATTTTTAAAAACTCAATAAAGCATAACCAACAGACTAGATCACTTGGAAGAAAGAATGTCAGATAATGAAGACAAAGCATACAATGTGGAAATTAAAGTTGATCACACAGTGAAGATAGTAAGAACAATGTAATGATGCAATTTAAAGAATTAGAAAAGCAAGAACAACCCAAACCCACAGTCAGTAGAAGGAAAAAAACAAAAAAGATCACAGCAAAGATAAACAAAATGCAAACCAAAAAAAAAAAAGACAAAAAGTTGGCTTTTGAAAAGAAAAACAAAAGTAACAAACTTCTAGACTAAGAAAACGTGACCCAAATAAGTAAAATCAGAGATGAAAAAGAAGCGATTACAACTGATACCACAAACAGAAGATCATTAGGGACTATTATGAGCCACCATCCACTAACAAACTGGAAAACTTTAAAGAAGTGAATAAATTTCCAGACACATATAACTTACCAAAATTGAACCATGAAGACATGGAAATCTGAACAGGCATTAACAAATAAAACAGTGAAATCTGTAATTAACATCTTCCCATAAAGAAAAAAACAAGGATCAAATGGCTTCACTGCTTAATTTTATGACATTTTTAAAGGTACTAACATCATTTCTTCTCAAACCATTCTAAAGTATTGAAAGGGAGGAAATTTTTCTAAACTCATTGTACAAGTCCAACATTAACCTGATACCAGATGAGGAAAAATTCACAACATAAATAAGAGAAAAAAAAGAGAAAAAGAAAAGTATAGACCAATATCCCTGATAAAGCCAGATGTAGACATTCTCAATAAAATACTAGTAATACAAATCCAAAATTACACAAAAAATTCTACACCACAATTTAGTGGAATTTATTTGAGATACAAAGATGGTTGGATATATGCAAATCAATAAACTTAACATATCACATTCACTAATGAAGGACAAAAGTCATATGATGATCTCAATAGATGCACAAAAAGCATTCAATAAGATTCAATAAACTTCATAAACCTCTCAAAAAATTAAGCATGGGCCAGGTGTGGTGGTGCATGCCTGTAATCCAGTCATTGGGAGGCCGAGGCAGGAGGATCATAAGTTCAAGGCCAGCCTCAGCAACTTAGTGAAGCCCTAAGCAACTTAGTAAGACCCTGTTTCAAAATTAAAAATTAAAAAAGGGCTGGGAATGTGGCTTGGTTGTTAAATGCTCCTCAGTTCAATACCTGGTACAAAAAAACAAAACAAAACAAAAAAAATTAGGCATGGTAGGAATATATCTCAACACAATAAAGGCTATATATTAAAAACTTATAGACCTCTGTTCTGGCTGTACCCAATGCTGCACCTGTGTGGATCCCTGATGCTCAGCTCCCCATCTACCAACGCATGGCTCCTCTGGCCACCTCTAACCTGGGACACTGCAACTGCTGCATTAGGCCCCTCAACCTGGTAGCCTCCATCTTGGGACACTGGAAGGGCCTGAAGGCAGCAGCCTGCCACAGCACCACCAGCCGCATTGCTGCATCTCCAAACAGGCTGCCCAATGCCGTGGCACAAGCCCACCATCGCTGTCCCATCTCTGAAAGCAGTCGCCTCCATCTTGGTACACCACCACCATCTTGGGTTACCTCCACTGCCACCATTGCCATCTTTAGTTGGGGCAGCTTCCATCTTTGGACACTAGCAAGAGCCTGGAAGCCCAACATCAAGGTACCTGCAGGTTAGTCACCTCCACCATCACCACCAACTAGGACCATGGTTTCTTCCACCCAGGGACAACAACCAGGGCCTCATAGACCATCACCAAGGTCCCTATAGGCTTGGTTACACTTGAAGTCTCCCTGCTAGGTGTACTGATAGCTACCTGCTTCCTGCAGAGGCAGGAGAGAGCTTTGCATGGAGTCAGTAGGTTAGAAGAAGGTATGAAGGCTCAGTGCCAACCAGATTCCCTGGGCCAACTCAGGCAGCACTTGCTGAGACGTGACAACAGTCCGGTCCCCAACTCCCTCCATATACCATCATCTAATCATCACTAGTCCTGCCAGTTTGGCAATCAACAGGGACTTTTGGCTCCCCAATCCCCAGTCTTCCAACATCACCCCCTAGCTACCAACCCATCTCAACACTTGCAGCTATGTGGCTGGCCTGCAGCTCTCAATGCCTGGTCCTGATCTTCCAGATACAGAACAGCTTTCCACAACAGGGACACAGCCCTCAGGACCTCTGGAGAGAGAGGTTCCTGATTGGGTAGTCAAAAGGTCAGGGGCAAGAGAGAGACAATTTAAAGACTAAATTAGAGACCAGGAATTGTAGAATCCTCAGGCAAGACCAGGCTCCCACATCACATGAGTAGACCCAAGGAGATTCCTGGGGTGCGTTCTTCCAACAGGGACCGGCAACTGCTACACCTTGCCTCTAGGATTTCCATTTTCAAGACTAACCCTCACACCCTAGTAATATTCACCATCCAGAGGGTGGAGATACCAACAAAATCCAGACAACACCACCTATCAGATGAGAAGGGAAGCAGGGAACTCAAACAGAAACAATCATTCAATTTTCCTTTGAGATATTTTTTTTTCTTTCTTGTCCCACCCTCACATCCCTAACATTTGTGAAACCAAGTACTTTTCATGCATCAGGCTACTGAGGACTGGGATGTCTGAATAGTTTATTACAGTTTTGTTATATTTTTTTAAATTTCTACAGTTTTTCTTATTTTATTTAATCTTATTCTATCTTATTTTATTTTCATCTCTTTCTCTATATTTTCCTTCCATATATCTGTCTCCCTGGAGTGTCTTTCTTTTTTCCTGCTAACAGACAACTTCCTTTGATTCCTCTTTCATGCTTCCTATGATTTAATACCTCTACATTCTCACCTCCTACTTCAATAATATCTCATCCTCAGTAACATCCTCAACATCCAACCCTATCCCTGGTTCTCTCTTTGTCCATCATTAAAAAATGTAGACCCTTTCTCAAACCTACTGTTTATATTGTAGATAATAATCGAACACATCATTTCTGTTTATTGTGGCAAAACTATAAACGTCTTAAAGGAACTATGTGGTTAAAAGCTGCATATTGTTTTCACTGGGTTCTGTTAATATTGATCTGCCCCTTAAAGTCAAGGTATTGGAAACCTGCAGGGATACTCTAAGTCTATAGGGTAGAAACTGTAATACCTTGGATCTGCTCTACTTAGAGGGGAAGACACAAGAACAACATGAAAAAACAAGGGAAGAAAGTGACCCAAATAAACCAAGATGCTATAATAGAATCCATTGATAACACCGTAAAGGAAATGTCAGAGAAGGAGTTCAGAATATACATAATTAAAATGATCTGCAAAGTAAAGGATGATATAAGAGAGCAAACACAGGCAGCATAAGATTACTTCAATAAAGAGAGATTTGGGGGGAGGGAACAAAAACAGACAGCAATCTTTGAAATGAAGGAAACAATAAACCAAATTAAAAACTTAATAGAAAACATCACCAACAGACTAGATCACTTGGAAGGCAGAAACTCAGGCAATGAAGACAAAATATATAATCTTGAAAATAAAGTTGACCATACAGTGAAGATAAGAAAACATGAACAGAACTTCTAAGAATTATGGAATAACATGAAAAGACCAAATTTAAGAATTATCAGGGGTTTTGGTGGGCGGTTGGCGTTGCGCAGAAGGCGGCGGCAGCGGTGGCTTGTGGTTCGGCCCCACCACACAGGAACAGGGCAGACGTTAGTGTGAGTGATCACTCTCGATCCCGGGAACCCGTGGCCTTAGTCCTTCAGGTGGAATAGTGTGCGACATGGGAAAGAAAACCAAGAGGACAGCTGACAGTTCTTCTTCAGAGGATGAGGAGGAATATGTTGTGGAGAAGGTGTTAGACAGGCGTGTGGTTAAGGGGCAAGTGGAGTATCTGCTGAAGTGGAAAGGCTTTTCTGAGGAGCACAATACTTGGGAACCAGAGAAAAATTTGGATTGTCCTGAGCTAATTTCTGAGTTTATGAAAAAGTATAAGAAGATGAAGGAGGGTGAGAATAACAAACCCAGGGAGAAGTTAGAAAGTAACAAGAGGAAATCCAATTTTTCAAACAGTGCTGATGATATCAAATCCAAAAAAAAGAGAGAGCAGAGCAATGATATTGCTCGGGGCTTTAAGAGAGGACTGGAACCAGAAAAGATCATTGGGGCGACAGATTCCTGTGGTGATTTAATGTTCCTAATGAAATGGAAAGACACAGATGAAGCCGACTTGGTTCTTGCAAAAGAAGCTAATGTGAAATGTCCACAAATTGTGATAGCATTTTATGAAGAGAGACTGACGTGGCATGCATATCCTGAGGATGCGGAAAACAAAGAGAAAGAAACCTCAAAGAGCTAAAGGACGGGTGGTCTCTGTCATTTCTCTTTGTACATAATACATTCGCCTCCCTGCCTTTCCCTTCTGCCCACCCTCTTCTATCCTAAACACATCCATAAAAAAAATGTGCTTATCACTGTGCTCCACAGGAGAAATGTTGGTATTGGTTCTCTTGTAACATAACTGATGGTCTGATTCATGATAAGTGTCTTTCTGTGAAGACCAGGCATTTACATACTGTGTGTAATTCCCATTGCCCTTATCTCTTCCTTCTGCTCCCCTGTGACCTCAAGATAAGTTTTAACTTTTTAATCACCTTAAGAGTCTTGATCTTTTCAGGGTTGGTTGCTTTTTAGATCGGGGGATTTTATTACAATGATGATGAATTTTGGTTTCTTGCTTTGTTTCTTAGAATATGTTGATGACCAGCTGGCCTTTATTTTGACATGTTGGGATGGAAAGAATATTGCCCATCTTTTAAAAAGCTAATAGCAACTGCCTACCTGTTGGGGCTTTCCCAACCTTCTTTAGCTCTACCCAGGAGAATGCAGGGTCCCTGATGTGGTCTTCTTCTGGGCTACCCTCTGTTGTTCATCCTCACCCATCCTCCCAGAATAACTCCGTCCTTTGGAGGACTTGAAATTTTATGTTGAAATTTATCAAGGCCCTCCTTTTAGCCCTAGGATTTTTGGCCTTGTTCTTAGTAATCCCTGATTCTCCTTCTGTAAGTTTGTCATAAAATGACAAGATTATTAACTATGGGACAGGAGGATATGGGGTAGGGGCAAGAAACAGTTGTCTTTATCATGTATGATGTGTACGTATTCTTTCCTTCCATCCCTTATATTTAGACTGTATTTATGTAGGTGTGAGTGATTGCCTGGTGCTTGCTTGTGCCAAGGTGCTAGGCACCCTCCAACCCTGCCAACTTTTGTGGCCTCCCAAAGCATTCCTGTTACCAAAGAGGCTTCAAACCTGACTCTCTCTTCTCAATGGAACTATGTTGCCCTTCCATGTCATTATTTTCAGTGGGGAATTATTGGAGGGGAGCCATTGGCCACAGTATCAATTTTAAATTTTCATTAACAATTAAAAAAAAAAAAAAAGAATTATCAGGATAGAGGAAGGCACAGAGATACAAACCAAAGGAATGAACAATCTTATGAATAAAATAATATCAGAAAAGTTCCAAAATCTGAAGAATGAAATGGAAAATCAAATACAAGAGGCTTACAGGACACCAAATGTACTAAATGACAACAGATCCACACCAAGGCACATTATAAAGAAAATGCCTAGCATACAGAATAAGGACAGAATTTTAAAGACCACAAGAGAAAAGTATCAGATTATATATAAGAAGAAATCAATTTCGATCTCAGGAGATCTCAACCCTAACCCTCAAAGCTGGGAGGTCCTAGAACAATATATACCAAGCTATGAAAGAAAATGGATGCCAACTAAGAATTTTATGTCCAGCAATATTAAGCTTCAGATTTGATGATGAAATAAAAACCTTCCATGATAAACAAAAGTTTAAAGAATTTACAAATAGAAAACCTGCACTACAGAACATCCTCATAAAAATATTCCATGAGGAGGAAACGAAAAACAACAATGAAAATCAGCAAAGGTAGGAACTACACTGTGGAGAGCTATGAGTAAACTGAGTGATGTGGAAGTCATTAGTCAGGGAACCCCAGATGTAGGAACTCCCAGGTAGAACCCCCTGGTTTGAGAATGCCTACTTCAAATTGGAACCTTGTTCTAGCTCACCACTCAAGTTCAGGCACAGTTCCAGAGATGGAAACGACCCACTATGGCCACATGGAGATGGGTTTGGCTTGCCAAAATGCCAACCAACCTGTTTACTGCAAGACCCCCGCCACATTGAGAAGCAAGCACAAAACCAAGACTTCTCCTACTGAAACCTTATCCCTGCCTTGCTTGTACTACCCCTTTAAGAAAGAATCAGAGCCATTTTTCAGTTGTTCACTTCCAGCTCCTATCAGGACTGGAAAACCCATCAGATGCTCCTCTTTCTATCTAATTTCTGGCTTTATCTTTATTTCTGATCATTTCAGACTTTTACTGCACTAGGTAGCTCACACCTTCTGACGAGAAATCTACCCTGTTCAGGTGTGATCACCTTATTATACTATACTAATAAAAAAGCCAATCAAAGGAGAAACTAAGTCAAGTTGAAAATCAAAATTAAACCAAAATGACCATGAATACAAATCATACCTCAATTGCTAATGTCCTAAACTCATCAATCAAAAGACAGACTGGAAGACTGGATTTAAAAAAAGACCCAACAAAATGCTACCTTCAAGAGACTCATCTCATAGGAAAAGACATCCACAGGCTGAAGGTGAAAGGTTAGGAAAAAACATACCACTCACATGGACTGCATAAACAAGCAGGGGTTTCCATCCTCATATCAGATAAAGTGGACTTCAAGCCAAAGTTAATCAAAAGGGATAAAGAAGGATGTTTCATACTGCTTAAAGGAATCATATATCAATAAGACATAACAATCATAAATATATATGCCCCAAACAATGGCTCATCTACATTCATCAAACAAACTCTTCTCAATTTCAAGAATCAAATACACTACAACACAATACTGGGTGACTTTAACACATTTTCTCACCATTGGATAGATGTTCCAAACAAAAACTAAACAAAGAAACTACAGAAATCAATAATAAAATCAATAACTTAGACTTAACAGACATATATAGAATATTTCATCCATCAATGAGCAAATACACTTTTTCAGCAACACATGGATCCTTCTCTAAAATAGACCATATATTATGCCACAAAGCAACTCTTAGCAAATTAAAAAAAAAATAGAGATATTACCCTGCATTCTATGAGATCATAATCTGATAGGATGAAATTAGAAATCAATGATAAAATAAAAAATAGAAGTTACTCCAATACCTGGAAATGAAATAATAAACTATTGAATGAACAATGGACAGCAGAAGACATAAGGGAGGAGATAAAAAAAAATTCTTAGAGGTAAATGAGAATACCAATAATACATATCAAAATCTCTGGGACACTGTGAAGGCAATACTAAGAGGAAAGTTCACTGCATTAAGCTCATTCATACATCTCAAAGCCCTAGAAAAAGAAGAACAAATCAACATCAAAAACAGTAGAAAACAGGAAATAATTAAAATCAGAGCAGACATCAATGAAACTGAAACAAAAAAATTGAAAAAAAAATCTTAAACTGAAAAGTTAGTTCTTTGAAAAATTAAATAAAATTGACAAACCCTTCACCATGTTAACGAAGAGAAGGAGAGAGAAAACTCAAATTACTAAAATTTATGATGAAAAAGGAAATGTCACAATGGTCACTAATGAAATACAAAAAATAATTAGAAACTATTTTGAAAATTTATACTCCAATAAAATAGAAAATCTTGAAGACACAGACATGTCTAGAGACATGATCTACCCAAACTGAATCAGGAAGTCATACATAATTTAAACAGGTCAGTTTCACACAATGAAATAAAAGATGCCTTCAAAAGCTTACCAACTAAGAAAAACCCAGGACCAGATGAATTCTCAGCTGAGTTCTACAAGACCTTCAAAGAAGAACTAATACCAATATTCCTCAAATTACTCCATGAAAACAAAAGGAGGGAACCCTTCCAAACTCATTCTATGAGGCTAGTATCACCCTGATAACAAAACCAGACAAAGACACATCAAGAGGCAAAAATTCAATAAAATTCTGGCGAATCACACACAAAAACATATTAAAAAGATACTGTACCATGATTGAGTTGGGCTCATTCAGGGGATACAAGGTTGGTTCAACATATAGAAATCAACAAACATAATTCATCATATAAACAGATAAGAACCACATGATCATCTCAATAGATGCAGAAAGGGCATTTGACAAAATACAGCACCTCTCCATGTTCAAAACACTAGAAAACTAGGGATAATAGGAACATACTTTAACATTGTAAAAGCTATCTATGCTATGCCCAAAGCAAACATCATTCCAAATGGAGAAAAATGGAAAACATTTCCTCTAAAATTGGGACAAGTCAGGGATGCCCTCTCTCACCACTTTATTCAATAACATAGTCCTTGAAACTTTAGCCAGAGCAACTAGAAAAAAGAAATTAAAGGGATACGCATAGGAAAAGAAAACTCAAACTATTACTCTTTGCAGACGACATGATTCTATACTTAGAGGATCAAAAAAATTCAACCAGAAAACTTCTAGATGTAATAAATGAATTCAGCAAAGTAGCAGGATATAAAATCATTACCTATAAATCAAATGCATTTCTGTACATCAGTGATGAATCCCATGAAAGAGAAATTTGAAAAAACTACACCATTCACAATAGCCTAAAAAAAAAAAAAAAAAGATGAAAAGACCTCGACAATGAAAACTACAGAATACTAAAGAAAGAAATTTTAGATGAAAAAATCCCCCTTGTTCTTAGATAGGCAAAATTATTATTGTCAAAATGGCCAGACTACCAAAAGCATTATACAAATTTAAAGCAATTCCAATTAAAAGCCCAATGATGTTCCTCATAAAAATAGAAAAGGCAATCATGAAATTCATTTGGAAAAATAAGAAACCCAGAATAGCTAAAGCAATCCTTAGCAAGAAGAATAAAGCAGAAGGCATCACAATACCAGAACTGAACCTATACTACAGAGCTACAGTAACAAAAACGGCATAGTATTGGCACCAAAATAGACCTGTAGAACAACGGTACAGAATAGATGACACAGAAACAAACCCACATAAATACAGTTATCTAATACTAGACAAAAGTGCCAAAAACATACATTAGAGAAAAAATTGTCTTTCAACAAATGGTACTGGAAAAACTGGAAATCTACATGCAGCAAAAATGAAATTAAATTTCTATCTCTCACCCTGCACAAGACTCAACTCAAAGTGGATCAAGGGCCTAGGAATTAGACCAAAGACCCTGCACCTAATATAAAAAAAAAGTAGGCCCAAATCTTCATCATGTTGGCTAAGACCTGACTTCCTTAACAAGACTCCTAAAGTGCAAGAAATTAAATCAAGAATCAATAAATGGGATGGATTCAAACTAAAAAGCTTTTTCTCAGCAAAGGAAACAATCAGTAATGTGAAGAAAGAGACTACAGAATAGGAGAAAATCTTTATCACACACCCATCAGATAAGAGCACTAATCTCCAGGATATACAAAGAACTCAAAAAACTTAACACCAAAAAAACACAAATAACCCAATCAATATATGTGCTAAGGAACTGAGCAACCACTTCACAAAATAAGATATAAAATCGATCAACAAACATGAAAAACTGTTCAACATCTCTGGCAATTAAAGAAATGCAAATAAAAACTAAGATTTCATCTCATTCCAGTCAGAATGGCAATTATCAAGAATACAAGCAACTGTAAGTATTGGCGAGGATGTGGGGGAAAAGGTACACTCATTTACTACTGGTGGGATTGCAAATTGGTGTAATCACTATGGAAAGAAGTATGGAGATTCCCTAGAAAACTTGGAATGGAACCACCATTTGACCCAGCTATCCCACTGCTCAATCTATACTCAAAGGACTTAAAATCAACATACTACAGTGATGCAGCCACATCAATGTTTATAGCAGCTCAATTCAAAAATAGCTAAACTATGGAACCAACCTAGATGCCCTTCAATAGATGAATTGAAAAAGAAACTCTGGTATATATACAAAATGAAATATTACTCAGCCTTAAAGAAGAATATAATTATGGTATTTGCAGGCAAATGGATGGAACCGGAGAGTATCATGATAAGCGAAGGAAGTCAATCAGGCCAAATGTTTTCTGTGATAAGAGGATGATGATCCATAAAGGGGGGAGGGGCAAGGAAAGAATGGAGAAACATTGGATTGAGCAAAGGGGAGAGAGGACAGGGAAAGGGGTATGGGGCTGGAAGATGGTGGAATGAAATGGACATTATTACCCTATGTAAGTGTATGATTGCATGAATGGTGTGACTGCATTGTGTACAACTAGAGAAATGAAAAATTGTACTCCATTTGTATACAATGAATTGAAGTGCATATTCTGCTGTCATGGATAACTAATTAGAACAGCAACAAACAAACAAACAAACAAAAACACCTACAGATAACATCAGAGTGAATGGGAAAAGCCAGAATCATTTCCTCTAAGACCAGAAACAAGACAAGGATGTCCACTTTCATCAACCTTATACAAGATGGTATTGAAGGTTTTGGCCAAAGCAATTTGGCAAGAGAAAGAAATTAATGACACTCAAATTTAAAAAGGAAGAAGCTAAATTATCCCTGTTAGAAAATGACATGATTTAAAACCTTAAGACTCTACCAAAAAACTGGTAGAATTGATAAACAAATACAGTAGGGGCTGGGTGTAGTGGCGCATGCCTGTAATCCCAGTGGCTCACGAAGTTGAGACACAAGGATGGCGAGTTCAAAGCCAGCCTCAGTAATGGCAAGGCTCTAAGCAACTCAGTGAGACCCTGTATCTAAATAAAATACAAAACAGGGCTGGGATGTGGCTCAGTGGTTGAGTGCCCCTGAGTTCAATCCCTGGTACCAAAAAAAAAAAAAGCAATGGACTTAAAAAAAAAATCAGTAAGGTGCAAGACACAAAATGAACATAAAAAAATCTGTACCTTTACTATATACATCAAAAAGAAAACTGTTGAGAAAGAAGTCAAGAAAGGAATCCACTCACATTAGCTTAAAACATAAATAAATGAACTATTTAGGAATAAATACAATCAAGACAGTGATTGATCCTTACAATGAAAATGTCAAAACAGTCATGAAATAAACTGAGCAGGACACAAAAAAACTGAAAGACATCCCATGCTTATGCATTAGAAGAATTCATATGGTTAAAATGTCCATACTATGCAAAGTGATTTATGGATTTTATGAAATTCCTATTAAAATACCATTGATATTCTTTCACAGATATTGGGAAAAAACTCCCTAAAATTTTTATGGAAACACAAAAGACCCCAAAGAGCAAAGCAATCCTGAGCAAAAATAACAAAGCTGGAGGGCATTACCACACTTGACTTCAAAACATTAGTTCAAAGATTTAGTAACTAGAACAGCATGATACTGGCACAAAAACAAACACATAGACAAAAGGAATAGAATACTGAATTCAGAAATAAGCCTATGTTATTTTAGTCAGTTTTTTCACTACTGTGACCAAAGAACCTGACAAAAACAATTTTAGAGAAGAAAAAATTTATCTGTGGGCTCAGAGTTTCAAAGGTCTCAATCCATAGACAGCTAGCTCCATTCTTTAGAGATCAAAATGAGAAAACATCATGGCAGAAAAGTGTGGCAAAGGAAAGTGGCTGAATACATCATATCAGAAAGCAGAGAGGTAGAGAGACTCCACTTGCCAGATATAAAACATATACTCCAAAGGAATCTTCAGTGACTTACTTCCTCCAGCTAATAGGACTGAATGTTCACACCACAAACACAAATCTTGGAATAACAATGTCAATTACCCTGATCTGAATCAAAGTACACTTTATATACAAATATTGAAATATCCCACTGTACCCCACAAACATGTACAATTTCTATGTGTCAATTAAAATTAAAATACATTTTGGGGAAAAAAAACTCCTCTGAAAAAAGTTGATAAAATAATAAGACATATTATATTTCATAAACATACTATTGATCCATAATTAATCCTCATATCTTTTTAAGTTCTCACTGATTATAAAATTATAATGATGAAGTAATTATCCAAGCTGTGTACTTTTTTCTTCTACTCAGGAAATTCCCTGGCTGAGAGAGATGACAGAACTGAAAGCAGATATTTTACTTATAGTTATCTAATTACTCAGAAATCACTCCAGTCACTTAATAATTGCAAGCTCCTGCCCTGGTGCTTTTCCACAGAAATCTGTAAGACTGTCTCCATCACCTTAAGTGTAATATTCCTTAATTATAAGGGCAAAATGCCCTTGTTGTCACCACCACTATAGGCATCCTGATCTTCCTTCACCTACTTCATTGTTTCAATATATGTATCACTTAATATGACAGAATTTGTTAATTTTATTTATTACTATACCCACTAAAACATAAGCACCAGAGGTCAGACATGTAGTTTCACTGTTTTTGTTCCCAAACAAATTCCCCTCACCAGAACAGTGCCTGGCACAGAACAGATACTCAATAAATAACTTGATGAATTAATATGTACGTGCATGAATAAATGTACAAAAGAACAAAAGAAAAATAAATGACTATTGAAGTATAAACATATAACTATTTTATGAATGATCAACAGTCATTACTATCTTTTTTTAATAGTCATTAATATCATTGACTTTAGAAATCACTGATTCTCTGCTTAAACACTGTAGAGACCAATTCAACCTAACTTTTCATATATATCTCTAATAGAGTTTTACTTCAGATTCAGTATTGATTATATAAACCACATACCTTCCCTAATTAGTTAAATCCATAAAAATTTTAAAGTATAAGCTTAACAATAAATGATACAATTAGATTTTTAACGTTTGTAATCAAAGCTTCCAAACTGCCTCACTTAAAAAAATCTTCATTCTCCTGAGGAACAATGAGAACTAAGACTTTTTCATTTATCCACATGATAAGTTGATTTTTTTTTAATCCTTAATAGTGAATCACAAGAATGAGGGAAAAGAAATAAGAAGGCAAGGACAATATTTAGTTAGCTTCAAGTTAAAGAGAAATTTAAACTAAGGAACTTTCACTTTACTACCTACCATAGCTATAGCACCATCCGGTGTTTACCACACATAAATGCTATGACAACAAAAGATGTTTGTCACTTTGTTCTTAAAAAATGTTCAGGCAGTCGGACAAAATGATATAACTGTATGACTAAGATGGTAATGACACAGATCATATGTGTAAGATGGAAAAATAAGAAATAAATATTACAAAATCAATGTGGCATTAGAAAAATAAACCATTTAAATAATTTGCAAACAAGAATCTTCTCAAAAAAAACAAAAAACAAGGACAATGGCAAAATATGTTATTAAAAGAGAAAAAAATTTAAATTATTCTAGAATCTTGTTAATAGACAATTTCAAACTAAATTTGATAGAAAGAAAATTGTCAACTAAAACATGAGTTTATATTTTAATACCCAGGAGATCTAATTATAAGACTTGTTCCATAACAGAATCTTAATTCTTTATCCCTATTTTATAAGAAGGCCTCAATAATCAGTAATTTTCAGTTAATTACATACATTTTATTGTACTAGGGCACAACTATTTTAGTTAATACAATACTTTGTAACAGATAACTTCTTTATCGGTTAAGGCCACTGCCCCTAATTTACAATGACACTGTTACTTACACCAATACAGGCTTTCCAGATATCCTAGGATGTCTTAACACTTCTGACATTGTCTCTTTTGTCTCTTCCATTCTCTCTTCATCACTGGAATCCACAACGAATATTACCCCATAGGATTCAGCATAGTAATTCTTCCAAATTCCCCGAATTCTTTTGCCACCTCCCAAGTCAAAGATGGTGACTTCAAACTTTCCTTGTCTAAGGTCAATTTTAGAAAATCCAACAGTAGGAGCTACATCTTCAGGGTGTTCTGTTTAAAATGACACAAAAGGAACAATCTTTAGACTTTAAATAACATTAACTCTAGTATTTTAATGTCATTTAAATACTAAATGGAATATTTACCACTTGTTTATGCAACAGACACTACATCTAAACATACTGGTTTGGTAAGAGGCTAGATAATACAAAATATCCAACTATATTTTTTATTCCATGCAGATAGAAATTTCTGTATTTTTTAAGATGCTATAATCCCAGCACCTAATAGGTATTCAGTAAGTATATGTTAAATGAATGAATAAATTCTTGTCGTTAATGCTATTTCCTCTCCAACTTAAAAACAATAAGTGTCAACCTTTCAATGCCATAGTCAACCCTAGGGACAAATTCTGTGGAGTTAAAAAGAAAATGATAAACATTTAAAGAATAAAATGGTTTAGAAGAATCATAATATAGGAGAAACTACAAAAAAAAAAAAAACCTCTTTTAAACTAGATAAGTTAGAGCTACAACTAAGTAAAGATTTTTGATAACAGCTTGCAAATAAAATAAAGAGACTACATTATTTCTATAGATATATGTACTAGATGCTCCAAATAATGTATAATTGAAGGTTTTCTGTTTTTAGGGGAAGCGCTTCTGTATATGACAGAAAAAAAAAAGTCTAGGGTGCACATGATTATATCAATGAGTGGTAATGACAGAAAAGGATTAACAAGAGATCTCTGAAGGTCATTTTTTTTTTTTTAAGGGAGAGAGAGAGAGAGAGAGAATTTTTTAATATTTATTTTTTAGTTTTCGGCGGACACAACATCTTTGTATGTGGTGCTGAGGATCAAACCCGGGCTGCACACATGTCAGGTGAACGCGCTACAGCTTGAGCCACATCCCCAGCCCCTCTGAAGGTCATTAAAAAAAATGGGGAGATGGGAATTAGACCTAAAAATTAGGTAGGCAGAAGCATAATGTAAGCAAGGGAAATGAGAATCAAGAAAATAGCCACAAACTGAAGCTAATCCTTAAGACTGTAAATGCAGACTGAAGCCAGACTGAAGAGGGGTCCAAAGTCAGAGAATAGAGAATCAATGAAGGTATTTGGAAGACTATTAAAGGTGACTGAAGAAATGCTTTATTAAAATTCATTTTGCAAAAATCTCTACAATGAAAATGAATGACACATACTTTTCAGAAAGGTATGAACATAAAAACAAAGGAATGGAAAAGATATAACCCTTGAAAGATTAGTAGAACCTGCTAATAGGTTCAAGTTTCATGTTTGTCTCTTCCATTCCCTCTACATCACTACAATCTACTATAACTACTACTCTAGGACTTTGTGTAGCACTGTATGATTAAAACAGTAGCAAAAACTACATGAGGCCCTTAAAATTAATTAAAATAAAATAAAATTAAAAAATTTTTTTCTCAGTTGTACAAGCTATATTTCAAGTGCTCAAAAACTACATGGATTTTTCAGGTCCACCCTACTGGACAGAGTAAATACAGACCATTCCCACCACTGCAGAAAATAATACTGACCAACCTTAGTTTAGAGAGTAAGATTCCCACATTGAGCAAAACATAAGAAGATAAATGTAAAAGGCACTTTCTGGGCTTAGGTATAACTGAGAAACACATCTGCACTGCACGACTTTCTTTTAACAAGTACCTCTGCAGAGTTCACACAATGCCTGAGAAAGTTATTAGAGATATTTAAAGTCACATTTTTGCTATATCTTCATTTTCTAGAAAAAGCAAAAAGCAAGATTAGACCTAATATAAGCAGCCTGATTTTCAAGAAACAGTATCACAGTACATCATTAAAAATATGGAGCTAGTATTGGCCAGAACTGGTTTTCACAGACAAAATAAGCAAATAAGCAGTTGTCTTTTTTTTTTTTTTTTTTTTTTTTTTGTGGTGCTGGAGATTGAACCAAGGGCTTTGTGCATATGAGGCGAACACTCTACCATCTGAGCTATATCCCCAGCCCTAGGCAGTTGTCTTTGAGAATGAATTAAGTCAAGTCAGAGGAAATCACAAATGAAAACAAATCCACTACTATGGAGCAGAGATAGGAAACTAATGTGTACTAAATGTCTATTCAATAACAGAAATTTTCTAGGAATCATGGTACAAAGAGCAATAAAAATATGGTTGATATCCTCACAGAACACTGAATGCCAAAACAGAGAGAATATTACTGAGGATAACAGAATTTTTATGTTCTATGAAAAAGACTTAGGATAGTGTGAGGGAATTCAAGAAGGAAGGGATGAATTATAGTCTAGAGAGGCTTCAGAGAAGTGAAATGTGAGTGAAGTCATAAAGCTACATAATTCTAACAGAGGGAGAACAACATTCTAGGCAGAGGGAGCAATGTAAGCACAGATAAAATGAGAGCAATATTCCCAAACAACTGATACACACTAAGAATGTTTTTTCAAGTTTACTTCTAGGTAGAGATAGGATACAAATACAAGTCCTCTCAAAAGCCTCTGCAATTGAAATAGAGGTCTTTAGGACTACAAAAGCCAGAATATGGAATGCCCTCTACTCTCTACTGATTCCTATACAGGATTTGCATTTCAAGACTTAAGCGTAAATTCAAATGCAACTTTCCCCATAAATCCTTTTCTGTTGATTCCTTTTCACTTCTATTATCACCTTTACCCTCTACCATAATATCCTATCTTCTAAATGACCTTCATATGAGCCTACATCTTCCCATCATGTGGGACTAAGTCTTTGTATCCTTAGCACTCACCACAACATACATAGTGCTTCAAACTATAACACAATACTGCTAAAATAACTAATGTTTCCAGGTGCAGTAGTGTACGCTGAAAATTCCAGTGGCCTGGGAGGTGGAGGCAGGGGGATCCTGAGTTCAAAGCCAGCCTCAGCAATTTAGCAAGGCCCTGTCTCTAAATATAATATTAAAAAGGGCTGGGAATATGGCTCAGGGGTTGAGTGCACCTAGGTTCAATCTGTGTTAGCAAAAATAAAAAGTAAAAATAAAATAAAATAGCTGATGCTGCTGTTCTTGCCCTTCAACATATGTATCCATCTACCCATGCAATCATTATTAAGGACTTATTATAGATGAACTGCATTTCTTGATGCTATTTTTCAATGTAAAATGTAATTTTTATAGTTACATTAACCACAGTTTATCTGTCATTAAAGGACTTTTTATCATGTATGCTATATCTCATTGGCTATATTTAGTTGGTTAGTTTTAATTTAATGCTTTATCCTACAGTGTAGCTGTGGTGTGATAGTGAGTTTCTTGGGTCCTGAAGATATATCACCACCTAGGTATCTTAAAGGGTGTGAATTGGGAGAAAAGCCCTTAGTAGTTATTCCTGAAAACTGAATGCAACAAGATAGCTTGTATACCACGTAATCAGAGGACTTTTACTTCTTAATACCCTGCAAAACTTACTATTGTAAAAAAACATTTTGCCACCACAAATTCTATAATGTAAATTCCATGTGTATTGTGTATTACAAAATATTGTCTATGATGTCCTCAAGAAATGCAGAGGTATGCTAACTACATTTTTACTTCTACGTCACCTGGCTATATGTCCAAATTCTGACCAAGAACATACATGTAGAAAATGGATATTGTTAAAGACAAGGATATGCCATTGTTTTTTTGCATTTACCGTCCTTACATTTTAGAACACAGACACCAACCTCCTAGCTAAAAAGAGACCTCAAGGAGCCTCTGTTTCTCTGCATCTATTGAAATTTGAACCCTAATATTAGGCTGGTACTAACAAGCTAGAACCCAGTCATGAAAGTCTCAAGTATATTAAGAATATAAAGTAACTGAGTGCATACTATATAAACCCAATTATTATGTGATAAAACAATTTAGCATAAATATGTAAATTCAGGATAATTTATTAGATTTTGGAATAATTTTCAGCTTACCTCCTTGGATTCCTTTTGCTGTTGCTGTTTTGCCAGCATTATCAAGTCCCACCATCACAAGAGTCACCTTTCTTAAAAGAAGAAAAGTTTAAAATCACTTTCTTTGTTAACTTAGTATTAGGAAAACAAAAGCAAAGAAATAAATGCAGCTTCATTTACTCAAGCAGCATTTAAGAAGCATCTACAAAATACAAGTCAATTTGTTGAAGGACAGGAGAGATGATAAATAAAATGTAAATTTAAATTTAAAAGTCAAATAAAGTACAAAGTATCATCCTTTTGTTCTCTAAGCAAATAAAATTGTGCAATAGATAACCTAAGAGCTAAAGAAGAAAAAAGGGAAAGAAAACATAAAGGAAGGTAAGGATATACAGACTAACCCTAAATTGCTTATCACAGCTAAAGACTTAATTTTCTAGTTAAATGAATTCCAGGGATTATTACAAATCTGCTTATCTTATGAAAGTACATAAGAAAAGAATTCTTGCTAGGTTGTAGGCTCAACTTTGTTTCTAGATATGTAGTACCTTACAAATTTAAGTCTTAAATGAAGTACAATAATATGATTATTAACTTAATTGCTAAAATATTTTGAAAGTCTTCCCAGAACATAAAGTTTAAAACATTTCTGATGATATAAAATCCAGAGTTAAAAACAAACCAGCAAACAATAATACAACAACAAATTCAATCTACTGAAGACAGGTAAGTTAAATAATTTGTCAAAGGTTACACAATTCATCAGTTACAGAATCTGGATGAACCGAATTCACCTTTTAGGACCTTCTTAAGCCTGAGAAAGGTTACAAAGGAACAAACTGATTACACTGGTCTTATTAACTTGGTGATTCTGTCCATCAATTAAAACTTATGTTTGTTCCAGACTGAATATTTCTACAATGTAAAAGGTGAGACAGTTCATTATCACCATGGATATGGGAATTAAAATTGCTCTGGGGATACAGAGACAAAGACAAAGGTTAACACAGCTGCCATGTTAGGACCATAGGGAAATGCTACATTTTTACAGGATAAATACAAGTATACTCTGTTCTCACTGGCAATTATCCCAAGGAGAGTAAAAACAGAACTCAGATGGCAGCAAAGAGTGTTTTCTAATTTTTCTAGGCATTGTTTTCTTGGATGTGGACTTTTTTTTTCTCTCAAATTCTAGATGTATTCAAATGATCCACATAAAAAGAGAAGGACAAAGTAAAGATATGAGGCTGACCAGGAATTGATCACTTACTAAGGTAGAAAAACTCAAGTCTTACAAAAACCAAATTTGTTACCTATTAGATAATCACTGACAACTCCTATACACCAAATACCAATGTTGTTAAGTACTAAGGGAAATCTGCTAATTAAAGCAACTACTACCAAAACAAAACACAAACACACACAAAACTTCTTCTTTATTAAGTTTACATTTTAGAGGCAAGAGAAAAAAAGAATGATAAAGTAAATACATCAAGAATATGTGATAGAGTATGTTAGAAAATTATGTTCATTGGAATAAAGAACAGAGTATAGAGCAAGATAAGGGGGACCACCAGTGGGGTAGGAAGTGGGGGCAGCTATATAGGGAGATCAAGACAGGTCTCACACAGAAGGTGAAATATAGCAAGAACTTGAAGTAGGGATTTAGTTACACATGTACCTGAGGGGAAAGAGAGAACAGATGGTGTAGACATAAAGGTCAGGACATGTGATAACATCCAAGTATCCACAAGGAGGCCACTGTAGTGAAACCAAGTGAGGTAAAGGTAGACTAGAAGGAAAAGAGATCAGACACACCTCAGATAACTTTTACAGGCTACAGTAAGGACTCTGACTTTCACTATGAAGAAATGAATTTATTCTGCATGTTCACTTCCTTTGTTATCCAGAAACCTTAGTCTTATCTAAATATTTCAACATCGCATACTCACATCAGGGAATAACAGAATGTCTACTCTTGAATCAGTGTAAGAATAAGATAAATCACAATAAGCAGCATTCAGAGTCCATTCCCAACAAGCTGATGGTGAGGCCAGTGGGAATGCCAAAGAGAATTTAGCAGATACTGAACTTATGGAGATGAGGTAGTATGTAAGGTACATATACCTGTATCCATGTGGAAATTTTACCTGCATTATCAAGTTTTCCAACTATGAATTTGCTTTCTAAGGAAGCTAGGAAATATTTAGAACGTAATTTTATTATTTTGTTTGAAGAACTAAATTATTAGTTGAACTATTAATAAATGTCAAGAATGAGATAAAAGTACAAAAACATTTCCTAAACACAATATAGTGAACGGCTATCCAGAAAAGATGAATATTGTAGCATTTTGCAACTAGGAATACAGCTCAGGTATGTCACACATAGGAGGGAGAAGAGCCAGGGGAAAAGGAAGAATGAAACTTCAAGAATCTTTTAAGTAAACATGAAGAGTATGCTGGGCACAGTGAGTGACGCACACCTGTAATCCCAGCGCTCAGAAGGCTGAGGCAGGAAAATCTCAAGTTCAAAGCTAGCCTCAGCAATGGTGAGGCACTAAGCAACTCAGTGAGACCATGTCTTTAAATAAAATACAAACAGGGCTGAGGATGTGGCTCAGTGGTCAAGTGCCCCTGAGTTCAATCTTGAGTTCAATCCCCATCCTCCCCACAAAAAACATGAAGAGTATAATCAGGAAAAAAAGAAAGAAAGAAATAATGAGGAGACCAAATGACATCACTGGGGAAAGTTTCCAACAGGGTTAAGATATAAATAATATCAAACACTGTGAAATTTTATAAAATAAAATTTTACAAAATAAAATAAAATTTTATAAAATAAAATAATCTTTTCAGTAACTACCTCAAATGAAGTAGCTCAGAATTAAGTGCTCTCAGTTTTTCTCAACCCTGCAATAAGCAAAGCTTTGAATTTTTATTGCATTTGATATTTCAAAACTATTTTATTCTATCATGTTTAAGTTACTCAAGGTTTCAGTATAAATAAGAAGTAGTCTATAACAGTTTCCATGGAAAGTTTAAATACAAATTTTTGTAAAAATAATTACTATTATTCCAAAGAGTAACTTGAGCCGTTTTGTTTATCCTAAAATTTACTCACATTTATATATATATATATACACACACACACATACATATATACACACACACTAAATCAGGTAGCCAGGTAATCTGGCTCATTCAGCAAGGCATCCTGGAATGCCCCCACATTTAGGCCTACTACAATCATAATTTAGTTTCTGCATCTAACAAAAAGATTACCTTTAACTAAAGTCATGAATTGCATGTTATTAATAAAACCTAACAACATGTTTATACAAATCTGACAATGGAATTTTTTCTGCTTAAAATTATAGAATTCAAGTAAATCAGCTCAGCAGTCTCCTCCTGCTGCTTCCCAGCAGGCCTATAATGACTAACATTCCTCAGCCCTTCAAAACCATTACACACAACTTTTCACAGTCTCTTCCACCAGAATTTTCCTTTATTAAAAAATACAACATAAATATATTTTCTGATCCCCCACTTGTTGAGTAAATATTATATAAAATTAAAGTATATAATTTTAAATTGAGAAAGCACTGTAATTAATTAGATTTTTATAACTTCACATCAAAAAAACAGTTCAATGTGATAATGTAATTAAAATCATGTATCTTTATTACATTGGCTACAGTTTTCTGAAATACCTTACAAGCACATGGATTCAAGATAATAAAAGAAAGATTTTTAAAACTGAAATAATTCTTAGAGAGGAAATAAGAGATCAAAAGTTCTGTTTTATAATATTTTAGCTATTTGCCTCACCAAGTAAAGACTTCTATACTTGAGGGGCTAATATTTGATGTTGTTCAAGTCTACATAGTGGCTAACAGACTCCAAAATTAAGTTCACAAGGATATCTTATCTCAGGGTTCCTTTCAACATAACATATATATATTGAGATATCAGAAATATAAGCAGCATAATATTGGAGATTACTAAATGTAGAAACCATTTATATTCTGAATCTTGTTTGAATGGAAATATTACAATATTTTTAATATTTTGAAGGTTAAACTTTCTCATAAGTCAAGTAAAAAAGATAATACTTCATCTGAGAAAAGGTATTTTTAACTTCAAAAATATTATTTAAGTCAAGGAATACTTTACTGAAAGCACTAAAAAGCAAAGCCTGACACATGAAAACTCTACTACCTAAAATACTTAAAACTATATGGTTCAAGTTCTAAACTTAAGCATGAGCATATACATAAATTCTAAAAGTAATATAAACATATCTAAAAAGGGACTTAGAAATATTGTTTCATGACACAATGAGAAAGTGAGAAAAACACACAAACATGGATTGGAAAAAAATCACCAAAAAAGATTCATGGTATTATTTTATTGTGAAGGTATACTACTTTCTGACATTTTAATTCAAATTGCAGATCTCTGCATAAAATTACATCAAAACTATTAACTATATTTACTGAGCACTAATAAGTGGTGAGAGCACCAAATTTGGGATCATATCTTAGCTTTTAAGCTTTGATCAAGTCAAATTCTTAGTGTCAGTTTTTTCATCTTTAATATAAAAGGGGTAGGGGACTGGAGGGCATAGCTCAATGACAGAGCTTGGGCTTAACATGCATGAAGCCCTAGGTTTAATCTCCAGTACCACAAAAAAGTTATATTATATGTAAAATATTGAAGTCAAATAGGAGTGTCTCTAGCTCCTTTTCTATCCCTCAATTCTACAATTCTCACTATTCATAAACAAGCATTAAAGAGATAAAAAAGAAATGTAAGTCATTCCAGTTCAGCATATAGTACATTAGGTAATCCTTGCTAATCTGTATGTACAGCTTAATTAGGATAATAAGAACTCAGCAAAGTCTATAAATGGTCTAGATTTAGTTATATTTATTTAGGCCCAAAAAGTGATATTGGACAGCTTACATCCCCTATGGAGGGAAAAAATGTAGCAGAGATGATGTACTATATCACAGTATTCTTTATAAGACTCCACATCTATGTATAGAAAGCAATGATACATATTGCTAAGTGTGATTTCTAAGTCTCTTCTTTTAGACTTGATCACAGTGAGTAATCATTTACCAACAAATTTGAAGTAAAGTTTGAAAGGCTGAATTGTGAGGCTGAAAAACACAGAAGGGAAAAAAAAAATTAGTTCCAGATAGTGATTATCACTGGGAAGGATAGTGGGGATGAATGTGGTGCAGAAAGCCTCAGGGATTTGTTACCCATTTCTTTAAAAATAAAACTGAAATGTGATATTAAAAGCTAATATTTGTAAAACCTGGGTGGCAAGCACATAGGTACTTATATTTTTCTTTTCTTTAATTAATTAAAAAAAACTTTTTAATGCTAGACCTTTTGTTGCTAAAATGTATTCACTTAAATTGGTCTTAATTTTCTACTTCTCTTAAGTGGACCATGCCTAAAAATATGTTCTTAGATAGATTAGAATGCATAAATTTCTCCCAGACCCAGAAAAAATTACATAGTTTCTTCTAAACTCTTCTGATTCTCTCTAAACATCTTGTGAATCATCATTCAATGCTTTCATATTTACAATCATATTTTATAATATTATATATATTTTATATATATATATATATATATATATATATATATATATATATGAATGACATCTAGGCACCTAGATGTTACTTGGTATAAATCTCAATAACTCAAGTATATAAATGATAATATGATAAAGGTGAGGCTAGCTATAATGTCCAGATATTTACAGAACATTATGGCTGGAAAGATTCTGTACTCAGGATTAAGGCTGCTTCCTATACAAAATCACAGTAAATGTTTAAAAACAAAGTATAAAAGTATTTTTGAAAAAAGCATAGGTGAATATAATCTTGGAATACTGGTGAACTCCCTAAACATGATATTGAAAGAATGTTATATCTGAATAAAAAAAATTTTAAGCAGCTTTGTTTCATAGACAACCAAAGAATTCAACAATCTAACAGTGGAAGGAAATCCCTGCAACATGTATAACAAAGAAAAGTTACTACTGTAAACACTTAGACTCTTTAAAAACTCAGTAAAAAATGTACCTTCCCTAGTGGAAAAACTGTAAAGAAAATCGGTGTAGAAATTGGTTGAAAATAAATCATTTCTGAAGAGCAGTTTGGCAATAACTATTGTTAAAAGACAAACTTTAGGCACATTAAAATTTTAATTTAATCATTCATCATCATTCATTGATGCCCATTAACTATTTACTGGGCGTCAGTATGGTGGCACACACCTGTAACCCCAGCATAGTCAAAATAAGGACATCTCAAGAGGAATTAAACAATTTAAGTACCCCAAATCTGTCATGACCAGATGTCATGAAAGAATGGCCTGTAAAGAGTCCATATAGCCAGGCTCAGGTCAAATCACAACCTGTAAGAAATTCAGATAACATCCCAAAAGCAACTAGGAAATATTGAAGATTTAGAATCATTTGCATATTGAAAAAAATGAAAGACAGCAGTGTAGATAATAAATTGGAATCGAAGAGTAGAAAGTCTGTAAAAGAAATATGGGAGAGAAAGAACAGAAATCTGAACTAAAACAGAGCAATGTACAGGGAATGTGGAAATAGTCAAAGAAGTTTAAGAGATATAGTAATCCCCTCTTTCTGTAGTTTCAGTTGCCTGGGGTGTATTAACTTTCCATCACTATAAAATAATATATAATTAAATTATAAAGAGAAGAGGTTCATTTTGGCTCATAATTTTGGAGGTTGCAATCAATAATCAATTGGCTCCAGTTGTGGGTCTATGGTGAGGCAACACATCACAGTGGAAGCACATGGTGTAGCAAAAGTATTTACACCATAAGCCAGGAAGAGAGAAAGAGGAAGGGGCTAGGCTACCACACCCAGTTTGAGACCATACCCTCAGTGATCTCCTACCAGTATGGGCCCTACTTCCTAAAAGTTTCACCACCTATCAATAGCATCAAGGAAGCAAGCTTTTAACCCATGGACATTGGGGGACACCCAGTGAAACTGTAGCATGCAGCTTATTGTGATGCAAAAATATAAAATTCTAGAATCAGTTTAGAAGTTTTAAATTATATTGTTTTGAGAAGTATGATGAAATTTTGTGCCATGATACTGTCCTACTTGGCTGTGAATTATCCCTTTTTATCCAGAGTATCCATACTATATATGTTACCCACCCATTAGTCATTTAGTAGCCTCAGTTGCATCACAGTGCTTGTATTCAAATGCAAGGATATGGATGCTGGCCATTTTATTATAGGACTGTTATAACTGGTCCATAATTATTAGTTATAGTTGCTAATGTCTTGTTGTAACTATATATTAAACCTTATCATTGGTATATACGTAAAGCAAAAAATATAGTATATAGATAGTATTTGGTATCATCCACAATTTCAGGCAACTACTGTGGGTCTTAGAATCTACACCTTACAGATAAGGGAAAACTTCTGTATTAAACAGGTAGAACCAATAAACCTGGCAATGCAGGAGAATAAAATACAAATGGTTTTCATAATTACTTCTGACTTCTGATTTGGGTAACAGCGAGGCAAAACAAATTCATTAATATGAAACCCAAGAAAAGCAATGTGAATGTGTAGAATGGAAATGAGGTGGGACATAATTTTGGATGTGTTGAAACTGAGGATTCTCTGGAAATTCGATACATAAATCTTAGTAGATCAGTCTTAGTACTGAAACCATATTGAGGTGGTAGTTAAAATGCTAACACAGATTTACAAACAGGAAGGATACGTGGAAGAAGAGAATTAAACACAGAATTAAAAGACAGATGAAGAAACCCTAGCTGACAAAAAGAGAAGTGAAAGGAAGAAGGCAATAAGAAAAAGAAAAAAAAATTTCAAAAAAAAGAAATCAGAGCATTTCAAGCATCAAATGATACCAAAAGGTCACAAAAGAAAGGACTGAAAAGAATGCACTGGATTTAATAACCAGGCAACATATAGCACAGCAAGGACAATAACCAAAAGGTCAGGGCAGAAGTCTTCTGATGTAGGGAATTAAGGAATGCATGAGAGAGGAGGAAGTTGATACAGTGCCAGTAATCCACTGGCAACTGAAAATCCCAGGGTAAAGGGAAGGAGAAAATCTGTGTTGTTTAGTACAGTGGATGGAATAATGGCCTTTCAAAGATGTCCACAACCTAATCAGAACTTGTGTATATGTAACCTTGTATGGCAAAGGGAATTTTATAGAAGTGATTAAGGATTTTAAGATAAGGAGCGTATCTTGGATTACCCAAATTGGCACAAAGTAATCACAAAGGTCCTTATAAGAAAAAGGCAGAAAATCAAAGAGGAAACTCTTCATGCTGTTGGTTTTGAAGGAGGAGGAAAGGGGCCTTGAGCTAAGGTATGCAGGCAGCTACCTGAAGCTGAAAATGAATTCTCCCCCTAGAGCTTGAAGGAGAGTGATTTTGTACTTTTGATAGTAAAACTGAATAATAACATTTTCAAATAAAAGTTTAAGTTTATTGTTATATCACATAAGCTCTTTCTGTGATCTTTGGCTTCAATTATATATTGATTTTTATGCACTCGGAGTTAATGACTGCTGAACAAATTAAGGGAGAAAATGGAATAGAGTATAGGCATAAGAATTATCCTCAGGAAGAATAATGACTCCTTCTTTTACTAAAATAGGAAAGAAAGAAAGAAAGGTGTACTACAGATAAATATAAAATATGAATTGCGGAAAGTAAATCACTAATCCATACTATTTCCCAGGATCAGAGGTATGGTTTACTGAGTGACTCCTATACTTTATATGTCAAATACCTGAATGAAAACACTCTCTCTCAAAATGCTGCAACACAGAAATTATCAACACTTGACAGAGGACAGGTGCTACAAATAGTAGGATTCAGACCCCAGTCTATTTGACTCAAACATGATATTGAGAAATGTGGTAGATAACACATTAATCAATCAAGTGGTCAAGGTCAACATCACCAGTAATAAGACCCTGCCATCACGCACCTTTGATATGATGTACTATGAAGAACACATTACCTCTATGGAATTCTTCCCAATAACACAACATCTTAGTCAAATCACACACACACATACACACACACAAAAAAAAAAAATTGATGATTCTTCAAAAAGAAATTGATCAGTTCTATTTGAAGCTCCAGGATATGAAATACAAGAAAAAAATGGGGGACTGTCACAGACTGAGGAAGACTAACAACACATGAAAAATGCAGTGTCAGATCCTAGAATGCATCCTGGAGAGAAACAAAAAGAATGGTAATTGAAAAACTGGTGAAGTCAGAATAAAGTGTGCAGTTTAGTTGATAGTATTATACCAAAGTTTAGTTTTTAGTTTTGAGTACTGTATTATGGTCTCCAAAAACAATACTATACTGCACTGCCTCCTTTAGGGCAAACCACTTGCCTGTGGGTCTACCTTTTGTAGTCTTTTCCAGAATAATTTACATAGCTTCAAAGTCTAAGTTCACGCTCTGGCTTGTAGTAATAGCAGTTATGGTTTGAACACAGGCTGAGTTCCTAAATCACCTGGTACCCTGATCTTGACTCCTGAGCTAGACTGGAAACTTAACACTGAATTTCTTGGCTCCTACCTTTTTGGTATTAAACAAATCAAAACCCTGACCCAATCTTTGATTGATATACTAATGGGAAAGCATCTAAGTGAAGGTAGCTGGTTAAACGCAAAGGGTACAGAATATACTGGATAAGTTAGCGATTTCAGAACACATTATGCTTTTAATAATCATTATATTCTGTTAATTATCACATTTTAAAACACATCTTCAGAAAATGTAAAGAAGAATCTCAGTACAATAGTCTAAAACTTAAAAATTCCATAAAAACATAATACTCAAAGGCAATTTTCTCGGGAAAGTAAAAATATCATAAAACATTTTTAAAATCACTTTGCTTGCCTCTCATTTACCCTAGTAAAATAAATAGAACTATTTGCTAATATTATTTATGATGATGAATATTGGCAAAGGGTACTCAAATTAAATATAATAGCAAATATTTATTCAGCCACTACTAATGAACCAGGTATTGGACAAGAGTACTTTTGATAGGAGTAATCCAACTTGTTTAAAATCCTTTTATATTTAATATTATCCATCATGGAGAGATGTTTACCAATAGCCTTAGTTAATAGTAAGCTATGATTTAACGCCAGGTCCAGCAGAAATAAAATGCATGCTACACATAAGTTTAAATTTAAAAAAAAAACACATTAAAAAAAAGTAAAGAAAAACAAAAAGGTAAAATTAATTTCAACATGTAATCATCTTTTTAAAAATTGATATTATTTTTGCATAATAAACCTTCAAAATTCACTATGTAATCTACACTTAACAGCATTTCAATAATGACTAGCTACATTTCAAATGCTCAATGGTCATATATAGCTAGTTGCTATCCTACTGGATAGCACAGATCAACCTGCTGCTTAATAAAGAGAAAATACCCTCTGTGTTGTAGGGTTGAACTTTAATTCTATTTTACTAATAAAATTCAATTACCTTTACACTTGTAAATCAATAAATTCTTTTTCTGAGCTCTCGTCTTTTCTTTAAACAAATTCTAGAGAATACACTAGAGCTGCTATAAGAAGTAATGACTTCTTCAAATTATAAGTTTGAGTGTTTTTAATTAAAAAGGATATATACTAAATGCTCTCATAAAAATCAAATACATTTTTAAAAAGACAAAAACATACAGGGGCATCTATTATAAATAATTTTCAAGTCTTGATACTCTGAAATCAAACCAAAATATGAATAAATTGAAAGCTATACATCCAAAGATACTTCTTTAAGTCTTAAAAATCAATCATATCATTTACATTTAAAACATTCAAATCCAGTTAAAAGCTCTCCAAAAGTTTCATTTAAAGCAAATTTCTTTTTCATACATATGTATTTTCCTTATAATGTATAAATACAGCTTTTCCAATTCATTCTTTTTTTTAAAAGAGAGAGAGAATTTTTTAATATTTATTTTTCAGTTTTTTAGGTGGACACACATCTTTATTTTATTTTTATGTGGTGCTGAGGATGGAACCCAGCGCCCCAGGCATGCCAGGCAAGCGCGTTACTGCTTGAGCCACATCCCCAGACCTCCAATTCATTCCTTAAAGAATATTTCTTCCTTGTGGGAAATATGATATTTGAAATGTTAATTTAAAAAAAATTTTTGCTATGTTTTATCTTTGGCCTAATTCCAAAGTAGAACTATGGAAAGTCAATATTATTTATACAGAGTAAGAAACTGAAGATCTTTTTATAATCTGGGACTCTCATGTTTTAAAAGGATCATTTTCAATGATTTCTTCCTAACACAGTGCCTGGCATATATTGTTTCTTAATAAATATTTGTTGAATGAACAACAAAATAACAGGCATCGAATACTAACACAGCTAGCATTACAAAATGAAATGTTTAGTGGTAATTTTCAATTGAAAGGTTTTAATGGAGTCCAGATGAAAACTGGAGCTAAATTAAATAAAATACTATCCATCACTTATTTCCATTGAACACTTTTGAGGCACAGATATTATTACCCTTATTTAATGTATGAGGAAGGTGGGGTCAAAAGTGGTTGAGTCATCTAATTATTAAGTAGTAGAGCCAGATTTCAAGCCAAGTCCTCAAAACTGCGGCGGGGGGCGGGTAGAGCACATATTAAAGTTGAGGAAGGATAGAGATTTTAAATGGGATGTGTGCACATTACTAAAATTATATTTCATGCATATCTGTTAAATTAAAAAAAAATACAAAAAATTCTGAAGAAAAACACACAACGGATAGTCTGTTACAATATCTCCTGCGCACTCTTGCTCTCCTCCCACCAACATCTTTTTAAGAAATTCAAGCCTATATAAAATATAATGTCCATTAACAGTATTGACCAGAACTTAAAGGCAGAAAGCAAAAAAGGCCACATCCTTCAATCTGTTTTCCTAGGACAAGTCAAACGGGCAAATAAAGCAAACCCCACGGCCTGGCGCACAGAGAAGAGGCGGCGCCCGCCCGGGGCCTTGGGGCTCATCTATTCCCATCCCCTAGGGCAGCGCCAGGACAATTGACTCCAATTTACCTGACAGGCTCCCGCCACCTCTTGAACCAACTGCAGCAACTGGCCATCAGACAGAACATCCCAGGTAGCTCCTCCAGCCACCTCCCATCCGAACTCCTAGCGAGGATGGGCCCCTAGCTTTCGCGGACCGATACCAGGGGCCCTCGCCTCAACGGGGAGTCTCTGGAGACGGATAGGCCCCGAGGACAAGCTGGGTGGGAGGCAACCGGTGAGAGCACCAAGTCCCGCTAACTGGGTCCGCCCGCGAGCGGGTAACGACAACCCTTCTCCCCAAGGGACAACTGTACCAGAGGCACACCGGAGCCGGGTTAGCTGGACCTGACCAGAGAAAACCCCGCGTCTACGTGCTGACGTTCCTCCCAGGCGCGGAAGACCCTCCTCAAGCACCGCCCACATTTCGTCTCTCCAATCAGCGACAAAGGATCTGCAATGGGGGACTCTGAGTGGCTGAAGGGGCCGGACCCTCCGCCCTCTCCAGAGCGATGGGAAGGGGAGGTGGGCGTGGTCTAGAAGGAGAAGGTGGAGCTCGGGGAAGATGGCTCTCGTAACTAGGCAACCGGAGCGTCCGGAGATATACCGAGTGAGGGGATAGAATTCAGGCAAGGCCTATCCTTATATCCAAAATGTATTACTTGCCCAGTGTGGCTGCTTCTGTTCTGTCTCGAAAATCCCTGAGATCCAGAGATCTTGGGTCTTGTGCGTGGATTTGTTTTGTTAGTGCAGTAGCGATGGGAATCCTCTAGCGTCCTGGTCAACTCAGACTGCATAACTACAGGAACAAATCACTGAGGCAATTATTATAAATTAAGGATAAGCCAGAAACTCGTTTGTTAAATTGTCTCAATAGTTCAAATGGCTGTGATGTTTTAATCTCTATGTTTATGTGTATTTGCTATGTAAAATGTGAAATGTAATCATTTGATATTTGCTGTTATGATTACAAAAGAATTTTATGTTCATTAGTTAATATGTGAAAAACACTGAAAGGAACAAGAAAGAAAATAATAGTTATCATTCACCACCCAAAGATAACCAGTGTCAGCACTTTGATGTATGTTTTTTCCTAGATTTTCAGATACATGATTGCTGGCTATTTAATTTCAGCAGTTTTGACAGTGTGATCTACTGACTATTTTGTAATGTTTCATTTTCATAGTTATGCAATATAGGGATTTCTGTTATATTCTTTGAGAGAAAATGATAAGTACATTTTGAAAAATGCATGCATGTTAGGTAAGTAGAGACATGTTTGTTCATTCAGTTTCCATAAACATATACCATCAAATTCTAATAAAAGAAAAGAAAGCCCTGGGAATCCCTGTGTATTCAAGGAAAAATAGTGGTTTGGAACTAATATTTAGGTTTTAAATTATTCTCTGATTTTTACTAACTCATCTCATGAGCTTACTGTGAACTTCTGTGCTCCATCTATAAATTGGAATGAAAATATCTACCCTGCAGTATTACTGATATGTAATGAAAAAAAAATATATATATATATATATATATATATATATATATATATATATATATATATTAAGTGCTATTTCTGATAGCAGATTTTGAAATTGGTGTTTCTGTCTCATAACCATTTATGGCATGTCATATCCTCCAGGGTCGGGGATGAGAGGACACGGCAAAATAAGGCCAAAAATTAGCCATTTACTATAAGCCAGATAAGTACTGTTTCTGTTGACACACTTCCTAAAACTAGTGGTTCAAAACTTCAAATAGCTCTATTGTTGATGTTAATTCTTATCCATTAACTATGATTGGGCTTAAGTCCCATCAAAACATACATTTTAGATATAACTTTTGTCTTCCTGATTATCAAATCAGTTCTCTTTTCTTTTTGAATCTTTTAATATGTTTAGTGGAGTTAACACTTTTCTAAAATTTTCTCCTTGAACTTTCACAAATATACACTATTCTTGTTCTCTTCTTATCTCCCTAGCCATTCTTCCTCTGGCTTCCTATATATATTCTCTAAAAAATATGTTGTCTTGGAGAATTCGATCATTACTTCTGTGCCCATAGGCTGTTACTGTGTGACTGTTTCTTGAGCATTTCAGGAACTAAGCTTGAAACTTTTTTCCAAAACATGTACTCACACTAACTCTAATTCATAACTTTCCCAGTTCTGGTAGTGATATATTTCTCCTTTTTTTTTAAGAGAGAGAATTTTTGATATTTATTTTTTAGTTATCGGTGGCCACAACATCTTTGTTTGTATGTGGTGCTGAGAATCGAACCCAGGCTGCACGCACGCCAAGCAAGCGCGCTACCGCTTGAGCCACATCCGCAGCCCTAAATGATATATTTCTTGTACTAACATGCAGTCAGTCACAAAGCTAACAAAGCCAACTCTTTGTTTTTCAATATATTAACTTAAGTTTTTGCAGCCACAAGAGCTGCTCATCATTTCTAGTTATCTTTTACTTAGAGGCATGAAATAGTTATTCCCATATGGAATCCAGCATGCCATGTATTTTGTTTTGATCGCTGAAGTGTGAGTGGTACATCACTTTTTAGTGAAAGCATTTAAGAGCAATTCTCCATGTTCTCTCATCCTTTGCAATGGCAGTCATGAGAGAGTATGTTGATTAGAGGTACCATAAAATCAAGGCAGCATGGAATGCTAAGCCAACACTGGAAGACAACTACCTAAAATTTGTGTAGATCTAGAATAGACTTCCCATGGCCAAGATATAACACTTGTTATCTTAACCACTGTAATTTTATGACTGTTTTACACAATGTCATCTATTTTATTCTGAATGATGAAAATAATCTTGCCACTATCATTCTTTTTGCCATAAATATTCCCAGGCTCAAACTATTAAATTGAGTTAAATATTTATGAATCACTCACTGTTTTAGGCACTAAGAGTATAGTTGTGAACAAAACATAAGAGAATTCTCACCTCATCAATCGTGAATTCTACTGATGGGAGGGATGATAAGGCAGATATCAAGCATAATTAAGTATATTAGGTAAATTATTAGCAGAAAAATGATATTGGGAAAATATAAAATTAAATGAGGGGATGGGGTTAGAGTTAGGAATGGTATTAGATTAAGAGTTAAATTTTGAACACTTTGTATATTGTATATTTAGAAGTATATTCAAAATACATTTCAGTTGAATAAGATTCATCATGTGTTAATCAATATTGAGCTAAAGTTAGATATCATCATCACAGAGTGAACTTCTGAGGTAAATTAAAAGCCTGAATATTTTATCCAAAGATGTATTATTAAATTTTATTTTTAAGAATTTCAGATGATTTTTCAAATTTTGATACTACAATGTAGGACACAGTTTTGTTTTGTTTTTCTGTTAGCACTGATAACTATTGCTGGCACTGTGCTGGACATTTGCAGGACTAAAAAGATAATCACATTCAATCATAATCTTTGAAAGAGGAAGATTTTTTTTCTTTTTGTCAACTTATGTTTCTCTAACATTCCCTTCTTCATACTTTTCATATTTTTATGTTTGTATTTGAGATGATTATTTTGAATGTTGTTGATTCATAGCCTTGGAGATTTTTCCCTCCTTGAGAAATTTGAGATCTCATAGTTTATATTCTCTTCTCAATTTGTCCTCACAAGGTGAGGAGATTCCCAAATGGGGATTTTATTTGCAGTCTCATAGCTTACAGGTATTTAAATATTTATTAATTAAATATAATGCTTATCAATTATTTTGTTTAATATAACCCAAACAATTCTACAGAGTTTTGAAGTGTATTTATATTTAAATCATTTGGGACTGAGAATAAAGTAACAAATAGACTGATAGACGGGGTGAAGTCAAAGGAACCAAGAAAGAAGACAATTTAAAAGAGTCATAGATATACTCAGTCATTATTTTTATCTATTTGCCTTTTTTTTTTCCTTTTCCTGTAGTACTAGGGATCTAACCCCAGGCCTGATGCATGCTAGTCAAGTGTCCTACCACTGAACTATATCCTGAGTCATTTTTATTTTTTACTTTGAGCCTGGGTCTAAGTTGCTCAGGATGGCTTGAAATTTAAATCCACCAGCCTCAGCCTCCCAAGTAGCTGGAATTATAGTCATGCACTACCACACCTGTCTTTCAATAATGCTTTTTTGCAATGAGTTGAAGAGGTTTATAACATACCATCCCAAAATATGCCATTTTGGCATATGTATTATTTTGAGTCAAAGGCAATCAAGAACCAACAGAAGTCAAGAAACCTCTTTACTTTCCCCTCAACTGCCTAAAAATAATTAATTTCTTCATTAGTAAAGGAAATTGTGTTAGTTTTTTATTGCTATTACAAAATACCAGAGAAAATAATCTTAAAGAGAGGAAAAGTTTATTTTGCCTCTGGATTTTAGAGGTTTCAATTCATGTTTGCTTGGCCTGGTTGCAATACATTTTGGCAGAAGAGCAGTTGGCAAAAGAAAGCTGCTTACCTCATGGCACCTGGAAGCAAAAAGAGAGACTAAGGTATGGGATTCCCAATATTCCCTTCAAGGGCGTGTCCCCAGTGATCTTCCACTAAGCCCTACCTTTTAATGGTTCCATCACCACAGGCTTATGATCAAGTCTTTGGAGGACATAGTAGTTCTAAACTATAGCAAACTTACATTTGTCAATTAAATTTCCATTAGTAAAGGTATTTACTTGTGCCAGGAAGAGAGCTACTTCTGAAGACAATTTTTATTGCCTGAAAAACTCTTACCTGTACAACAAAGCAACCCTTCTTGACAATACATTTCCTCTGCCTATCTTCCTTTAATTTGCCTCCTGTCCCTCCAACTTCTATACCATTCCATAGCTTAGGATGTTATATGTGTCAATCATTTGGCCACCGCCTTTGGTTTCATATTTTAGTGAAACTCCCTGCATGCATATGTAATTATTTATTGTTTTCTCCTATTAGTCTATCTTATGTCAATTTAATTTTAAGACAAGGCCCAGAACATACAAGGAATATAGTAGGAAGAATTTTCCTCCCTTACAGAGTGAATGAAAATTCCTCAGCCCATGCTCTTATGAGAAAAAGTGACTCTAGTATTAATCAAATTCCACCCAGCTGCATCACAGAACTGTAAAAAGCTAGAGCTGGAAGATACCTTTAAAATATGGAACCCTATCAAATTTCACTCATACACATAAGAAAACAGTTGATATTTCATTTGGGCAGAAAATGAATAATAAGTATGCATTGAATACTACTATTGGATACACACTTATTGCTTTGTATGTTGTCTACTGAAATTATCAGCTGTATGAAAATCTATAAGTATCCCTATTTTACAGATGATAAGACTGAGTGAAACTTAAAAAGATGAAGCAATTTACTGAAAGCTACAATTAGTAAGTGGTAGAATATGAGATTTGAGATCAGGAAGTTTAGCTCCAGATGCAGCCCTAAACCTGTTTCACATTCGGATGTCTAAGGACAAAAACTAAAGGTAAATATGCAGAGAACAAAACAAACAGTTGGAAGGTGATGGAATTTGATACATTGTTGGTTTTTTTTTTCTTAAAAAAAAAAGAAAGAAAAAGAAAATATTTTTTCTTACACCACAAATACAAGACCCAAACAAAAATGTGTATGATCAAACCCATCCGATTTCTTCCATTATTTATATTCTCTGCAGTCTTCCTAATGTTCTCCCTGACATCTAGGTTTGGATAACATCCTTCTGGGCAATCCATTCTCTTACGATTTCTCTTCCTGAGCCTGGGGATCCTCTCTTCTAAGTCCTCAAAGTTCTCCTAGCCACTCAGCCTCCCTTAAAGATTTTTATTGAGTTCCCTTCTTCTACCTCTTCCCCTTTGTAAACTTCGCATTCTGGAGAAATGGAAAAGCTGGACCTTGGGAACTGGTGAGGAATGACAGGACGTCTGGCAGTATTTGCTAGGCCTCCAACACTCTCCCGGAGCCCTTCCCCCCCCCCAGCTCCGAAAAGCTTCCTGGAAATGTCCTTGTTATCACTTCCCCTCTCGGGCTGGGGGCTGGGAGCGGGCGGTCCCCTCCCCCCCACCCCCCGCCCCCGCTGTTCCGCCGGCTCTCGCAGGCTCTCAGGCGCCGCGGCGCTGCAGTGCTCAAAGAGCAGTGCCCGGGCTAGCAGCTCCGCCAAGCGCACCGCGCTCAGGCACCTCAGCAACGCGCTACTGTACTCGCCCGCGCCTCTGCCGTCTTCGAAATGAGGGTCTTGGGTGGGCGCTGCCGGGCGCTCCTGGCGTGCCTCGCCCTAGTGCTTCCAGTCTCAGAGGCAAACTGTGAGTAAATCAATAGTGTCTTGTTTTCTGCCTTCCCCAGCATTGGCAACTGAACAATGTGCCCTGGTTGGTAGGACTTTTTTCTCTAGGATTGCAGCCTCCTAGAAAGTTTCCCTTAAGTCCTGAAAAACCACCCACTGTATGGAAGCAGCTGTGGACTAGCAAGCTGAGTAATGGTGGGGAGGATCAATATTTGTTCTGCCGTGAGAATCATGTATTGCTTACAGGACTGATGCAAGAACCTGGGTGACGCTGAATATCAATGAAGGATTTAGAACGTGTACTCACTCACCCCCTCCCTCCAGCCCCAACAGCCTAGGATCCTAAAGGACAAGGATGAGCACATTGCAGTAAGAGTAGGAAGAAAAGTCAACGCACTGTCCTCCCCCGGTACTAAAGCCTGTCCCCACCCTGCACTCCCCACCCCTAGTGAAACTATCCTTTTGCAACTTCTGGACTTTGAGCTTGTCCTGCATTGACAAATGAACTGTTTCAGGATAACCAAGGTTTTGCATAGCAATAGGAAGATGTCTAATCTTCAAATAAAATTTCTAATCTTCAAATAAAAGAGACTGTTAAATATTACATTTCTCAGATCATTTTGTACTCAGGATTTCTGACAGTGTGTGCCACGGATCTGAGGTGGTGGCGTGAATTCCTTGCACTTTATCTTTGTATATACAGTTCCTTATGTTCCCATACCCAGGTTCAAGGCAGTGTATTGAGTATGCTCTGAAAAATGAATAAAGAGTATCAAGGCTTTTGGTACATTTTATTTGTCAGCTAATTTATTTTCTAAAGTTTAAGTACATTCACGATTTAAAGTGCTTTCTTGTGCTGTTTTATTCTCAGGAATTGGCACAAGAGAAGTAACTCTGACTTAAAAATAACATTTAGTGTACCTACAGCTCCAAAGTAAACTTTTCAAAGATGGCCATTTATTAGAATATTACTAAAATTACACTTGTTTTTATTAATTGATCATAAGGATGAATGATGTATTTTTAAAATTCTAATTTAAAGGCTAAAACATTACTTGTTGACATTATATTAAAGAGCTACAACTGCAAAACTTCAACAATCAAACTCCTATAATTAGTTATGGCTGTATGTGACTGTGTGTACAACCTCATCTATATGGTTCATTAGGACAACCAAATATTTGCTGAAGACCCGTGTTTTAGAGAAGAGAAAGGCAAAAGTGGCTTGCCACACTTCTGCTTATCATCACAGGAATTTGCTAGGTCCTTTATTTTTGTAGAGATTGTTAAATTTTGACTGAATCTAGGCAGAGGTAAAAATTATATATGTGTGTATATTACATATCCATGTATGGACAATAACACTTGTACATAGACACTGAAAAACTAGGTAAATTAATTCTACAAATATATCACATAAGGAATAATTGGCCCTATAATGGTCATTTAAAATTGTGGTTGCTCAATTGAATTAAAACCATGTCTGGTTTACTGATAAGGAAACAGATATTGGGATTTTTGTTTCTGTTTTTTGTTTGTTTGTGGTGCTGGGAATTTAACTCTGGGCTTTGCCCATGCTAAGCAAGTGCTCTATCACTGAGCTGTGTCCCCTGTCCTTTACCACCCAAAGATTTAAATTTTGAGATATGATTTGAACTCTAAATATTTTATTTATAATTCAAGTATCACCCTTAGAAATGTAGTTCCTATTTAAGGAAAAGTTAACAAATTACAGGTATATTTTTTGAGAGAATTGATATAAATCACGTAGTTCAAGCTCATTTTAATAATAAATTACTCAGAGATATTAATTGATTTTTCAGATATTATAGGTATGTGTGTGTACATATATGTATATATATAATTAGATGACATATTTTTATGTGAGAGGAGAATCTATGTATTTAAAATACATACTGTCTACATATTTTTTTTTTTTTTTTTCTCTCTAAGGACTTGTGATACAGGGAAATAGGAGGAAGAGGATATCTATTTTGGCTAGGCTAATTTGGCCTTATCTAGACTTCCACTTTTGGGTGGTTGCAGTCTACACTGGACATATTTTCCTTCTCCTTTTGTACTCTCTTCTTCTATAATTGTCCCTTGAGTTATTCCTTATCTTTTCTTAAATTCTCTTTATTTCAAAGTCCAAAATATTGCACTGCTGGAGAGATTTTATCAAGGTTATGTTACAGTTAGGGTTTGTGCAGTAAAATTTGAGGACAGCTTCTGATACAGCAATAAGAACAATAATCTATGCCATATTCTCTTACCATCCTATACTAGGAAACCTAGTAATGTTTTCTATAATACACACTGTCCACCAACTTTAATATTCTTTTTGTAGCTTAAATGATCTGTTTAAATGATTTAAATCTTGAAAATATTATAAGAAACCTAATAATACATAGATCAGCATTTATTACCTATGAGCAACAACACTATTCTTGCCATCAGAAAGAAGGAAAGAAGGAAGGAATAAAGGAAGAGTTAAGTGGATTTATTAGAAGTCTGTTGAGTGCCAGGTGCAGTGGCACATGCCTATAATCCTAGTGGCTTGGGAGGCTAAGGCAGGAGGGTCATTTGTTCAAAGCCAACCTCAGCAACTTAGCAAGGCCTAAAGCAACACAGGGAGATCTTGTCTCTAAATAAAATATTTTTTAAAGGGGCTGTGGATGTGGCTCAGTGGTTAAGTGCCCCTGAGTTCAATCCCTGGTACCAAACAATAAATAAAATAAAATCTATCGAGTGGCATAATGGACAACCAGACCTAGGAAAGCCAGAGACTTGCACTTAGGTGATCTATATAGTATGAACTCACATATTGTACTTTAGGAACTGCCATCATATGACTCCATTCTACCTGCCTTCTAGTCCTCTATGTCTCTGTTCATGACTCCTAGGAGGCCTGATCATTTTGACTTATCTTTGCTTTTGGCTCTGAAGTCTTGTGATTAACAGCTTACTAGAATCACATGAAGTACCAGAAGGACAATTGCCACAAAGGAATGCATTCTTGGAAGAAAACAGATACAAGAAAAGTCTACACATTCTAATTATTGACTCATAATATACACACTTCTTTCCACAAATACCATTTGAAAATATTTCTCATAATTCAAGTAACTATTATATATCAGAAAGAACCCCTCTTCAATAGGTTCCAATCGCCACATTCAGCAAGGAGGACCTGAGGGTACCATTTCCTAATTTACTATCAATAGGTGATGGCCATATTTCCACTGGTTTTGTTCTGTACTTCATGGATGAAATGATGTTTTAGTGTACCAGCGCATCTTATATGTGCTCCTTCCAAAATAAAAGACAAGAAAGGGAATACAGGTAGTGGCTTTAGTACTTAATCATCTCTCTTTTGGTTATAAGCTAGATCTTGGTAGTAATTCCATCACTGTTCATTTTCTAACTCCCACCCATCCCTGAGCAGTTCTGGAGGATTAAACTCAGGGCCTTATGCATGCTAGTGAACACTTTACCACTGAACTACATTCCTAACCCTCCTATCTCTCTTGTCCTCAGAAAACTCCTCATTTTTGTTTCTTGTCAATGAGATTAACCACACCCTTATTTAAGAAGAACCTGAGCCCTTGTTGTTCCTCCCTGGGGATGATATACCCATTGCCTCTTTCACCATTTCTATTGTGAATAAGAGTTATTCTGGAGGAGTTCTACTCTTCCTAACCCTGGTTTATAGTGGCAAAAATACTATTTTGTATTGATTATTGTCATATTATTATTGACATTTCAGCATAATACTTTCCTTTTTTTCCCCCAAGAGTTGTAAAGAACTTCAAATGGCTATATAACAGTCTCAGCTTCTAACCTCAGTGGAAGTATATTAAGTCCCATAGAGAATGCATTCCTTCTTGGTTCTGGAGAACCCAGATGATGAGAAAAGAATGCAAAAAACTGAGACGAGGTGACTGTATTACTTTCCTAGCATGCCATAACAAAGCACCACACACTGGATGGCTTAAATAACAGAAATTTGTGCTCTCATGATTCTGGAGACTTGAAGTCTGAGTTCAAGGCATCAGCAGTATTGATTCTTTCTGCAATGTATGAGGGAGCATATTTTTCTATGCCTTTCTCCCAGTGTCTGGTTGCATTAGATGCATACTCCCTATGTTTTAAAATTGTCTTTCCTCTGTACATATCTTTCTCTATGTCCAAATTTCCTTGTTTGGTAAGGATACTGCTTACTCAGATAAGGTCTACTTTAATGATTTTAAGTTGAATTTATTACCTGCCAAGACACTATTTCCAAATAAGGTCACGAATTAGATAGTATTGAGTGAATTAAGACTTCTGTGTCTTTTTAGAGGATATAGTTCAACCATAATAATCACTAAATGTCAAATTATGATAAGCAATTCATTCCTGTTTTTGTTCATTCCTGACCTGTGCATTTTGGTTCAAAAAACAGCACAAGCTGGGCTTAGTCGAACACAACTGTAATCCCAGCTAATCAGTAAGCTGAGATAGGAGGTTTGCAAGTTCTAGGGCAACCTAGGCAATTTAGCAAGACCATGTCTCAAAATAAAGAGGGATAGATGTAGCTCAGTGGTAGACCACCCCTGGGTGGTCCTCAGTAACACTCTCCCACACACACACAAATAAACACTATGTATTATTGATTGCTGGCACAGAAAATATACCACTTTTTTTTTTTTTTTTTTACCACATTTTGGAAGATAATGTTGTGTCCCAAAGGACAATGACTGAGCTCCCAATAACTGATTCCCCAATAATCAATTTTTCATCATAATTATGAAACTATCTTCCTTATATATTCAGAGATCAGATGGATGGGTGGAGAGTGAATAGATAGAAACCACATGAAAGATTCAAGCCAGAATTTTGTCTCCTCGTCTTTGTGAATTCTTTCTGTTCCATTACACCAAGGAATGTCTGGCTTTTCAGTGTTATTTATTGTGTGCCAAAGTTTGGTCTAGGATGGCATTAGCCAATCAAGCCAATTGTTAGAACTGAAGCTGGCAGCCTTAGTTTGCACATGGAATGAGAGTAATGATATTAATACATTAGTCCTGATTCAAAATCATGGTTTTTGCCTTTTAAAAAGTTTTTCTATTATTGTGTGACAGATTAGCACAAATTTAGCAACCTAAAGTAACAGAGTGTATCTCATAGTTTTGAAGGACAGAAAGTCCAGGCACAAGTTCAGAGAGACTACTTAGGGTCACAAGACTAAAATCAAAGGGTCATCCCTTGCTGAGATCTCTTCTGAAGCTTGGTTCCAACCTAGAGTTCAGTTTCTTTCAGCTACAGGACTGAGGCCCTTAGCTCTCTGACTTTTCTACCATTTCCATCTTGTGAACCTCTCTAAAACATGGCAATTTACTTAGATAAGCTCAGCAGGAAAGTGTTTGCTGCTGCTTCTTGTCTCTTACCTGTATTTTTCAAATTTGAACATGGTATACAAGGCTCATGATCTAGAGGCTTCTATTCTTACCTCTTTCTATATAACCTGCCCTTCTTCTCAAAAAGAGTTATTCTTCCTATGTTTTTTTTTTGTTTTTTTTTTTTTCACATTCTGGTTCTTCTGTTTAGATGACTTTTCTTTTTTTTTCATCACACCCTAGCTGCTTTCTCAGGTGGTCTGTCCAAAGTCCACTCAAACTTTAGAATACTTCATAAGATTTTGTCCATTATTTTAAAAATCATGATTGGAGCTTTATAGAATCATTCCCCCATTTATATTAAAGAATGATTTAGAAAATGTCATTTTCTCAATTATTATTCTCTAGTATTTAAAATATTATTTGGCATGGTTTTACTTTTCATACTCTTTTGCTTTAATTTTATACAAAGGATAAATGTGAAGTACTCTTTTATTGCTTTTATTGGAGTCCTTTGATTTTTAGAATTAACAAAAAAGCAGATTAATACATTATTGAATAATCTCTGTTACAGGCATTAGTTTATTTTTTCATAATCTTGTACTAGTTAGGATAAAATAGACTATGGAATAATAATATTTGAATTCCCCAAACTCCAACTTAATCTCCAAATTTTCATATCTCAGTGATTTAGCAATATTAGTGTTTCAGTCAGCTTTTTTGCTGCTATGACCAAAAGACCTGACAGGAACAATTTTAGAGGAATAAAAGCTTTCTGGGGGCTTACGGTTTCAGGTCTCAGTCCATAGAAGGCCAGCTTTATTGCTGTGGGCCAGAGGTGAGGCAGAACATCATGGTGGAAAGGGGATGGCACATGAAGGCAACAAGAAAAAAGAGAGGGAGAGCTGTGATCACCAGGGACAAAATATATACCCCTAATTAGCCACCTCCTTTAGCCACACCCTACCTGCCTGCAGTTATCACCCAGTTAATTTCTGTCAGGGGATTAATGCACTCACTAGGTTTAGACTCCTATAACCTAATCATTTCACCTCTAAACTTTCTTGCATTGTCTCACAGATAAGCTTTTGGGGGACACCTTATATTTAAACCATAACAATTAGAATATATTTGTTAATCGTGTAAGTCCAACATGTTTTCCATCTTAGTTATACAATATGGTGCACATGGCATGCAGTGCCCCTGCAATAAAGAGAACAATGGAGGAGGTGTACTTAACTGCCTTGTTTGGAAATAGCAAAACTCACTTGTGTTTTTTGCTCAAATCATTCTACCCCAAGGAAACACTTGGAATGGTTTGTTAGCATTTGCCTCTGTCTCCTCTAAAGTTAAAATTGTTTCTTCCTCTAAGGAGTATAAATACTCATTGCATATTTAACTTTTGTTGATATATTTAATGATCTGAATAAGATTTGTGATAGCATAATTAACTATGCTTACCAACACACCAGCTGCAGAATCCATTTTATTACACTGAGTTGGACTTTAATATAGCAGAATGAAAAATAAATGGGAATAGCTGATATTGAAAGTATTTCTGTGATAACAACAATTATTAACTTATAAATAAATACATGGAAAAACTCCTTTAGATTTGGAAAGTGAAGTCCTGAAAAATGGTCATAACTCTGTTGTTAAAGTGTGGCTCATGGACTGCTTTACCTTAGAACATCTTAGAAATGAAGTATCTCTGGACCCACCCCAGATGTATTGACACAGAATACAGGATTTAATAAAATTGTCAGATAATTTCTATGCACATTTAAATTTGAAGACATTCCAATTTATAAGGAGATAGCAGGGAAGATAGAGAAATGATCTGTATTAAGAAATGAACAGAATGTTAGAGGGTTGGCAGTAGAAGATGTTGGTTAACTTTCCATTACTATGATGAAATATCTGTGGCAATTAATTTATATAGATAAAAGGTTTATTGGGGTTCATAGATTTGGAGCTTCCAGTCCAAGTTCAAGTGACCCTATTGTTTTGAATCTCTAGTAAGGTTAGCACATTGTAGCAGCAGCACATAGCAGACTGCTTACTTTATTATTCTGGAAGCAGAAGAGAGTGAATGGACCACAACCCACAGTTTCATTGCAGGTATGGGCCCAGTGCCCGGAGGAAATCTCATAACACCCCCATCTCCTAAATATCCATAGCATTTCTCAGTAGTACTAATGGGGGACTAAGCCTTTAACATATGGACCTTTGGGGGACACTACCCTATTTAAACCATAGTAGAGGGCAATCAAGGAGAGAGAAGGTGTGATGTTAGAGAAAGGAGAAAAGAAGCTGAGCAACATGGCAGCCTATGACTAGAAGGGAAGCAGAGAAAGAATTTTAGGAACTGGCATTTTGAAGTTCCACTTTAAGTTGAAAACCTTGCTTGAATGTAAATAACTGCAGATCTTCTCACCACCTCCCCTCCCGCTGCCTCCAATCAGTTCTTTAAAAGGGATCAGTTTCCACATCTAAGTTGACTAAGATCAATAAGAGGAGAGTTCCAAAAGATGCAAATGAGATGAAAAGTTTAG